>NW_020955033.1:7146981-7413270 GCF_900497805.2 Vombatus ursinus
TAGTAGTAGTAGTAGTAGTAGTAGTAGTAGTAGTAGTAGTAGTAGTAGTAGTAGTAGTAGTAGTAGTATTAATTTCCAGATAGCCCAGTCCACTCATAGCCAAAATCATAGAATCTAGAATTGGCAAGGTCCTCCAAGGCCATCTATTTTTACCCAATACCTGAAAGGAATCCTCTCCACTACTTATTCAACAAGGGGTTATACTGCCTCTGTTTGAAGACCTTCAAGGTAGCCCATTATTCTTTGGAATTGTTCTAATCATTAAAAGTTGTTTGTCTCCTCCCCCCATCCCAAATATCTAGCTTAAATAGGTTTCTTGGCAATTTACATCCGTTGTTTTTGGTTCTGCCCTTTGGGGACAAACAGAACAAGTTGAATCCTGCTATCACTTAACAGCCAAATACTTGAAGGTAACTATCACATCCCTCTTTGAGTTTGTTCATCTCTGAGTTAAATATCCCCAGTTTCTTCAGTCTATCTTCCCATAAGGTGGACTCAAGAACTCCACCATCCTGGTTATCCTGGTTTGAATGCTGGCCAGCTTTCCAAAGTTATTCCTAACTTGGACGTCCAGAACTGAATGTTCTAGATGAGGTTTGACCAGGGCAGGGGATAATGGGTATGCTTTTTTTTTTTTATCTTGAAAGCTATACCTCTCTTAATGCAACCCAAGTTTGTATCAGGTCTTTTGGCTACTATGTTAAAAACTCACATTGCGCTTGCAGTCCCCTCAAAACCACTGATATTTTACAAACTTCTCTCTTACGTCTTGTCCCAGTCGTATGCTTCTATTTTTTTTTTAATCCAAGCATGAGAATGCGCATGTATACTGCATTTAGCACAGTTCCTGGCACATAGTAGGTGATTAATATTTATTCATTGATATATCCCTGTTGAAGTTCAATTTTTTTTAGATTCAGACAAATGTCCTACACTTTGTAGACTCTATCTTATATTCTGAGTTATCCCTCTCCCCAGCTTTGACAAGCATGTCATTTATACTTCTATCAAAGTCATATGTACAAAGTTTTCAAAGTAGAGAGTCAAGCAAAGATTCTTAGGGCATTGCATTGAAGGCCTTCTGTCAAGTTATAATTAAACCACTAACGACTACTCTCTGAGTTTAGCCATTCAGCCATTTCCCAATACAGCTAATTATATTATGAAATAGTTTATACCTGTCTTTTCCACAAAAACAGTATGATATACTTTATCATTTTACTCTAGTCTAATTAAACTTTATCTACAGCATTCCCTTGATTTATTAGTTTGGTTGTCCATCAAACTATCAGTCGATCAATGCCTTGGCAAGTTACTGTGTTATAGAGAAACCTGAAATGCTAAACAGTAGATTTCTGAGAGGTTGTTTCATTCAATTAACAAAAGTAAAGGTAAGGTATTACCTGATGGCATTTGTCATTTAATCAGTCACATTCTAAAGGTCAGTAATAATAAGCACAGATTAATGCCAAAAAATGGGAGGAAGGAGTAGCCTTGGTAATTTCTGCTTCTTTTAAGGACCATCTCCCGTGAAAACATTTTTGCATGAGAGGTGCATGTGACACCGACATAAATCTGAAGTTGCTTATAAAGACTTTCATTGACATACCTTCTATAAACTAATTTCAATCTTTACAGAGTTTCCCTCTTATCACTTTTGACCTCTGTTAGGTGTTCAGGAATTGCCTAAGTTCTCTGACAGTTATTCTCAACATTGGACTAATAATAATGATAATCAGTCCTACTGTCCTATTTTCTTAGGTGCTTATTGATAGATAACATAGCAGTCAGATAGAAAATGGAAAGGATGGGTTAACCTAGCTTCACTTCTAATGACTTAGTGATTTAAAATTTCTAGACCTTTGTGTCTTAATTTAAAAAAAATTAGTTGTGACAAAGATTGGGTCTCTACAGCTATGCCCCATGATTCTTTACATCTCTTTATCTTGCCTTCTAGAAGTCTCCTACCTTTCACATTTTTTCTCCTTCTTTCACAACTAGCCTTCCTATATGACATCAAAATTGAGGTCATACAGATATCTACTTTCAAACCATAATAAAGATGGAACTCTGTCAAATTCAAACCATATGATATATGAAATTGCAGCTAGAAAGAGTGGAACTCATGGCTTCTTGGCATGTGGGATCTGGGTGGAACCCTACAAAATGGTGATGTATTTGGGGTTCCTAGGGGGAACAGATCTAGGAAAAATCTGGTATCCTAATAAAGTCATGAAGGCTAAAAGGGAAACGATGTTCCCTGAGAAAGGCTGGAAACTAAATGGCAAGTTTCTCCATCCATTTATTTTGTTTATGTTTGAGAAACAGTGTTTGATATTCACTCTTAAGTTCTTTCCAGTACAGTTTTCATGCTTTAAGCACTGGGCCTGAAGAACAATTGTTTCAAAGAACATTATCTGTCTTAAATAAGACCATAAATGCTAATATCTAGAGCCCAGGACCCTGAGCCTCTTTACACAGACTGGGTTCAATCCTGTAGGAAATGAGTCACTTGGTCTCTTTGGTTTGCTGGTCCTTGGTTTCAGCAAAATCCTTGTGCCATAGCTCTGGGCTATGGCCAAAATGAAGTTGATTCTGTGAGGGCCTAAGACAGCTTACATCTGATGGGTCTGGAGATTACATTTAAGCCAACCCCATCCAATACATAATTACCCAAATTCAATAAACAACCTTTTGTCTAGTTCCCAAAGGTTACTACCTGCTTTCTTACTTATAAGGGCCTATCCCAACTTAAAAAAATTAGGAAAGAACAAAATTAATATTAAAATAAAAACTAGTAATAGCAAAAAAAAAAATGGATAAAGAAAAGTAAAGGTTAAAAAAGGCTTCCAAAGGAGAAATTAAGTTAATTTCCAGATAAGCTTTTGAAACTTATGGGGTTCTCCTAATACGGATTTAGAATCTGTGGTCAACAGGAGGTCAACCTGTCACCCTTATGTGAAAAACCAGACTGCCTTGGATGAAATTTTCTTTAGTTAATCTAGAGTCCATAATTTTTTAATGTATTTTGATAGTTGTTTTCTAATATGATTGGTTTCATTTGTAATCTTATATGTTTTATTTCATGTATTTAAAAATATTGAGAAGAGGTCCCATAGGCTTCACCAGAACACCAAAGGAATCTATGAAAAAAAAATTTAAGAACTCCTTTTCTAATAGGTCCCTGCATCACATAGGGAAACTCAAATTGAGGCTCTGGGTAAAAATTTATCTAATGTTTCCCTGCAAATGCATAACGCAATCCAAATAGAGGTCCAGAGTTATCCTAACTCATCCCAATCTAGGATAAATTGTTGTCGTTGTTGTCATTGTGTGTTGTCAAATATGTGTTGACTGATTCAGACAATAACCTAATTCAGACAAGGACCAAAGATGTATAGGACTCTTCACAAAAGGATTACTCACTGGATAATGGATAATGATCCCTTATAACCCAGATTAGTTCCTTAAGATGTGATCCAGGGAAGAATTTATGATCAAACAAGGGACAGAGAACATTATGAAATACAAAATGGATAATTTTAATTACATTAAATTTAAAAGTTTTTGTACAAACAAAGCCAATGCAATCAAGATTAGAAGGGAAGCAGAAAGTTGGGGAACAATTTTCATAGCCAGTGTTTCTGATAAAGGCCTCATTTCTAAAATATGGAGAGAACTGAGTCAAATGTATAAGAATATAAGCCATTACCCAATTGATAAATGGCCAAAGGATATGAATAGGCAGTTTTCAGATAAGGCAATCAAAGCTATCTATAGTCATATGAAAAAAAATCTCTAAATCACTATTAATTAGAGAAATGCAAATTAAAACAACTCTGAGGTACCATTTCACACCTATCAGATTGGCTAATATGACACAAAAGGGAAATGATAAATGTTGGAAATGTGTGAAAATTGAAACACTAATGAATTGTTAGTGGAATTGTGAATTGATACAACCATTCTGGAGAGCAATTTGGAACTATGCCCAAAGGGCTATAAAACTGTGCATACCCTTGGATGCAGCAATACCACAAATAGGCCTGTATCCCAAAGAGATCACAAAGAACTATCTTTATATGTAATTGGAAAAAACAAAATACTATTAAGTAGGAAAAACAAAAGATGTGACCTATCGTCCAGGGTCCCTGAAGAATCAGGCTTACCTTGACTAGGTTTGATTTTGCATGTTGACCTAAAGTGCATGTATGGATGATGTTTGTTTCTCTCTTTGGCTCATGGGAAACAATGTGGCTCATATTTTGTTTTTCCCAAATATGGGTGAGTGAACGAACAATACCAAGTTCCCTGTAAAAAATGGAGTAATAACTATTATTCCAATCAAAGAAAAACATAACTAAGAAAGAAAATCAGATGATCATTAATCCATGGTGAGGACAAAAAGATGAGATACCCATGTGCTGCACTGACACCTACGCCATATCAAGAGATCTAAAAGATAGAATCTAGCACATTGGGGAAACTGTAGTGATTCATGGTTGAGTGTCTCAGGACAGTATGGATGAGTTGAGCCATTGGAGAAGAATACTCAGATTAATGGGATTACATATCCATTAAAATGCTGAAATATCCAGAGCATTGCCACACTTACTAAAGGACTTTTAAAATCAGTCAATACACATTTGTCTATCTATACAGAAAAAAACAAGGGAGTGCAGAATAACCATTGTCCAGGTTATGATATGCAGTTGAATGAATTCATGCAACCCATGAGTCTGGTCCATCAGAATTGTATTTCATAGAAAGATACTGCAAATTAAATGTGAACTGGGCTCAGAATTTAACAAGAATAGGAGATGGCCGGATTATGTTGGTTTCAACAATTGTGAGAGCAAGGGCCCAGAGAAAGAGATGAGGTGTTTTGTGTGAGGAGCAGCAAGTAGGTCAGTTAGCTGAATCATGAGTGCATGAATAGGAGAAAAATGTAATGAGATTGAAGAGTTTTAAGAGCTCAACAAGGAATTTTGTATTTGAAGCTGGAGTTAATAGGGATAGATAGGAGTTTGTTGGGGTAGATCATTGATATAGACCCATACTTGAAGAAAATCAATTTGGCAGCAGAATGGAGGATGGATTGGCATGGGGAGATACTGGAAGCTGTGAGACCAAATAGAAAACTATTGCCGTTGTTCAAGCTCGAAGTGGCAAGGGCCCGAATTAGGGCAGCAGCTGTGTGAGCGGAGAAAAGAGGATGTATGGAAAGGTTCTTGTGAAGATAGAAAGAAAAAGATTTGGCCACAATTATGCATATGCAGGATAAGTGAGAGTGACAAATCGAGGATGACATCAGGTTTTCAATTCTGGATGACCAATAGGATATTTGGGCCCTCAATGGCAATAGAAAAGGTTAGAGGGAGTTATATTTTTGTCTTCTCCTTGGGGTAAGTTTTTTCAAGTTCATAATCTCCATCATCTTATCTGCTAGTGTGAAAGTCATTTCTAGACATTTGATACTGGAATGAAAAAAAAACAAGCAAACTTTAAAATGCAGATTTGGTACTAGCTGTTCATTTTCATATTGTTTTATGACTAAGGAAATTATTGATTATTATGTTTTCAAGTTTCTCAGTTCTACAGACTTTTATTAAATGTCTACTGTGTGCCCATTCCTGTGTGTGGTACTACAACTGCATACTGGGGGAGAGGGACAAAAAAATAACATTTCCCCTTTCTTCCAGAAGCCATAATCCCTGGCAAATGAGTGATTTTATAAGCTCCTTTGTTTCAATGTATAATTACATTGAATTTCATTTCTCTTGCCATTTAGTAGCATTGTCCACAGCATCTCAAACAGAGCATTCTTGTGTGTATGTGTGTTTTTATTTTTATCTAAATTTATGATATACATAAACAGTAAAAATTAGTAAATTAAATGGTGATTTTTCAACAAGAGAGAAAAATCTATTGCCCATTAAGTGTTATCCTCCTTTTTGTTTCATTCCAGGCCCCAGAAAAGGGCAATGGCTCTGAATTCTTGATGTCTCTAAGGTGTTGACAGGATGGAGCTTTGTAAAATGAAGTGTGTTTGCTTTTGAAGAAGGAAATCTGTAGGACTGGCCAGGAGAGGGGCAAGAAACATTTCCCAAAGCCACATCCTGTCACCCTTATGGAGCCATGGAGAATCAAAAGCAGAGGAGCTACATTCCAAGAGATGGGCTCAAAAGCCAAGGGAAGAAAAGTTATAGAAACTTTTGGACCGCCTATCAGCAGAGAAAGTGTGAGAAGAAACTTGTAGCTAGAAAAAAAGGAGGTTAAAAGGCTGTCTTGGTGATAAGAATATTCCATCAAAAGGTATAGCGGAAGGAAAACAAGGAGGAAAAAATAACCATGACTAAAAGGTATGAAACAAGACTTCTGCTCTCCACTGTGGCGGGGTCATCAAGGACAAGAGGTCTCAGACGGTCTAACTAAAGTGAGGTTTTACTGGAGTCACACAAAGGAGCTCCATCCAGGGAGAAAGCAATGAGAGTGAAGGTAGAAAGCACCAACAAGGGAAATCCTGAAAGCAGCACTGGGAAACTAGAGGCAAGCAGTTGGAAATAGATTAACTATGCAGGAAATGACCGGTCACACATGATGACAGGAATTGAGTGCTCAGGGCCCTTTGGGATATAGGCTGTTATTATGGGCAGAAGCCATCCATACCCATTTATTCCTTTGTTAACTCCCTTTAGGGAATGCCAACCTGTTCACTATTGTCTTGTCCTGTCCAGTAGGAACTAGTCAAACATTGTCTTGACATGAAGTAACTAGCTGGTCTGATATTTTTTTCACTTAATTAGTCAAAATTAGGCTAAATTGACTAAATCAATCAATTAGTTGATGGAATTTAAGAAACACACATATATATGTGGACATTGTAATAAAATAGACAAAATCTGCCTGTTGAATCTCTATTTCTCATTTACTATTAATTGAAGAAAAATATAAACACACACATATATAATATGTATATATGTGTTTACAAATACATGTATATATATGTGTGTATATATATATATATATTTACATACACCTATATACATAGTCCAAATACATCTATTTATAGAATAATATGTTTTATTCTGCTTTTAGGATTGTTTTACCTTCTAGTTAAAATATGTCATAATTTGCTGAAAACAAATTAAGCATATGACAGTAAACCTTTGCTCCCAATTTGTAATGTCATGCCATTTCAATTATTATTTGAAGTTTTTGACCATTGCTTGGCTTTTTGTTTTTAAATACATTAAAACTGATAACCTTTTATGATTTAATATATTAATTTTCAATTCAATTTCTATAAGGCATCAGAAATTTAATAGTTTATTAACTTTAGCTTCATCTAGGTTAAAGTTTAAGTTTTTTATTATTTTAAAATAATTGGGCACAATTTGTCAGAGTGAAATGTTTCCAATGTGATCCAATAAGTCATTGATTTTATATTAATTAATGTTATTTTTTCCTCTTATGAAATGTAGGGGTAGGGCTTGTTTCAGGAACAGGAGGAATAAAGTAGGCAAGATTAAGTGAAATTTTCTGATGAATGGATCATTGGATACAGGCTTATTAATAATCACGTTCAGATAAATGAAATGGTATAGGAGCACTTCCAGTTATGCTAATTAGGAGAATTTATACACTGTTTTCCTTGAAGAAAGAGACTCAAATAGTCATGGTACTTGCTCCAGTTACAACCCCCTGACAAGCATAGTCTGCCATTCCATGAGAGGAGGCATGATCTATTACCAATCAACTAAGAGTGTTTGAGATTTTTTGTTTGTTTGTTTTTAATGCAATTTCATTGTGGAAGTTATACAGCCTAGTGTGCCTATTTGCCTCATAATAACTGTTTTCTTCTGCTCATTCTCTTTCTTCTCATTTCTAAATCATTGAGAAAAATTCAATCTAATTTATCTGTCGAAAAATTCATTACTAAGTCTGAGAGCCAACATGGCAGAGTAAGCAGTAAATCGCTATACTCTTCCATATTCCCCTCCAAACAACCATAAAATAATGCCCCCAAACAAGTCCTGGAAGAGCAGAACCAGCGAAAAGACAGGGTGAGACAATCTTTTAGCCCAAGAAACTCAGAAGATTGGCAGGAAGGGCCCATCTCACTTGGGTAAAAGGGGAGCAAATCCAGGACAGGAATGGTCCCAGCAAACCAGCAGCAAACCCCACCTCAGCAAACCAGTGGAAAGATTCTGAGCCCTAGTGTGGTGGAACACACAAACACCAACACCAGGACCCCCCACCTGCCTTAGCATAGCCAGGGGAATGGCAGATTCCAGATTCAAGAACCACCACATGCTTCAGCATAGACCCAGGCAAATAGGCATCCTCCAGTAGCCAGACCTTCACTTGCTTCAGTGTAACCCCAGGGAAACAGAGAAACACCCCACCAGGCCTCAGCACATGCCAGAGACTAGCACTAGGACCCCTCAACATCAGGTAAGCTACCAGACCCCTATGGCCTCCAGCAGCACCAGCCCCTCACCCCCTCAGTATAGCACCAGACATGAGGGTCCCCTGGGGGCCTCAGGACAACATCAGTGCAATACCAGGGAAACAGCCAGGGCCTGCAGCCCCTGGAGCAAGACACCTGAGACAGTGATCCTTCCTCTCTGGGAGCAGAGTTCAAATTTAAAAGAAAGAAAATAGTCCTCCCCCTTCCCCCCCAGAAAAAATGAACAAAAAACAACAACAAAAAAAATTAATCTGATCATAGACAGTTATTATGGTGATAGGAGAGACCAAGACACAAACTCAGAAGAGGACAACAATGTCAAAACACCTATGGGCAAAACCCCAAAGAAAAATGGGATGTGGTCTCAAGCCCAGAAAGAACTCATAGAAGAGTTCAAAAAGGAGCTTTAAAATCATGTAAGAGAGATAGAAGAAAACAAAAAGGAAAAATAAATGAGAGAGCTGAAAGAGAATTATGTGAAAAGAGTCAACAGCTTACAAAACTGCTTAAAAAGTAGAATTGACTAAATGGAAAAGGAAATAAAAAAATCCACTAAAGAAAATATCTCCTTAAAAAGTATTATTGGCCAAATGGAAAACTACAAAAGCTAATTGAGGAAAACAACACCTTAAGTGCTAGAATTGGGCAAGTGGGAGCTAATGACTCTATGAGACATCAAAAATCAATTAAACAAATTCAAAAGAACAAAAAAATGGACGAAAATGTAAAATACCTCATGAGAAAAACAACTGACCTGGAAAACAGATCCAGGAAAAACAATATCAGAATCATTAGACTACCTGAAAACCATAATCAAAAGAGGAAACTGGACAGCATCTTTAAAGAAATTATCAGGGAAAACTGCCCTGAAGTCTTGGAATCAGAAAGCAAAATAGGCATCAAAAGAATCTACCAATCACCTCAGGAAAGGGATCCCAAAATAAAAACTCTGATGAACATTAGAGCCAAATTTCATAACTCTCAGATCAAGAAAAAAATACCACAAATGGCCAGAAAGAAACAATTCAAATATTGGGGAGGCACTATCAGGATTACACAGGACTTGGCAGCTGCAACATTAAAGGATCAGAGGTCATGGAACTTGATATTCCAGAAGGCAAAGGAGCTAGAACTACAACGAAGAATCACTTACCTGGCAAAATTAAGCATAATACATCAAGGAGGAAAATGGCCATTCAATGAAATAGAAGAATTTCAAGCTTTCATAAGGAGAAGACCAGAACTAAATCAAAATTTTGACCTCCAATAGCAAGACCCAAGAAAAGCACAAACAGGTAAAAAGGGAAAAGAAAACATAAGGGATTCTATAGACCTAAACTATTTACATCCCTACACAGGAAGATAATATTTGTAATTCTTAAAAACTGAATCACTAATAGTATAACTAGAAGGAACATACATAGACAGAGGGTACTGGTATAAGGTGAATTTGAGGGAATGACAAAAAAAATTAAGGGATGAGGAAGAAAAGTATAATATGTACAGAAGGAAGGCAGAGGTAGAATGGGATAAATTATTTCATATGAAGAGGCTAGAAAGATCTGTTACAGTGGAGGGGAAGATGGGGAGGGGGGAAATAAGCATCACATGAACCTTACTCTCATCAGTATTGACTCAAAGAGGGAATCATATACACAATCAGTTGAGTATAGAAATCTATCTTACCTGACAGGGAAGTAGCAGGGGAGGAGATCAAGTAAAGTGAGTGAGGGTTGGGGAGGGCAGATCAGAGGAAGTAGTAGACAGAAGCAAAACACTGGTGAGGAGGGAAAAGATGAAAGGAGAGAGATGACAGACAGGAGGAAGAAGAGGATGGAGGGAAATACACAGGTAGTAATCATAACTGTAATGTGAATGGGATGAACTCTCCCATAAAATGGAAGCAGAAAGCAGAGTGGATCAAAAACCAGAATCCTACAATATTTTGTTGACAAGAAACACATTTGAAGCAGAGAGACACACACAGAATAAAGGTAAGGAGCTGGAGCAGAAACTATTATGCTTCAGCTGAAGTAAAAAAACAAACAAACAAACAAAAAAACAGGGGTAGCAATCCTGATCTCAGACAAAGCAAAAGCAAAAATAGACCTAATTAAAAGAGATAAGGAAGGAAACTACATGTTGCTAAAAGGTGCCATAGACAATGAAGCAATATCAGTACTAAACATATATGCACCAAGTGGTATAGCATCCAAATTCTTAAAGTTAAGTGAGTTACAGGAAGAAATAGACAACAAAACTATACTTGTGGGGGATTGCAACTGTCCTTTCTCTGAACTCAATAAACCCACCGGAAAAATAAACAAGAAAGAAACTAAGGAGGTAAATAGAATATTAGGAAAGTTAGATGTAACAGACCTTTGGCATGATTTAGATATAAAGGGTGATAGCACAAACAAATTAGAAGAGCAAGGAACAATCTACCTGTCAGATTTATGGGGAGGGGTAGAATTCATGACTAAACAAGAGATAGAGAGCACTACAAGATGTAAAATAGATATTTTGATTATATTAAATTAAAAAGCTTTTGTACAAACAAAACCAATGCAACCAAGATTAGAAAGAAAGCAGAAGGATGGGAAACAATCTTTACCAGTGTCTCTGATAAAGGCCTCATTTCTTTTTTTTTTTTGGTAAAGCAATTGGGGTTAAGTGACTTGCCCAAGGTCACACAGGTAGTGAGTGTTATATGCCTGAGTCCAGATTTGAACTCAGGTCTTCCTGACTCCAGGGCTGGTGCTCTATCCACTGCACCACCTACCTGCCCCCTCATTTCTAAAATATATAGAGAACTGAGTCAAATTTACAAGAATACAAGCCATTTCCCAGTTGATATATGGTCATTCGGTTTTCATATGAAGAAATCAAAACTATCTATAGGCATATGAAGAAGTGCTCTAAATCACTTCTGATTAGAAAAATGCAAATCAAAACAACCACCTCACACCTATTAAATTGACTAATATGGCAGAAAGGGAAAATGATAAATGCGGGACAGGATGTGGGAAAATTGGGACATGAATGCGTTGTTGGTGGAGTTGTGAGCTGATCCAAACATTCTGGAGAGCAATTTGGAACTATGACCAAAGGTCAACCAAACTATAAACTTTTGATCCAGAAATACCATGACTAGGTCTATATCCCACAGAGATCATAAAAAAGGGAAAAGGACCTACATGTTCAAAAATATTTATAGCAGCCCTTTTTTGTGGTGGCAAAATATTGGAAACTGAGGGGATGCCCATCAATTAGGGAATGGCTGAACAAGCTATGGTATATGAATGTAACAGAATACTATTGTGCAATAAAAAATGATGAATAGGCAGATTTCAGAAAGACTTGGAAAGATTTGTATGAACTGATGCAAAATAATGTGAGCAGAACCAGGAAAATGTTGTACACAGTATCAATACTGTCTGATGATCAACTATGAATGACTCAGCTCTTCTCAGCAACACAATGATCCAAGTCAAGTACAAAGTATTCACAAAGGAAAATGCTATCCATATCCAGATAAAGAACTGATGGACTTTGAATGTAGATTGAAGCATTTTTTCCACTTTCTTTATTCTTTCTCATTTTTTTTCCTTTTGATCTATTTCTTTTTTCACAACTGTGACTAATATGGAAATGTTTTTACATGATAGCACTTTCATAAACTACATCAAACTGCCTACCATTTTCAGAAGCGGGGAGGAGAGAAAGAGAGAAAAATTTGGAACTCAAAATCTTGTAAAAATTAATGATAAAAATTTTCTTGACATATAATTGGGGGAGAAATACTATTAAAAATCCAGTACTAAACAAAGCATTAATTTGTAGTTTCATTGCACTTACTCTTTTGAACTGTTTTAAGAAATTTGATCTGCCATAGCTTCCATGAAGTAGTTGATATACTACGACTTAATATATTTGTGACCTAGGGTAAATCAACTTTCTCTGAGGCTCAGTTTCCACATTTGTTAAATGAGAGGTTTAACTTTCTTTCTAAGAACATTACAACTTTAAAATTCTGTGATACTACATAAATATAGCTATATAAACTATAGGGGCAGCCAGGTGGCGCAGTGGATAGAGTATTGGGCCTGGAGTCAGGAAAATTCATCTTCTTGAGTTCAAATATGGTCTTAGACACTTACTAGCTGTGTGACCCTGGGCAAGTCACTTAACTCTGTTTGCTTAAGTTTCATTACCTGTCAAATGAGCTAGGGAAGGAAATGGCAAACCACTCCAGTATCTTTCCTAAGAAAACTCCAAATGGGATCGTGAAGAGTCGGACACAATTTAAATGACTGAACAATACAAACAACAGATAAAACAACAAAAGAAACAATATGGAGAAAACCTCCTTTAGATAATGATATAATCAAATGATGGAAGAATACCAATAAATCTAGACCATAGAGCATATTCATTTTAGATAGACCCAAAGGGGACAGTGAACTAGGTCCAGAATTTAATTAGCAGAGAGGGGACTGGATGGCCTTTGGCTGGAATGTCCAGCGTGTAAGACAAGGTAATATGAAATACATCTAGAAAGTTAGACTGGAAACAGAAAACAAAGCTCTTTAAATGCCAAGCTAGGAGGAGGGAAGGTTGCATTTTATCACAGAGGCAACAGTGACCCACCAAAGATTCTTGAGCAAGAGAATGGCATGGTAAACCTATGCTTTAGAAAGATTATTTTAACCAAGCCCAGTAGCAAGAGATAGAAAGAGAAATTCCACTTACAATAACTGTAGGAGAAGATTTTGGGAAGATGGTGGAGTAGGTGAGAAAATTCTTGGCTCTCCAAATTTCCTCCACACACACACAAAAAGACAGAACATCACCTCAAAGCAGCAAAAATAAACATGGGGTAAAGCAGTTGTCCTCCTAAGACAATTTGAGAAGACCCCAGGAAAGACCCAACCTCCAGGGGCAGAGGTTCAGCCTGAGTAAAGAGTAAACACCTTCAGGCCAACTTGGCAGAATCAAGAAACAATAAGCCCTGGGGGCAGCTGGGTTGAGAGGCAGCCTCAGCCTTAGGAACTTTGATCTCACAGACAATGTGAGGATCTGATGGCTGAGTAGGAAAAGATTGAAGGACTTTCCAAGTGCAGCTGTGCTGACCAGATATGTCTGGGGCTGTGGCTGCAGGGAGAATGAGCCAGCAGACATCTCATGAGCACATTAGTGAGGGGCAGGCAAGGAAGAAGAAAATTTGGAACTCAAAATTAAAAATATATATGTATATTATTATATATATTATATATATATAATGTTAAATTTGTCTTTACATGGAATTGGAAAAAATATAATACTATTACAAAAAAGAAAGATTGTTTTGGCATATGTGTGTAGGATGGATTAAAGAATGGAAAAAATAGAGGCAGGGAGACCAATTAAGAAGTTATGAGAGGCAACTAGGTGGCACAACGGATAGAGCTCTGACCTTGCAGTCAGGAGGACCTGAGTTCAAATCTGGCCTCAGACACCTGACACTTACTAGCTGTGTGACCCCTGGGCAAGTCACTTAACCCTGAATGCCTAAGCAAAAAAAAAAAAAGAAGAAGAAGAAGAAGAAGAAGAAGAGGAAGAAGAAGCTATGAAAGGTAACAATTTGAAGTGATGTCCTGGTAAGCTTAGAACTTCAATAGGAAGGCACTCAGTGGCTCATCAACAGAAAAGGATTTGTATCAGAACTCAGATGTATATGAATCTAGTTCATGATCTGCAGCTCAGAGAAATGGTAAATTCCAACTCAACTTTTAAAATACCAGTATTCAAATGCCTGTAGCAACATTTAGGTGGCACAGTGGATAGAGTGCTGGGCCTGAAGTCAAGGAAGACTTGTCTTCTTGAAATCAAATCTGGTCTCAGACACTTACTAGCTGTGTGACCCTGGGCAAGGCACTTAACCCTGTTTGCCTCAGTTTCCTCATCTGTAAAATGTGCTGGAGAAGGAAACGGCAAAGTGCTCTAGTATCTTTGCCAAGAAATCCCCAAATGGGGTCAGAGAAAATCAAACGTGACTGAAAATGACTGAAAGGCAATACCTCACAGCTCTAATTCCTTTGGGGAACAGGAGAAAGTGAGCAAAAGTAGTCATTAAGAAATAATGAGTGGTGATAATAGAGAGGAGTTAAAATTAATAATGAAAAAGAGCAGTGTTTTTGGTTGTGTTCAAATCCTGCCTCTCTTTTATCTACTCCTCATGTGACTTTTGGTAAGGCACTTAACCTCTCTTGGCCTCAGTTTCCTCATCTGTAAAATGAGAGGATTAAATGAAATATCCCCCAAGGTCTCTTCTAGCTCTACAACTATTAACTTCATGTTTGTAAATCTTTATGTTTGACCATGTCATTAAAGAGTTATATTTTTTCAAAGGATAACTGACAATTGACCTGAAAAGTGAACTTACTTCCCTCTGAAATAACTGTGCCTAAGAGAAACTTAGTTACATAAAACAAAAGGCCATAACTAGGGAACCACTATTCAGTAGTTGACTATGGATCTCAACTGCAAGCAAACTATCTAGGAAGAAATAAAGGGCCTCATGTGCTGACCTCACCATGTCAGTCCTCCAAAGAGCCAGAAATATCTCAGTCTCACAAGCAAAGAAGACTCCATAACTTTTCCCCTTGACATTAAACACCATTTACTGGATTTTAGTCTCTAGTCTGTAAACAAGATTAGGTAGGCAGTTAAGCTTCTAGGGTGGAGCATTGCCCTAGATTTGATGAGCCTCCCGATTTGTCTTACCAAGGGGAGTGACTTAGGCCCTGGAAAGATGGAATCCCATTAAATGAACTCATGTATATAAAGGTGCACTCATTCCTGTACAAAACAATTCAAGCAAATGCAACACACTTCTTTAAAAAAAAAAGTGTAGTCAGTTAATTGAAAGTTGTTCTGGAGAATTTGGCATAGACTTCTTTCTCCTGAAAGACATGTATTGATAGTGACACCCTTGTAACATGAACATGCTCATGAATTTCCCCTGGCTCTGCTCCCAAACTGTTCACTTAAAGGACCCTGGGGAAAAAGAGTGTTCGCTATCACTCTTTGGTACCTCAGAGAGCATCGTGTGGCCACTAGGCTTTGCTGCAGTCGAGTTTTTGTTCTTCTGTCTACAGCCAGAATGAATGCTATGTCAAAGAGAAGGAACAGGAGGCTCTTTTAAAAGATAGATAATTTCAAAGACACAGGAAGTAGTCTCATTTTGATTTTGCAATGCAACCTGGATTGTTTTCTTTATATCTCTGACGGTTTTATTCCCTTTGGAGTTAGTCATTCATGCTGCGGAGTTTAAATTATATGAATTAAGAATTATTTGGCTGCTTTCCATTTCTTGAAACCTTGTGGCAGGGCATCATTTAAAAAGCATACATTAGGACCAGTGCCATGCTATGTAGACATGCCTGACAGTTCAGGTCAAGCTTTTTCATGTTGCGGCTTATAGTTTCATTACTTTGAGGAGTGCAGTACATGGGAGGAAATGCCAGATAGAATGTATCATATAAACCAGGAGACTGACTATTCCTAATCAGCAACATTTTTGGAGGAAACTGTAAATTCATCTGGAGAAAATTCAGGCTAAGGAAGATTGGAGAATTAGGACTATGGGACAAATTGGATAATCACCACTACAAATAGCCTAGATTATATAAAGGTCACATTTTGCCTGTTTTTGCAACATTAACCTTAAGCAGTGTTTCCTTTCAGGTTTGTTTCCTGAACAGCTGCACTCCAATAATCAATTGGTTAACACATGGCAAGGAATTCACTTGAAGTCCAGAAATCTGAAATCTATCACTAGAGAATCTGACATTTCTTAAACCAGTACACTGGTTTCAGGAACACTGTGTGAAGTGAACACCTGTTTCTTGTAGCTGGAAATGACTTTGGAGAAGACTGCTAAGTGTATATGACTGACAAAATAGCTAAGCAGGCCCATGAAATCCAAGTGCTTATCTGAAAACTCTGAGTCTCTCTATTCAGTTCAATGGGTCTTGGACATATATAATGAATGAATAATAATGTCCTTTTCACTCACTTAGGAAGGATATCAATGGATTATGCCCTATTATTATTCTTTCAATGGAAAGTTTTGCCACTTTCAAGCTACATTTCCACTGAAAGTAGCATTTGACCCTTAACAGTGCTAACCTATCTCCAGCTCAGTTTTTTTCCAGATAATCTGCCCACGGTGGAGGAGAGGGGCAGACACTTAGTAGTTGTATGACCTTGGGCAAGTCACTTAACCCTTTGTGCCTCAGTTCCTCATCTGTAAAATGAGCTGGAAAAGGAAATGGCAAACCACTCCTCTATCCCTGCCAAGAAAACTCCAAATGGGACCACAGAGAGTCAGACATGATTAAAACTACTCTATAACAATGACAAAAATCTGTCCGTGCCTGGAAGAGGTCTGTAGCTAACACCTGAATCCATTCTGGTAGGGTTTTGCTCAGAATGAAGGGATTTAACTGCACCTGAAGTAGGCCAATTATCAGGATCCCCCACTTTGATGCGATACATCAAATCCAGTAGCTTCCACTCAGTTTTCATTGCAGTCCATAAAAACCTAGAGCCCTGTCTCTAGTTACTGAATGTGTTGGGATAGTGTACATGTATCTTTCTTATCTTGGCAATTCAGTTTCTTCAGGATAGTCAACACAAATTAGACAATGCTGGACCTGTTGCTTTTTTATCCTCCTTATCATCTTCCTCCAGCATACAATGAGCTGCTCATTATGCCTCAGTGGAAAATGTACAGGTCAATCAGTCAGTAAACATTTATTAAATGCTGACTAGTGCTCAGGCATTGTGCTAAGCACTTGGAATATAAATCTGAAAAAAGAAAGACAAGCCCCTGCCCTCAAGCAGTTTATGACTTGATGGGGGAAGAGAAAACACAAAAGGAAACTAAAAAACAAGTGGGCAGGGGAGGATGGTGTAGAAATCAGCTAATGAAGTCCCAAGGTAGTGCAGCCAGTTGAGAAATGAGGATATGTCTGAACTGAGTGCTCTCCTTCAATGGAGTTTGGGAGTTCATGGCCCAATTCTCCAATCAGAGAGGCAAAGAGAGGGAAGTGGTGTGGTGGCATACTAAGGCTGATGAGATCTTATAATGATGCTGTTATCCAAGTAATGAGCTTCTCCTGGCTTGGTGTAAAAGTTAGTCAGAGGCACTCTCTGTACAACACTGAAGGATCATTGCTAGAGAGTGCCACAGTGCCTTATATGGCCACCAGATTACCCCATTTTCTGTATTTGCATTACCCTTCCCCTATTTTAAACACAAAGTGAATAATGAAGGCAACTTATTCCAACTACTGACTACACACATTATAGTGGACTCATGGTAGTTTAGGGACAATACTGCAACAAAAGGAGAAAATTTAAAAAGGAAGCTTACTTATCCACAGCATAAATGGGTACTCACAAGAAGACTGAACTTAGCTATGGACGATCCCCCTCACCTCTGCATGGAAATCATTTGATTAAACTGAGTAAGATAACTTTTAGGCAATCTTGGAGCATTAGAAAAATCTGAAGGACCCAAATTCCATGTGAGTGGGATTTTTTTTTGCCCTTAGGTGACCATGGAGTCATGGAAATATGCCATGAAGTCATCAGGAAGCTGCATCAAAAGCTAGGCAGCTTGATCCTTAGTCTCTTGGGTCAATTCAGTCTTGGGGACAGCTTCCTTGGCTTTGAGGAAAAGAATTAGCCTCATATACATAAGTAGGGGGAGAAGGGAACCCTGCTCTGTCACGCATATCCCCGTTACTCTCCTCATCCCAGTGATGCTGAATGTACAGCTGCCAGAACAAATCTTCTATCCAAACCTGTCGATCCATTTTCTCTTTCCTATTCACCTCAACCCTATCCCCATCCCCATAATGTCCCTTTCTAAATCTGCCTGCTCCCTCCACTATGCCCTCTGGAACAGTCATACAAACTTCCTCTTATCTTAAACTACCCCCTTTCTTGCTATGTTTATCTCCTGGCACTTAGTGGGACTTAGTTCTCTCTGACTCTACATCTTTTCTTGTATGGCAGCACCTTCACTTAAACTCCCTGACATGTCTCCTCATCTCAAATCCTTATGCAATGATTCTCCATTATCTGCTCTTTATCCCCACATTATCTCTATCTCTGATGACGAAGTAACTGTTCACCTTAAAAAAGGTCAGTATCTCTAAAAGAACCTTTGATCTCATATCCTCCTGTCTTCTCAAGAAGATTCACCCTGCCATCGTCCCTATTCCTTCTCCAATCTGTTTTCTTGTTCCTTCCCTGCTGCCTGCAAACACATACATAACTGTTCCCACCCCATAGCTTAAAAATCATTACTATGTCCTACAAAGCATACCAATTATAGTCCTGTTTCTCCTACCTTTCTTATCTCTACTCCTTGAAAAATTCATGTACATTAGATACCTCTTTTTTTCTCTCTTCTCTGGGTTTTCTAAAACTTCTACAATCTAGCTTCAAACCCCATATTTCAATGGAAATTGCTTTGACCAAAATAATCAAGGATATTTCTAATGTCCTTTTCTTAATCCTCATCCTTCCAAATCACTTTGCAGATTTTAATACTAATGACTACCATATCCACCCATATACCTTCTCCTCTAAGAGTTTTTATTATTCTGTTTTCTCTTGGTTCTCTCCTACCTATTCCTCATCCATTTGTTTTTGCTGGATCTTCTTCCACGCCACACTAACTAACTTTGTGTGTTTCCCAAGGTTCTGAACTAGGCCCTCTTCTCTTTTCTCTCTATACTCCCTCACTTGGTGATCTCATCAGCTCCCTTGGATTCAATCATCTTTTAGATCTATTTATCCAACACTAATCACTCTCCTGAGTTCCAACCCTACGTCACCAACTTCCTGTTGAGCATTTCAAGCCAGATGTCTCATAAATGTCTTAAACTCAACATCCTCCAAACAGAACTCCTTATCTTTTCCCAAAAACCCACCCCTCTCCTGAGATTACCATTAACTATCAGGGCAGCCACCATCTTTCTGGTCACTCAGGTTCACAGTTTTTATGTTAGCCTCCACTCTTGTTCTCTCACTCACCCTACATATCCAAATCAATTGCAAAATCTTGTAACTAATTTCTAGAAAATTTCTCTGGCAGAAGCCCTATTTTTTCCACTCATATCCCTAGTTCAGGCTATCATTACTTCTTGCCTGGACTATTGCAATTGTCTTTTAATTAGTCTCTCTGCCTCAAGTTTCTTTCCACTAGAATCCATCTTCCACACAGCTGCCAAATTTATTTCCTATAATGTACATCTGACTGCGTCACTCAACAAATTCCACTGCCTGTCTATTACCTATAGAATCAAATATAAACTACTTTGAGATTTAAAGCTCTTCACAACCTGGCTAATTTCTCTCTTAACCATTTCTCCCTTCCATGTAATCTGCCATCTAGTTATACTTCTCTATGTGTTTTTCCTTACAAATGATATTCTATGTTTTGCACTGGATGTTTCCCAGATCTGGAATATTCTTCTTCCAAATGTCCCCTTCAAAGAGTCTCTGATTTTTTTTTTAAAGACAGTTCAATTGTCACCTTCCATAAAAGGTTTTTCCTGATTCTTTCAGATACAAGTACCTTCCCCTCTAAGGCTAGTTTCTACTTACTCTGTATTTATCTTGCATGTATAGATTTATGAATTTGTTTTCTATTGCATTGGAATGTAAACTCATTTAGGGCAGGAACTTTTTTTCTGCTTTTTTTGTATAACCAGTGCTTAGCATATATGCCTAGCACATAGTAAGCATATTACAAATGCTTATTTATTGAGTTAGCAACTTTGAGAATTACTTTGAAAGGGATAGCTAATATACCATATGGAATCTTGTTATTCAAAACAATTCAACTGTCTAGGACAATGACTAAATAAAACAATGGGAAATGTAACAGGAAGAAATATAAAATTCTGTATTTAGGAATAAAAGTCAACTATACAAATTTAGAATAAAAAGAGATTTGGCTACAAGCAGTTCATATTAGTCAACTTCAAGCTCAGTATGAGTCAACAGTTTTATGCAATCTTAGACTACTAATAAATGCCTGCTAATTATAGCCCTATGTCTCTCCTACCTTTCTTAGCTCCACTTTTTGAAAAAGTCACATACATTAGGTGTTTCCATTTTTCTTCCCTCTCCGGGTTTTCTAAAATCTCTACAATCTAACTTCCAACCCCATATTTCAGTGAAAATTGCTCCCATCAAAGTGAAAGACAGTACTGGCAGACAATAAAAATACAGTGTCCATGTCTGGAGTATTATGTTCAGATCCAGATATCACAGTTAAGTAGGATATTGACAATCTGGAATGCCTCTCTAGAAAGGTGATTATGATGGTAAATTGATGGTGATTATGATGCAAAATCTTATTGTTTGAGGATTGGTTGAAATAACTAGGGATGCCTTTAGTTAAATTCCTGGTTTTCAGTATGTAGATTCCTTTAGACATTTTGATGGACTGAAAATACATACTCTAAGTCTCCACAGAATAGAAGCTATTGGTAAGCTTTCTTCATCATCAACAACTCAGCTCTATTATGACCTTTGTATACTTCTAGCACATTACTGTTTCTTGGCTTTTCCATTCTGATAACTAGGTTTCCTATCACTCTGCTTTCACTTATTTCTGTTAGTATTATATTATATCCAACTCTTGCTTGATCCCTTGAAGTTGGTGTTCTTGGTATTTAGCCCCCATAGAAATTCTTTCCCTGCTATTTTCCTTGGAGCATCAGTACTAGTTGTTAATCTTTCATCTCTTGTTGAGGCAGTGGATCTTAACAGCTTCAATTGAAGAAAGGGAAAGATTTATGGGAAACACAATCACCATCTTCAAATATTCGAAAAACTATCATCTGATAGATTAGATTTTTATTGAGTACTTCTAGAAAGCAGGATTAGTATTCTGAGTATAAGCTGTTGGGAGGTAGATTTGGATTAAAAATAAGAAAAAAAACTTTTTTAATCATTTGCTGTTGTTCAGTCGATCAGTCATGTCAGACTCTTTGAGACCTGGTGGACCATAGCACAATAGGCCCTTCCATCCTCCACTATCTCTTGAAGTCTATTCAAGTTCATGTTCATTGTTTCCATGACACTATCTATCTATTTCATCCTCTGCAGTCCCCTTCTCCTTTTGCCTTTAATCCTTCCCAAAATCAGTCTTTTCCAATGAGTCCCATCTTCTCATTATGTGCCCAAAGTATTTAAGCTTCATTATTTAACCTTCTAGTAACCTTATAGTCTGATTTAATTTCTTTAAATATTGACTGATTTGATCTCCTTGCTATATAAGGGACTCTCAAAAGTCTTCTCCAGCACCAAAATTCAGAAACTTTGATTCTGTGGTGCTCATCATTCCTTATAGTCCAACTCTCACAGCTGTACCTTGCTACTAGAAAAACCATAGCTATGACCATACAGACTTTTATCTTAATAACTAGAGCTGTCCATAAGTAAAATATACTAGCTTGTGAGGTAGTTAGTTAGCTCCCCTTGATTAGAGGAAGTAAAAGAGAAACTGGACAATAGATTATTAAGGCTATTATGAAGAGAATTCATATTTCTGGTAATCATTGAGCTAGAGGACTATCACTCAAGTAGTGGAGTTGAAAGCAAGTCTTGTCTATATCAGCTTCAAGTTTCAGTGATGATGGTGATAGTGGTGTGGTGATAGTGATGATAAAATTGAAAACAAAAGTTATAAATGGTTATGAACATTATGGTTATGAACAAGCAAGTCTTGTCTATATCAGCTCCAAGTTTCAGTGATGATGGTGGTGGTGGTGGTGAGGATGATAAAATTAAAAACAAAAATTATAAATGGTTATGAACATTTTTATTATTCTATACCTAGTAATCACTTCATTGATCAGCCTTCCTTTCAAATATCCCCATTATCTTACCAAAATATTTACTTTTTCCATTATTCTTGTACCTACTAAATTACTCACCCTTCCCCTCCTAATCAAATAAATGATTGTTTAATTTTTGTCTATGAAGCCAGTATTTCCTAAGTGATCAGACACATTTTTATCACCAACTGATTTGCTCTTTTGCCTATTCTTTCTATGTGAATTTCTTTTCAGTTTCCTTCCTCACAACCTGCACATAGAATGTCTGGCTTCCCTCAAGACAACTCAGATATCTCCTTCTGAAGGAGGTCTTTCTTGGTTCTCAAAGCTTTTAATGTCTTTACTCAGGTGGCATGAATGCAATGCTATCACACATAGCAAGACACAAGCCTCAGTATTTAAGTTTACCGTCACTATGTAACATGGAAAAATCCAAGGTGGTGGCAGATTGCTACCACCAGAAGGCAGGCATTTCTAATGCTGGTCTGTTCACACTTCCTAAAACTTGAAAGAAAAAAAAAACATTCCCTGCCCTCAGGGAGCTTACATTTTAATGGAGGAGATAGCAGGTAGATAAATAGGTATATGTAAATACAGAGCAGATGGAAGGTAACCTTTTTTTATCCCCAGAATTTAGGACAGTACCTGGCATATAATAAGTCATAAATCTTTATTGATTGATTCAGTTTTCTCACCAAGAAAAGAGTTCAATAACAGAAAAAGCACTGGATTAGGAGTCAAATGATTTGTATTCTAGTCTCAATTC
This sequence comes from Vombatus ursinus, assembly GCF_900497805.2. Classification (NCBI taxonomy): domain Eukaryota; kingdom Metazoa; phylum Chordata; class Mammalia; order Diprotodontia; family Vombatidae; genus Vombatus; species Vombatus ursinus. Next base: position 7,170,131 of record NW_020955033.1, read on the forward strand.
TACCATTTACTGTGTAGCTTAGAGTAATCACCTTATTTTCTAAAGTTCAGTTTCCTTGTCTATAAAATGGGATTAAAATTTCCACCCTGCCTACCTCATGACTTTATTATCATGATTATTTTCTTAAAAGATATATGAACTCAATAAATACCTGTCAAATTATATTAGTGAGAAAATCTATTGTCAGAAATAAAGAACTCTGTTCCATGCATTAATTTACTATGTAGATATGCTTTTTTCTTTCAAGTTTTAGGAAGTGTGAACAGACCAGCATTAGAAATGCCTGCATTCTGGTGGTAGCAATCTGCCACCACCTTGGATTTTTCCATGTTACATAGTAATGGTAAATTTAAATACTGAGGCTTGTGCCTTGCTATGTATGATAGCATCGCATTCATGCCACCTGAGTAAAAGATTATGTCACACATTCTATGATAAAATACTCCCTTAAGGAGCTAGTGGAGATGGTTTATTATATGTCAAACACAATTCCTCTGATGCAAAAATGTGGTCATTTTACTTATTACTAACTATCTGCACACACTAAAGTAAGATATATTTTTGCTTTAAAAGAAATAACATTAAATCTTCTGCAAGAAAAAAACGGATTTTTTTTCTCAAAAGGAACAGGGTTTGAGTTATATTCTTTCACCACTATTTTCAGTAGTCCCTAAGGGGTCAGGAAGTAAAGTTGCAATAACTCTTTGGTTTAATTGCTCATATTTTTTTTTAAAAAGAAAGCATCATAAAGGGACTGTAGAAGGAGGTAAGGAAAGGTGAGTTATTAATAGAGAAACCAGAGTGATGCTATTTCATTTTAACATAGTGAGATTCAGCCAAGAAAAATGCTGCCCATTTCTTGCCTGGTAAACTAACTGATTCAAAGCAAGCACTTTTCTCAATCCCAGAGGGAATTCTGCCTGTACAAATCCCACCCACATTGAGAGACAGCATTCCTAAGAGTGCACAAGATGCATTTTTTCAATGCCTATCATTTTTATGTCTCCATGTGCAAATATAAGCAACTTCCTGATTCTACCATTGCCCAGTCATTATGTCTTTTCTGCCAGGGCAGTGTGAAGTGAAATTGAGCAAGGACATACTTGTTATTAATGCCCTAAGAGTTACTGTTGAAAGTATCTCAAAAGACTTTTTTTAAGGATGGGGGATGGGGTCTGCAACCAGAGTAAAGTCCTCAAATGTCACACATAGTATTTCACTTCTAATTAAAAAAGCTAAGTATTCTAAAACCTCTGCTATGACACCCTTCTATCAAGACCTCCTTACATCAGTCTGACAACTGAAACATTAGTTTCTGATGCCTGGTGAGACCCAGATTAAAAACACTGATCACTGCCTTTAACTTGGTAACTAGGTACAAAGCAAATAGGGTATTTGGTTTGGGTTTTTTAATGCCTATTTTAAAAGCTGTTTCATTTTATGTGACACATTCTTGGCTCCAAAAAGAAAGTACAGGAGAGCCCATGTTCCAAGGTTGGAATACATACTGTGGAGGCTTCTGGAGGGTGCTGCAATGAATAAACAAGTTCCAACAGCCATCCTCCCCAATGAGAGCTGTTCAAACCAGCTTCTAATTTTACCTTGCTGGAACAATACAGCTCAGATCTTTATTTTTATCCCATTTTTCTCCAGGGACAAGGTATTAGCTCAGTCAAAGGACAGTCTCTGAAGCCTGCAAACCACAGAATAACCTCCATACAATTGTTCTTTGTCTTTCCACAGCCTCACTCTCCTCTTCAATTAACACAAGATGTGTCATTAGGAGCACATAACATAATGGGATCAAAGAAGTAACGCTGGAAGGGACCTTTGAGGCCATTAAGAATAGCCATTTTTTGTTTTGTTTTGTTTTGTTTTGTTTTGTTTTATAGATGAAGAAATTGAGGCCCAACTAGGTGATGGAGTAGAATAGAGCACTAAGCCTGAAGTCAGGAAGATCTGAATTCAAAATCCAGTCTCAGACATTTATTAACTGTATGACCCTGAGTAAGTCACTTTATCTCTATATATCACATTTTTCTCAACTGAAAAATGAGATTATAAGACTTACCTCTTAGGGTTATTTTGAGAAGCAAATGAAATAATATTTGTAAAGTGTTTGGCCCAGTGTCTGGCATATAGTAAGCACTATATAAATGTTAGTTATCATCGTTGATGCCCAGGGTCACATAGATATTAAGTGTCTGAGGCAAGATTTGAACTCAGATCTTTATGATTATGTTTAGTCATTTATCCATCAAGTCATGGACAGTATTAGGGCCTAGTGAAACTAAGAATTGAGGTAGCTTCTTGGAGCAAATGAGAAGACAGTTGGAAGCACTGAGATGGGACTCTGAAAAGACAGTGGAAATGTGGATATTTTATCTAATATAAACATTTTGAGGCCATCAACACCCAAGTCTCCTAAGTAAAAATGACTTTGGGTTTAGGGACCAATTCCTCTCCTTTAGCACCACAATGTCTTCCCAATCTTTACACAATTTGTGGTGTTGTCCTCCTCCCTTTTCTTCTCTTCCCATAAATTTTTCTCTCCCCATCACCCTCCCCATCAATTCTACCTATTTTCCCTTTCTTCTAATCTTTTCCCCATCATACGAAATAAGAATATACACATAGGAGAAATAACCAGAAGACAAGAAGACCAACAAGATGGAAGACTAGACCTTTTTTTTCAGTACCCATTAATTCTCAAAAGATTCCTAAAAATGAATTATGTACCAGAGAGAACAGTTGCATATGAATCCACAGAACAAGAAATTTAAAATCCCAATGAAGTAACACCCTTAGGAATGAATATTAGAGAACACATCCTTACTTCATCCCCTCAGCCCACCTCTCCTCCTAAATTCAGAACTAAATTTGGCACACAAACCAACCTGTGGGCTTGTACTTTGGATACCACAATGGGTTTTCTTTCATGCTGCAAAGACTCTGCTGGCATACACATACATCTTAATGTCCCACTTGTCAACCATCCAGTTGCAATAAGTAGGAGATATTAACATGCAAGGAAAAGGGAAGAAGGAACTGGGATGGGAAAATTGACTTCATTCTACCAGGGGTTGTTTCTAGGTTGGAAAATCCCAAAGTTGTAGGAATTCTAGTGTCACTGGTCTTCTGTTCTCTGAAAAATACATTCCATCTCCAGTGCCTGGCACATTGTAGGTGCTTAATAGATGCTTCTTGATTGAATGACTGTAACCATGCAAAAAGCAGCTACTGATTCAGCCCAGTCTAAGAACAAAAGAACAGGAAGCAGGAACAGACACCCAGGAAGTGGATTAGCATTGATAGCTATACTGGTCCTAAAGGAAAGGGACCTAAAATCCACCTGAGGCCAGTACCATTCCCCCAGAAATTACTGAGATAAAAATCAAGGTTGGCAAATTTCCCATTTGAGGATAAGTATAAGATAATGCTGCAGTCTAGTCCTGGGGATGTATCTACCACCAAAGAAGGTGAATTCAAGAAGTGAATAAAAAGAAAATTTGAGAGAACTAAAACCACCAGGTATTTCAAGAAGAATAAAATCTAAAAGAAAATCTAGAGAACAAGCAGATAAACCAACAGAGGATATATTAAAGTTAGGAGGAAAGGTAAGTACTAAAACCTCAAAAAGATTACAAAATTCTCTAAATAAATGTTTTCAGACAAAGGATATTGAACCAATGTGTATGAAACATAGAACCCTTTAAATTTTCAAAAGACTATAAAACAATAGGATGTTGCAGAATAGTCCAAAAGATTAGTAAAACCATAAGATAAAAATAAAAGGGAAAAATGTCAAAATGTATACTCTGCATAACTGAAATGATTTAGAAATTTAGAAATAATTTGAAAAACTTCAATTTATGGTGGTAAGTCTCTTCAAAGAAGTGAAAGATAGAACAACAGATTAGGAACACAAATGGAGGACAATCTTGAAAAAGAGAAGCAAAAGGCAAGGATGCTAAAAGAATACACTATTTCTACAAAAGAGATAGTTGAGAGAAATTAATATTATACCATATATAAGTAACTAATTATTAATTTGTGATCCACCTTTTTCTTCCTATTTCTGTTAACACCCAATTCCTGAAAGGGTCAGTCAGCCTCTGAAGGGCATGGCTAACTGATGAGATTTTTCCTAGCCCTCAGGGCAGCACATGCTCCTTAGTTGGTCAGAACCCCACCCAACTGGGAAACCTCATTTCTGTTCAGAGTATAAACAGAAACTAGTATGGACAAGCCTTTTCCTGAAAGAAAAACCTCCTGTCCTTGATGCCTTCCCAGCTCCTGAAAAAGAAAACTAGCCAGAGAGGTTCAGATGGAAATGGTTTTCCCTGACCAGATGTCTGGAGGCTCCTGAGACTCATGATCAAGCCACTTTTTCAGTAGGAAGAGCTGAAGACTTTTAGCCCACCTCTTCATTAAATATCCATCAACCAGGTTTGAGTTTCACTTGTTAGGGAGTTCCCTTTCAGAAAGGATTTTAGGCATTTCAGGTCTCCCTTGGGGTTTTTGGTTACCAAGAGGAACCACTGACCATCAATTTATTGACTACTGACTAGCCTAATTAATAAATTAATTATTAATTACCCAGAAACTCTGTGTCTTGGAGTTTTCATTCATTACATAGTTTAAGAATCATAAGTGTCTTAGAAGAAAAAACAATTCTTTAAAAAAACTCTGAAACATTATTAAGCAGGAAATACTATAGTAAAACTGTCCAGAACATTTTATATATATATATATAAATATATATATACACACACATAAATATATACACATATGTATATATGAACACCCACATATATATTTTATGTGTATGTATATATGTATATATGTGTGTGCATATGTGTATATATGTGTGTATTATGTGTATACATATATGTGAATATGTATATGTGCATGTGTGTATATACACAAAGCTAAAAAGAATTCACATACCACTTAAAACAAACTACACTTAAAACTTCAAGACACATCATGGTTAATTTTAACAAATCCAATGACCAAAACAAAAAAATTCTGCATGTGGATAGGAGAAAGATCTTCAAATGTAAAAGGAAGAAAATATGAATAAGACAAGTTTGTTCTTCACTAATCTGAAACTGAAGAAAGGAGTGGAATAACATAAGGAGGTAAAAATGCAGTCCAAAATGCCATGGTCTGCAAACCTGAGCCTAATTTTCAATTTAAAAAAGATGAATATTCAATAAAAGAGAGGTGTTTGAGTTATTACCATAAAATAAATAGAAACAAATAAGAGAAGAATATTTGACTTGTAAACACCATAAACAACAGAGACACAAGAAAGGTAAATAAATTGAACTATAAAAATGAATAAATAATGAAATAAATTATTACATCTCTGGAGATGGTTAAAAAAAAAAAGACAAGGAGACCAATGCTATAAACCACTTCCAATCTAGTCATTACCCTATAGTCATGTCTCATAGATATTATACATATGTGATAATTAATAATTATCATAATCATAATATAATATATAACAACTTAATATTTTAAAATATCATTTTACTATTAGGCTAGGAGAAAGGGTCTGGACTTGTTATTTCATTGGTATACAGAACTACCATATGAGGAAACCTTCTCTACCAAGGCAGAAAAGGCATACCTTTTCTGCAATTTATGGTCTTAAAGAGTTGTGTAGAGCACTGAAAATTTAAATCACTTACCCAAGGCCACACCACCAGTATGTGTTGCATTTGAGCCCAAGTTTTCCTAAGTTTGAAAGTAATTCTCTATCCTCTATATTTTGTTTCTTTACCTTTCACTATTAATTAGATTTTCCTAGGTCTTTTGAAAATCAGTTCCATTACAATATAAGCTTTATGACAGCAGAGACTTTTTCATGTTTGTCTTTGTTTCCTAATCGCTCCTCATAGTGCTCTGCATACAGTAGTTGCTTAATAAATGTAGACTATATTGAGCAGAATTGAATCTCAGGTGCTTGAGAACACTGAATGCTCAGTAGTCTTCGTAGGATAATAATCCAGGCAGTTATTAATCTGTATTGTATACCCATTACCTACACATTAGTTTCCCTGCCTAATCAACCCCCACTTCCATATCCAGTAGGAGGCAGAGCCATCACATGGACATAGCTAAGAAGTAAGGTATTTTATTTCATTTTATTTTATTTTTGCCTCATTTCTTACCTAGGCTTAATCACTGAATGGACATTGCCTCAGACAAACAGAGACCTGGGAAAGATCTTAGCTTAAAAAGGCCAAGGTCTCCAACTAAATTTGGGCCCATCTCCAGTCATCCTAATCTATATGTTGCCACTGAATCCAGATAGCTCCAGAGGAGAGAGTGAGGCAGATGACTTTACACAGCCCTGACTCACTTAAATCCAATTCACTTGCAAGTCATGACATCACCTTTCTGATGTCATGGTCTTCTTCGAGAAGGACAAACAACAACAAGGGATCCTGAGTAAGACTGTGGAGAGAGAGTATTCAGTTCAGAAGATGATTCTTGGAACTATTGATTCTTTAGCACAAAGGAATCTCTAATACTAGAACTTCAGTCATTTTAGTAAGATCAGAAAAGTGTCACTGGGTAGGGCATTCATAACACCCAATACAGGCAGCTGCTTGCTCATAACTATACAAGAAGTCAACACTAGACATAAATATTAATAAGAGAAAAGACAATGATGAGATGCTACTTATATCATGTGAATTTTGAGATTACTCTGGATTTGTGTGGCCTTATCTTCTTTTTACTTCCATTACTTTAACTGATAATCTATTCCAAAGTATACTAACTCAAGGTTTTTTTTTCTTTTTTATGATGATTAACAATAGAGGTATCCCCATAAACCAAATCTCTACCTTCTACTTCTGGACTATTCTTTCCTATCTGGACCAGAACTCCCTACACTGTACATAAGATCTGGACTTTCATACCTGAATCCTTCAGAATCTTTGCCCCCAGTACCTAGAGAAGTTAATCCATTCATCTTTGGAGCTCCAACTCAGTGGACCAACCCAGATGAATGTGCAAATTGGCCCATTTAGCCCATTAATATCTACTGGTTGGCTCTAGACACCAAACCATGCCTCATATTCAGCTTCAGATTCCATCCAGACATTCTATAATCAACCTAAGTCATGTCTCCATCTGCCTGCCTGCTTTGTACTCCCCAGAACAAAACTGTCTCCTCTAGTCACTAATTCCCTATATACAGTTTTCTCATATTAGAATGCAAACTCTTTGCCTGTCTTTTAAAATTATTTTGTTATAAATCCGAATAGTGAATTGCACATAGTAAGAACTTAACAATTTTTATTCATTCATTCATATATATTCAAATAATTACCCAAAGTGATTTAATACAATGGTTTTCTATCAGGATATTATAATAAATAAAATAATCAAACTATCCAATGGAAGAAATCTGAATAATTATCTCCTACTGTGTCTTAATAAAACTACATTTACATTGGGGGAGGAGTTCTTATTTTGCTTTTGCTCTGGCACTGATTTTCTATTTAGAGATACATATAATCATTTGCTAGTTTCTTTGGCAATGCCTTTAATTGGGAGTAGTCTATTAGACCAGAGAATATAATTTATGTGAAGTGGCAAGAAGTGAACTAGACTTAATGTAGAGTTAAAATATTTGGCTGTAAAACAAGATTGAAGTTAATGTGACCATTAAAAACTTCATTAGTCAAAGAAAGTGTCTCATGAATTTTTTTTTATTGTTCACTGCATCAAGGTTCTCAATAAATATTTGTTAAATGGACAGAATTAAATAAGAGCACAATGAATGTCCATAACAGATTAAATATGCCACTTTGGCACACTTATTTTCATTGGCATTATATTGCTCCAGGAAGCTGATTCTACCTGGTATGATCGTAGTGTTGCTAATTCATTTAACTGTGTAATAGCTGTATTACTCAATTCCAGAATAATTTTTTTGTTAAGTGTAGGGGCATCTCAAGCCCCTATCTAGCACATGCTTTGACAGCAGACTAGACAGGAAATATGAATCAAACAGCAAAATTTTTAATCAGGAAAAATAACATAGTAAACATTGATGTGGGTGTGAGGAAGGCAATTGGCTTATATTCCGTCAACTCAAGGAAGTGAGTATAAACCATCATAGACATGGGATAATGAGGAAAGGACACATTTCCAGAAAATGCATGCTCCAAACCTGTACATTGCAGCTGGAAAGCTCTTGCTTTATTTCATCAGTTTCACCTCCTGTAGGGCTTTGGGGTAGTCCAGATACTTAGCTGCTTCTCAGCTCTGCCTAACACCTACCACTTTGAAGATGTAAACTTAGCATTTTGCTGAAGCTTAACCCTGTACTGTGCCTTGCTAGCTTTCTCCAGAGATTAGGATCCTTCAGAGGATCCATCTTAATGCCATTGCCCATCACCACTCCCAATACAATTGCTGTCCTCTATGCTACCTTGGGGAAGTCTTCTTATTCATTCAGAGTGAGAGTTCAGGCCATGTGACTTGGACTTCTAAACCAATTAACTATTAACCAATCCTACAGTTCCTACCCTGCTTACCCACAAGACTTCACTTAATCACAACCAACTCTAGTTTTACCTGAATTAGAGTGAGTGAATTCCTTTTTGCCTTTTCCATATTTCAGGTTATAATTATGTTCCAGCCCACACCAAAATGGTCAGCATCTCCTTTTTTATGAGGCTAGATATAAACCAATACATTCCTTTCTTTTTTGGTTACCTTCGTGTCTTCCTTTCCAAGTTATTCAAATGGCATTTCACTAATTAATAGAGCATTTTTTATGTGACCATTGATAGCTTTGATTTCTTCTTCTGAAACCTATCTGTTCTTATCCTTTGACCATTTATCAATTAAGGAATGGCTCTTACTTTTATACATCTGGCTCAGTTCCCTGACTATCTGAGAAATAACACCTTTATCAGAGAAACTTGCTATAAATTTCCCCCCAATTCATGCTTTCCTTCCTATTTGGCTGCATTGGTTTTGTGCAAAAACTTTTTAAATTTTCTGTCATCAAAATTATCCATTTTATTTCTTATAATCTTCTCTATCTCTTGTTCAGTCATAAACTTCTCCCATAAACTCATCCATAGATCTGATAGGTATATTTTTCCATAGTCCCCTAATTTACTTATATCACCCTTCATGTCTAAATCATTTATCAGTTTGACCTTATTTTGGTATATGGCGAGAAATGTTGTATATACCTAATTTCTGCTAAACTACTTTCCAATTTTCCAAGCAATTTTTGTCAAATGTTGAGATCTTATCCTTAAAGTGTGGATCTCTTGGTTTGTCATTTATGGTATGGTATGGTCATTTATTACTGTGTATTGTGTGCCTAATCTATTCTACTGATCCACCACTTTATTTCTTAGCCAATACTAGAATGTTTTCATGATTACTGATTTGTAATAGAGCTTCAAATCTGGTACTGCTAGGTTGCCTTCACATTTTTTTCATTGATTCCCTTGATATTCTTGATTTTTTTCTTCTTCCAGATGAATTTTGTTATTTTTTTCCTAGCTCTATAAAATAATTCTTTGGTTGTTTAATTGGCATGGCATTAATTAGTAAATTAGCTTAGGTAGAAATGTCATTTTATTTTATTGGCTCCATCTATCCATGAGCAATTAATATTTCTTCAATTGTTTAGATCAGTCTTAATGTGAAGATTGCTTTGTAATTGTAATCATAGAGTCCCTGAGTTTGTCTTGGCAGGTAGACTCCCAAGTATTTTATATAATCTGAAGTTATTTAAAATGGAATTTTTCATTATCTCTCTTCCTGTTGGGTTTTGTTGGTAGTATATGGAAATGCTAATAACTTATGTGGCTTTATTTTTTATCTTGCAAATTCGCCAAAGTTATTGTTTTAACCAGTTTTTTTTTATTGATTCTTTAGGATGTTCTAAGTATACCATCATATCATATGCAAAGAATGATAATTTTGTTTCTTTATTGCTTATTTTTATTTCTCCAATTTCTTTCTCTTGTATTATTCCTACAGCTAGGATTTCTAATACAATATTGAATAAACATGGTGATATGGACACCTTTGCCTCACCCCGATCTTATTGGGAAAGCTTCGAGTTTATCCCAATTATAGATAAGGCAGGCTTTTGATTTTAGATAGATGCTACTTATTTTAAGAAAAGTTCCATTTATTCCTATGCTTTCTAGTGTTTTTAACAGGAATGGGTGTTGCATTTTCTCAAAGCTTTTTCTGCATCAATGGAGACAATGCTACGATTTGTTTTTTTTTTTTTGTTATTGATGTAGTCAATTATGCTTATTGTTTTCTTAATATTGAACCAGCCCTGGTATAAATCCTACCCGGTCATAATGTATGATATTTGTGATATATTGCTGTAACCTCTTTGCTAGAATTTTATATACATTTTTGGAATGAATATTCATTTAGGAAATTGTTTTATAGTTTTCTTTCTCTGATTTTGCTCTCTCTGGTTTAGGCATCAAAACCATATTTCTATCATAAAAGGAACTTGGTAGGACTTCTTTATCTTCTTTTTACAATACTTTATATATTATTGGGATTAATTTTTCCTTAAATGTTTAGTAGAATTCATCTGTAAATCCATCTGGTTCTGAGATTTTTTTCTTAGGGAACTCATTTATGACTATCCAATTTCTTTCTCAAAGATAGGATAATTTCAATATTCTATTTCCTCTTCTGTTAATCTGGGCAATTTACCTTTTTGTAAACATTCATTTATATCACATAGATTGTCAATTTTACCAGCGTATAATTGGGAAAATAACTTCTAATAATTGCTTTAATTTCATTTTTGTTTTGGTGCAATCACCCTTTTCATATTTGATACTGGTAATTTTGCTATCTTCTTTCTTTTTAAAAAATCAAATTAATCAATGATTTATCTATTTTATTGCTTTTTGCCCAGAATCAACTCTTGTTTTATTTCTTATTAATTTTTTTAAACTTTCAATTTTATTACTCTCTCCTTTGATTTTCAGAATTTTCATTTTGGTGTTTAATTGGTGATTTAAACTTTGTTCATATTCTAGTTCTTTTGAGTTTCATGTCTAGTTCATTGATCTACTCTTTCTCTATTTTATTGATGTATACATTTAGAGATATAAAATTTCCCCTTAGTACTGCTATGACTGCATCCACCAATTTTTGGTATGCTGTCTCATAGTTGTCATTATCTTTAGTGAAATTATTGTTTCTATGATTTCTATTTTGACCTCTTATTCTTTAGGATTAGATTATTTAGTTTCAAATTAATTTTAATCTATGCTTCAGTGGCTCTTTATTAAATGTAATTTTTATTGCATTAGAGTCTGAAAAGGATGCATTTAATATTTCTTTTCTGCATTTGTTTGTGAGGTTTTTTAATGCTCTATTACCTGGTCAATTTTTGTGAAGTTGCCATGTACAGCTAAGAAACAAGTATACTACTTTCTATTTCAATTCATGTTTTCCAGAGGCCTATCATACCTAAAGTTTTCTAAAAATTCTATTCATTTCCTTAATTTTTTTCTTATTTACCCTATAGTTAGATTTATATAACTCTGAGAGGGGAAAGTTGAGAACCCTCCACTTTACCCTCTATTTCTTCCACCAACTCATTTAACTTTTCCTTTAAGAATGTAGACCCAATGCCATGTAATGTGCCTATATTCAGTATTGCTATCATTCCAATCATTGCCCACTCTACCACCATTTTTCCTTCTACTGCAAAAAGTCTTCCTTGCACATGTCTTTTATGTGTGGTAATTTTTCCCATTCTTCTCCTCCCTTTCCTCATCTTCTAGTCCAGCCCTCTTTTATGTCCTTCCATTTTTTGGAGATAATCTCAATATAATTTATCCAATTCTGTGCTTTTTATGTGGAGTCTTTCTAATTGCCTTAATTACAATAAACTTCTTAGAAGTTACATGTATCATCTTTCCATATAGTAAACATTTAATCTTATTGAGTCCTTATGATTTCTCTTTCATGTTTGCCTTTTTATGCTTCTCATCAGTCTTATATTTGAAAGTCAAATTTTTTATTTATCTCTGGTATTTTCATACTTAAAAGTCCTCTATTTCATTAAATATCCATTTTCCCCCAGAAGGATTATACTCAGTTTTGCTAGGTAGGTTATTCTTGGTAATCTGAGCTCCTTTGCTTTCCTGAATATCATATTCCAAACTTTCCACTCCTTTAACATGGTAGCTGTTAAATTTTGTATGATTCTAACTGTGGCTACATGGTATCTGAATGGTTTCTTCCTTGCTGGTTGAAATATTTTCTCTTTGACCTGGAATCTCTGGAATTTGGCTATGATTTTTTGAGAGTTTTCATTTTGGGAACTCTTTCAGGAGTTGATTGATGAATTCTCTCAATTTCTATTTTCCTCTCTAGTTCTAGGATATCAGGACAGTTTTGTTTTATGATTTTTTGAAATATGATGTCAAGGCTCTTTTTTGAACATGGTTCCTAGGTGGTCCAATAAATTTTTAATTATCCCTTTTTGATCTATTGTCCAGGTCAGTTATTTTTCTGATGAGGTAGTTCACATTTTCTTCATTTTTTTCAATCTTTTCATTTTGTTTTATTGTTTCTTGATGTCTCATGGAGTCATTAATTTCCACCTGTCCAATTCTCATTTTTAAGGAATTATTTTCTTCAGTACTCTTTTGTACCTCTTTTTCTATTTGGCCAAGAATGCTTTTTAAGGTATTATTTTCTTCAGTATTTTTATGCCTCTTTTGCCAAGCTGTTAATTGTCTTTTTTTATAATTTTCTTGCATTGCTCTTATTTATCTTCTTTTCCTCTATCTTATTTCATTTTTAAAGTCATTGTTAGCTCAGCTAGGAATTCTTGTTGATCTTGTGACCAATTCACAATTTTTCTTTGAGGATTTGCTTGTAGTTGGTTTGACAGCATAGTCTTCTTCTGAATTTGTGTCTTGCTCTTCCCTGTCACCATAGTAGATTTTTATGGTCAGGTTATTTTGTTGTTGTTTGCCCATTTCTTGACTTTGAACTTTATCTTAAAGTCCAGCTCTATTCCCAGGGTGGGAAGAAGGCAGTATCCCAAGCTTCAGTCTTTTTTTATGCTACTGTTTTCAGGAACTCATTTTGGGGGTGCTTCCAAGATAGCATGATCCAGGGAGAGGTGTGGTTACTGCTAGCTTGGTCTGTGCTCTGGTTCTTTCCCAAAAAGGTCTTCTGATCCTCTGCTGTCACAAATTCTATTACTCTTTAGGACACCTGCTCCCTTTGGACTGCAAGACACTATTCGTTAGGTACCTTGCACCCTTGTGCTTGAAGTTGCTCTTCTCTGCCCTAGAACTGTGACCCAGAAGTGGTTATGGACAATGGAGTTTCCAAATAATGCCTTGTCCTGCACCCAGTGCCAGCACAGGGGTTCTATACAATCTCTTTCTGATCATTTGCCTAATCCCTCTGACTTGAGAGCTCTAAAAACTGTTGCTGCTGCTGTCCCTGCCACTTAAGTTCCACAGCTCCTGTTACCACCTTGTGGGCTTCAGGCTAGCTCCTACCCATGTGTCATAGACCTCTCTTTCCAATCTCCTAAATTGTGTTGGGTTGAAAAAAAATGTCTCACTCTGACCTTTTTAACTCTGGCACTCCAGAATTTGATTTGAAGTATTATTTTATATTTATTTGGAGGGGAATGTTGAGAGAGCTTGGCTGTTGTGCTTCCTCTACTCCATCATCTTGGCTCTGCCTCAGCCCTTAAGTTCTGACAAAGTTCAAGAAAGCACTAAAAATATTGGTGGGGGAGAGAGAAAGGAAACAGTAAACTTGTCATCTCTGTCTGTCCTTACAACTGTTCTGGACTGAAGATAGCTTGCAACTCTTTGGGAATAACAATCAATAGATAAAATTCCTGAGGAAAAAATGGTCCCAGTAAGATGCACTTTGAATACTCTTTTGGTACTCCACATCCTGTTTTTTGCTATTTTGCTTTGACTGATTGTCTTAGCAAAAGAAATAGAATTCTTGTTTTGAATTCCATATTAATTCCTAAGGAAGAAATGAAAACTTTGAAGCTAAAAAATACAAACGTAAAGAAGAGTTTGAAGAAGGTGTGAAAAACCCAGGGAGAAAGATAAAAGAACATAGAAGCAATCATTTCCTACTTCCACTCTATCACTAAGACAAATACACCCACAATAAATATTTATTTACTCTCTCATTATAAGCCACAAAGGACAGCAAAACAAAGATGTAAAATATGTGGAAAGAATAACATAGTGTGCATGACTGTACATGCCAAACATTCTTCACAAATCCAGATTTCCGAGGAAACTAAAGGAAAAGGGAATAATAACACAATAGTCAGGGTATATGAAGTTTCTTTCAGGTATACTGCTGGAGCCTCATTTTCCAACTTTGAGGTCTTTTAGATCTTTAAAACTAGTGATTTTCCTGGCAGGATAATTTTATGTACACTGAGGAACAATTTCTTTTTTTTTTTTGGAACAATTTCTAACATGTCTTCCCTATGAGTAAACTCTGCTATAGGTTAACCAATATTGGATAACCCATCACTCTAGATAGACAGGCACAGAATCTTGAAAGCCTCTCCTCTTTACCATCCCCAGTCTGCTGACTCTAATTCTTTCCCTGCCTATTGGATGATACAAACCGAATAGGAGAGGATATTAAGATCATGGCAGCAATTGCTTAAGGTTTCTGTGTTTCAGTTCCTTCCCTCACCAATCCATATTTTCCACTGCTGCTCATGTAGAGTTCCTAAATCACCATTCTACTCATATTACTCCTTTCAGCAAAAGGCTTCAGTAACTCTTCATTGCCAAGGGAAGGAACGACCAAATTAAAAGATAAACTGCTTGTCTTAGGATTTAAGGCCCTACTTCTGCAAGCTTATCTCATGAAACTATTGTTCAGATAAACTACTTTACAGCTATCATGGGCAATGCATCACTCATTGTTCTTTCCTTGTCCACTCTTCTGTTCTTATTTTTAATCACATTATCCTGAAGGCACATAAAGGGCTTCTTCAGCCCTGGAACTTTTCTGCCAGATGAAATCCATCCCTTATTTCAAGGCCAAACCCAGATATAACCTCCTCTATGAAGCGTTCTTTATGACCTATATCACTTCAACCAGAAGTGATATCTACCTCCTATATTTCACATTATTTCTATGGAATGAAATTGAAAGGGAAAGAATTTCTTATGCACATACTGTGTGCCAAGCATTGTCCTAAACAATGGGGAAACAAATGGAATGGTAAGGTAGTCCTTGCTCTCACATTGTAACTGGGGTAGACAACACCTACAAGAAGATTCAACTGCAAAGTGGATGGCAAGGTCCCAAGGACCACCATCATATCAGAGGAACTTATCTTTATCTGCCCATCTTTTAAGATGGTCATCTTATTTGACCATCTGTTGTTATTTTTTCTGTGCATACCATATCTTCTGTTTTGATCCTAAGCTCCTTTAAGGCAAGGATTGTGAATTATTTTATCTTTGTGCAAACCATAGTACTTTGTATATAGTACTCACTTAAATGCTTATTGAATTTAATTGATTTTAATCAATTGTTCCACTTTCCCCCACCCCTTATAAACAAGATCACTAAGTAATAATTCTAAGCTATGTGAGTCACTTAGATTTCCTTGTTAAACTTTGCCACACAAAGGATATGCTAACTGCAATTTAATGACAATTGCTTTTGGAAAAGAGAGCTCTGATAACTGTACAGATAATTGAAGTCTATCAATCCTACTATATCATGCCTCTATGACAAGCTTTTGATTTATTCCCTGAATTCTTCATCAATTTATTCTATGTACTCCAGGGGACTTGTAGTATATTTTAATGACAATCTGAGTTCTGTTTGGACCCCTATTGATAGTTACATTAATTCCTTCCATCATGTGTCCTTCTCTTGTGCATTCATCCACTATGAATGGAGAAGGCAGATTGTAGGAAGATATCTATGTCTAAGGACCAACAGTATAGGTTAAGGGCATATCAAGAGTTGGGATAGAACAATGTGTAGTTGGACTACATAACTACAGTGCCAAGATGTTAAGACAAGAAAGTGAATCCAGAACAGTGATGATGGGATGGGAGGACAGGGATGAAGAATAGGTTTAGGAGGAATAAGATAGAAGGTAGAGATGGAAGGATAAGTGGTGATGATCAGAAAGGAGAATTTCAGAGTTCAAAATATGAGTGCTTACTTTTGAATTCCTAGGCATGTTTATTGCTAATCTTCTTTGTAGTTTTGGACAATTTTTTTTTCCATTTTCCTTCATTTCTAGTTTAAAAGACTTTTGACTGGTTTTGCAAAATTCCAGGAAAATACATTCTTACCAGTCCTTGTTAGTCCAGTCCATCCTTGACAAGGGATTTCATCACTCTCTTTTATTCTGAGGTCCAGAAATGTGAAGGCTTTTCTCAGGCATTGTCTTCTTAATCAGCAGGTCCTCCTTTTACTTTAATCAGCAGCAGTGATGAAAATACCATTTGTTCTCTTCAGGTTTTTTGCTCAAGGCTTCATAATGGTTAGCAATTCTTTCTGCCTTCCTTCTGGTAATATTATGCATATCCATGTGAACTTCTGGAAATGGGTAGGAGTCATCCATTTTTGACAAGCCTTTGGACTTGGCAAAGACTCCTTGGGAACTGAATAGGCTTCTCTATTATTGTTTATCAGGTTGACAAATAGCTGCCTCATAATTAGTCACCAGGGAGTCACCAATCACTGTTGACTCTTCCTCTGACCCTTACTGGATTAACTCTCACCTCACATCACTTATTGATCCACATCATCATTTCTTGGAAGACAAGCAGCTGTTTGCTCCTTTGGTGATCTAGTTGTCTTCTCTTCAGGAAAAGCTTCATATTTGTTACTTAAGTCTTCAGTTTTACTTCAGTGGTCCTTCTTCCTTATCTTTTCTGTCATACTGTTCTATCTTTCAAAAGCCAGCAACAAGTCAGGATTTCCATCTGCCTTTTCAAATCTTTTTTTTTCATCTTTGATGCTACACTGAAGCCCTTCTTCCATTTTTAAGAGAAGCCTTCATTCTTCCTGATACCCTGAAAAGTAGAAAGGCATTCTTTGAAATTCTTAGGTGGTCTTTGCTTTAAGCAAGTTACTTACCTATGAAAGAAAGATAAAATCCCACATTCTCTGCAAGTGAATTTAAACTTCCTCCTCTCCATACTTTCTGTAAGGAGAACCTTCTTGTCAGAAAATGATTTCTAAAATTTCAGAAATCAATTAATAAAAGTATTTCAGGTTTTAAAAATGCCAAATATGTTAAATGAGGCTATTTCCTCTCAGACACCATTTTTTCTTTTCTTATTATTATTTCCTGCTCAGAAAGATACTTTCAAAACTCTCTGGTATTATATTTTTATAATGTGTTTGGTTTATACAAAGATGAAGGTGTCTCTTTCAGTATATTCTATCAACTAAAATATGCAAAAGCCTCCAATATTTATACAAGATGAAACCACAGACCATTGGAAACCTTCCTTTAGCTTTGGCCCTGGCTTTGGATCTTCCTGCTCATTATTCCCCATTAATTTAATATTTATAGTTCCACTTGCTATTCACTAATTTTTGTATCAGTCTTATATGTTCATACCCTAATCCATCCACTGTGGCACTCCTTTTTATGAGCCTCATGCTGTCAACTCTTATCCTTGATATCAAAATTCATACAAAAAGAAATAAAAATGTAATGACAATCCTTTAATACCTTAGAGTAAATTTAACACAATAGTACTTTCTCTGTGGGTATTTGCTTCTTTAAATGTCATCTTTAATTACAGAATTCAGTTTGATAAACATTTATTAGGGAATACCATGTGTCAGGCACTGTGTTAAGTGCTAGGGATACAAATAAGAAAAAACAAATATAGTCTCTGCCTTCAAGAAACTTACATTCTAATGGGGAAGACAAAATAGAAAAGGATGCTGACAAGGTTGAAGGGGAAGGTGAGAAGCCATCAGGGGTTACCAGGCACAAAGGCATGATGTACTGTGGAACTGAAATAAAGCAGAGCTGCCAACATAAAATGGAAAGTGTTTCTTCCTATAAAGGAATTTAACAGTCAAAAGTAGGTAATGTAAATTTTGGTAGGTATGAAAGCATAGCCCCATGTGCCTGAAATCATACCAGACCGACAGCCATTTCTTCAGCCTAGGTAAGACAGCCCTGATAGCAATAAGGCTGAAAGCTTAATGAACATTTAAAATCATGAAGTGCTTAATACAGTACCTGGGACATAATAAGGACTATGTGAATGCTAGCTATTATTATTAGATGTGCTCTAGCACTGCCTAGCAGTGCTTTTTACACAATGGGTAGGTAACGAATATTTTGTTTTTTAAATTGAATTGATCATTGCAGTTGTTTTTGTCAGCCCAATAGAAAAAGAAAAATTCACCTGATCTGGACCTTAATGGTGGGGATGAGTATATTTCAGTCATAGGGGACAATATAGGGAAAGACACAGAAGCAAGTATGGCAGGACAAGATCAAAGAATGAATCAGTCTGACAGTAATCTAGAGGTTGATAGGAGGAATACTGCAAGATAAAGCTGAAAACGTAAGTTAGTGTCAGATTGTAGAGGGTGTTTTATGGCATGATGAAAAGTTTATACTTTATTCCCTAGACAAGAAGAACATATTAACTATTTTTGAGTAGGGAAGTGATGTGGTCTGATCTAAGCATATGGAAGATTATTCTGTCAATAGTAGAAAGACAAAATTGGAATGGTAAGAAGGCAATGCGCAGTTAGAAGTTTATAGTGATTTTCCCAACAAGAGATAATTAGGTGCAATACAGTAGGGATGAAAACAAGTTGACAACTTTATAAATACTGCTGATGTAAAATAGACCAAATTTAGCATCTATGGCCATGAAGGACAAGATGCTTATCTTGCCTAGGAAGTCCTTATTTATTATTTTTTTGTCCCCAGGAACACTACATTGCCCATTAGTATCCATCAAAATTCAATGTGTCTGTATCTATAATAGTTTGCCTGTTTCAACTAAATTGAACAGTTACTTGTTCCTAAGAAAAAGGGAAAGCATACAATCATAATATGATAGTGAGCAGCATGAGGGGCCCCTCTGGGAAAGAAACAAGGAAGAATTGTAAGAGCCTGAAAAGAAGAAATAAACATTCATATCTCAGGCGCTTTGGACTAATAGTTTTTCTTAGATTATATACACAAATATATTTACCCCACACTTGGGTTGAGTTTCTGTCACTTTATTTTTCTTGCAGGTTAAAGAAGAAAGTAGGAATCCAACATTTCTAAAGCCAGAGAGAGGGAATAGATTGTGCATAGCCAAAAGGGACTTGAGATATTGAATTTCTGTTTTCCCAAAATCATAGAAATACAGAGTTGGAAGAGACCTCAAAGGTCATCTTATCCAATCCCCACCCAAAGCATGAATTTCATGTCTAAAATCTCAACAGGTGGTCATTCACTTTCTACTTGGTTACCAGTGAAAAGGAATTTACTACCTCCTAAGGCAACCTATTCCACTTGGATCAGCACCAGTTGGTAGGAAAATGTTTTGTTCCTTATTTGAAATTGAAATCTGCTTTCCTTAATTGCTACCCATTGAAGCTGGTTCTTTCCAGGGCCAAGCTGATCAAATCTAACCCTCTTCCCCTATAACAATCCTTCCCTTCTTCAGGTGAAATATTCCCAGATCCTTCAAGCAATCCTCTTATGGTATTGTTTAAAGACCTCTCAATATCCTAATCACCTCCTTTGAATGTACTCTAGCTTGTACATGTTCCTTCTTAAATATGGCAACAGAGCTGAACACAGTAACTCTGATACGTTATAGGGCAGAGAACAATGGAGCTAGATCACTGCTCTCACTGTAGGTAATATAGTTGTATTAAGAGAAGCAATGTGGAATAATATAATGAATAGTCAGACTCGGAACCAGAAGGACCAGTTTTGTGTCCTGCCTCTGAAACATTCTGGCTGTGTGACTCTAGGCAAGTTAATTAACCTCTCAGTGGTCTAGGAAACTATGATTTTAAGATGAAGAGAAGTTTCTGACATATATTAATATAGGGAGTTTCCTCTTCTGAGAGTTCCTATACCAATGAAATCCTAGGTCCCTATTCTTATACTTATATTCATGCAGTCTAAGATAGCATTAGCTCTTTTAGACCACCCCATCCCACTGATAACCCACAAAGAGCTTGAAATCCACTAAAACCTCAAGAGATTTTTCACATAAATTGCTTTCTAAATATATCTGCTCCATCCTACCCTTTTGCAGTTTATTTTTGAACCCAATTACAATTTATATATAGTTTTTTTAAACTTGATTTTGTTCACATCATTCCCCCTCTCCCAGTCTGCACTTGTTTCAGATTTCTATTACTGAATATATGAACTATTTTAGCTTTGTTCATTCCCAAACTTAATCTACATGCCATCTATGCATTCATGAAAGTCACTGATAGAATGTTGAGCAGGATCGAACCAAGGACAAAGCCCTTAGTCATACATCTTTTGATTGGTATTGACCCATTATCAACAATCTTTGGTTCCTGACAGTCAACTATTTGCAAACCAACTTAAATAACTGTACCATTATCCACTTTATATGTCAACATCGTGCCCAAGAATAAAGTGATAGACTTGGTCAAATACCTTGCTGAAATCCAGATAAATAGTATTAAATCTATGGCATTCCCTTGACCATTTGGGCTAGAAATCCTATCAATAAAGGAAATTAGACCAATCTGACATGATTTTATAATTTACCCCTTCAAACTATTACTAATCACCTTTTCCTTTTCTAAATGTATATCAACTATTTCTTTAATAATTTCATTCTAGATTTTTATCAGGAAATGGCTTGACAACTCACTGACCTAGAATTTTAATTAATCTACCTGCATTTTCTTTTTGAAAACCAGGGCATTTGCCTGTCTACAGTCTTGAAACATTTCTTCCATTTCAACACCATTCCTCAAAGATCATCTGTCTGAAGTGAACAGTTGATCATGTCTGCATTTTTTCCCAGAGGCCTAGGATATCACATAGCTGGCCTACTTCACTTATGCTCACTGAGGGCCTCTATCTGTTCTCTTCCCATCTCTGCATTTGGTGAGCAATGTGGGATAGTGTATAGGGTATTGGACTAAGGATCAGGAAGATCTGGATACAAATCAATTAATTAGTAAACATTTAAAATCATAAAGTGCTTAGCACAGTGCCTGGTGAGGCAGCTGAGTGACACAGTGGATAGTATGCTGGGCCTGGAATCAGGAAGACTCATCTTTCTGAGTTCAAATCTGGCCTCAGACATTTACTAGCTATGTAACCCTGGGCAAGTCACTTAATTTTGTTTGCCTCAGTTTCCTTATCTGGAAAAAAAGCTGGAGAAGGAAATGGTAAACCGCCTAATATCTTCGGCAAGAAAACTCGACATGTGGCCACAAAGAGTGACAACCGAACAGCAACAATAATATGGTGTCTGGCATATAGCAAATGCTAACATATGAATGTTAGCTATTGTTATTATTATTATTTGTAAAGCAAGGACTCTGTGCCAGATACTACGCTAACCACTGGATCTCACTTTATAGATTGATTTTGACCCTGGGCAGTTCATTTAATATCTCTGTGCTGCATTTTCCTCATACGTAAAATAAGAAGGCTGGACTCAAGAGCCTCTAAGGATCCTTCGAGCTCTAAATCTATGACCTTACATTTCTAGTGTTTCTATTTTCTTCTCATTATTTTTGTTGTATACTTCATATTCTGAAAATCATTTTTATCATCTGAGAAAACAGATGCAAAATAGGAGTTGAGTAAAATGGGGATTGTTGTTGTGTCCAACTCTTTGTGACCCCATTTGGGGTTTTCTTGACAAAGATACTAAAGTGATTTGCCATTTTTTTTTCTCCAGCTCATTTTATAGATGAGGACCTGAAGCAAACAGCCCCACAGCTACGAAGAGTCTGAGGCCAGATTTGAACTCATAAAGATGAGTCATCCTATTCCAGGCTTGGTGCACTATCCACTGTGCCACTGAGTTGCCCTCAAAATGGGGATAGATAGCAATAAATACATTCTCTAAGTTTATATTTATATATACTTATATAAGTTTATACTTACTCTAAGTCTCATACTTAGGTAACACAGACGATCATCAATATTGGCAATAAATACTAATTATGAATGACAGAGGCAAAAATCCCAGAAGTAGAAGTACTAAGGTGCCAAATGGCAATATTGTTAAACCTACCAACACTTGTATTAGACAGATGGACTACAACCTCTTTTGGAGTCTGTAAACAAAACTCATGTGACCCTAATCCAATGTATTCAGCGCATAAAGACTATTTTCATGAAGGCCAGGCTCATAGGAGAGCTAGATTAAGTAAGAAGTAATCTCCAACTCTCAGCCTCCATTTTCTGCAACTTTCACTAGTGAGTACCTGAACCTCCTTATCTTCCTACTCTTCCCATCAGCACTGCTTACAAAGTATAATTAAATCTATAGGAGCTGATAATATCACCAAATGAGACAGTACTGAGAGGGAGGAGAAGACCCAGGACAGAGCCTTGGGAGACATTCTTGAAATCTAGTATTATCCTACAATCTCTTTTAATAAATTAAAATGTTGAAATAAAAAGTACACGTGAACCTATTTCTATGGAACTAACATGAAGTAGGTTAAACATTGAACTTATCATCAGAAGACCTGAATTCAAATGTCAGTTATACCAAGTTGTATGACATTGGACAAGTCACTTAACCTCTCTAGCTCTCATCTATAAAATGAGGATGGAGGCTAAATAGTCTCTAACACCACTTCTTAGCTTTAACTCTATAATCTTATGATACATGTGTAACAAAATAAGTCCGGAAACTCAAGTAGCAAGAAAATGGCTGGAGTAAGTGGCTAGAAGGGATGTAAAGCAAGATATGGGGACTGGGACCAGCTAGTGATCCATGTAAGTTTCTGGTTACTTTTTCACCAATCTAGACAGCTTGATGAAAACTCAGCCCAAGGCATGAGTTCTAAGACTAAGTAGAATAAGTCCTCCAAGGCAGGGTCTCTGGCTGTCAAAGGATGTGCAATAATAAGGTCAAGGCAAGAAGAGGTAGGTATGATAAAAGATTACTGTCTCTGGAGTCCCAGGACCTGGATTAAAATCTCATTTCTTATACTTAAGATTACTCTGTGACTTTAGACAAATCACTTAAGCTCTCTTTTGTCCCTTATACAACCATTTTGGAGAGCAATCTGGAATTATGCACAAAGAGCTATTACATTGCCTATACCCTTTGACTCAATAATACCACTACTAGGCCTATTTCCAAAGATGATTAGGGAGAAAAGGGAAAAGAACCTATATGTTTTAAAATATTTATAGCAGTTCTCTTTCTGGTGACAAAGAACTGGAAATTGCAGGGATGCCCATCAGTTGAGAAATGGCTGAACAAGTTGTTGATTGTACTGAACAAGTATATGATTGTGATAGAATACTACTGTGCCATAAGAAATGATGAGCTCAATGATCTTAGAAAAACATAGACTTGCATGAAATAATGAAGAATGAAATGAGCAAAATCAAGAGAACAATATATATAGTAACAGAAATATTGTTTTAAGAACAACCTCAAGCAACTAAGTCATTTTGACTATTATAAATACCCAAATTAACTACAAGGGACATATGAAGGAAGATGCTGTCTGCATCCAGAGAAAGAACTGATAAATAGATGTATAGAATGATTTTACAATATAAACATATTTGTGTCTAATGCTAGCCATCTCCAGGATAGGGAGAAGGGGGAAGGAAGGAAAAAAAGGAAAAAAAAATTAATTTACATGATAACTTTATTATATACTTAAAAGGAATAGGAAGTTGTACATAACAGATTTGCAGTTTTATGTGTAATTATCTCTTAATGGAAATGCTTGTTTTATTCCATAAATTAAAAATAAAATAAGTAATTTTTAAATGGGGGTGTGAAGTTGTATTAAATGAGGCCTCTTCTATCTCCAGATCTATTATCTATGATCTTTAGATTTTAAAATGACTGAGTGGACAGTTCTGTGAAATGTGAAAGTTTCCTAGGAATACCATCAAATCTATACCAACCTTTTATAGTCTTTGACCTTGAACCACTTTTAAATTTATTGAATTCTTATATAAAACATATTTTATTCCAATCCAATATTTCTGAACTTATCAACAAAAAGAAGTCAAATTTTGCTTTTCTTCTTTTGAATAATGTTCTGCTGAAATTCTTCGGGATGAATATATATTTCAATTTCCTTAAAGATTGAAAAGTATCCAAACAGTAAAAGAACTTAACATGGTGAACCTAAAAATTAACATCTTGTCAGCCAATCCAGGCAGGTTCCTTTACAAACCTAAATGTCCTTTTAACAAAAGATTAAACATTGATACTAAGATCGAGTGATTTCAGAACAGACACCTGCTCTCAGTTCCCTGGCTGTTGTTCTATCTTCTGGCCACATGTTCAGTGATCTCTGCCATCTGGTCTTGCCACCTGCTGTAAGTGTCTGACTTCCCTCATTGCCTTATCCACCTGCTGACCTCCTAGCTGTTTGTGAGTCTCCAATTAGATCACTGCTGCCTTCTGTACTGATTCACGTGCTCACACTCTGAAAACCACCCTCCTTTCACTCTTTAACATCGAGAAGTATTTTTTAAAAATAATCTTTTCTGGATCCAGATATTCCTACCCAGGCCTTTCATCCTGGTCTGACCCCAGGTTCTGGTAGTTTTGTGCTACTTGGATCTTGCCACCTGCTTAATTCTTGAACTTCTCAATTGGCTATTTGCTGCATCTGCTTTGAGATGGAAAGTCCATTAATTCTAAAAGTTCTTTGCTTTTGTCAAAGAGAACTATCTAAGGAAAAGGGGGGGAGGGGGAGAGGAGAAAGGCTATTCCTCTCAACTCCCAAATTCAAAGCTGCTTGATATTTGACTCCACTCTAGTAAGACCAAATGTCAAAGGCCCAGAGGCTATCTTTTACATGCAAATAACGAAATAGACTAGTGTTTTGCAAAGAAGATTTGGGAGGGGCACTGAAAGAATGCTCTGCTTCACTCAGAAGCTGCTGAGAAGTGATCATAGAATTTAAGGAGAACCCAACTAGATAAATACTCTAAGAGAAGAGAATCAGTGATTAGGAAAGAAAAAAAGGGAAGGAAGGGAAAGAGGTAGGGAGGAAAGGGAAGGGAGGATGGCAGGAAGATAGAAAATGAGTAAGGAAGGCAAGAAGATGGGAAAGAAAGGAAAAAAGGAAGGAAGGAAAAAGGAAGAAGGAAAGTAGGAAAGAAGGAAAGAAAGAAGGTAGGAAAGAGCATGGAAAAAAGGAAAGAAGGAAGGAAGGGGAAGAATGGAGAAAAGGAAGTAAGGCAGGGAGGGAGGGAAAAGGAAGGAAAGGAGGACAGAAGAAAAAAATGTAGGAAAGAAAAATGGAGACATAAAGATGTTGTGAAAGTATAAGAGTACACATATTTGAAAAGGGAAATAAAATTTAAGAAATTATATCAAATTCTCAAGATTTATTATATCAGATTTTCCCATGGCAGAAAATCAAGAGTAACATTGGATTTAATGAGGAAACAATGGGGATAATAATGTCATCCATACTACAGAAAAACAAAAGTCAATTTAATTCTTCAAAGGTTCTTCAAAGTAGCATTTATCCTTAATTTAGCTCTTTGTCATTAGATTTCCATTGGTCTTTAGTAAGACAGATATATTCTCCTCCTCCTCCTTTTTCTCTTTCTTCCTCTTCCTCTTCTTCCTTTTTTGTCTTTTTCCAATACAAAATCTCCCTTGTTGGTGTTACAGCACCATTTCAGCAGTAATCAAAAATTTAAACTGAAAAAAAAAATCAGTGTTTGCAATTTGCCAAAATGCAAAAATCTCAATGTAGTAGAAATTTCTCATTCCAGGTGGGATTATGAATGATCAAAGTTTATCAGGTACTCTGCATCAGCTACAGACTCTTAAGTATGACCTAAGACCACTGAATTATATTATATGTCTGAGGAGGCCTGGTGAAGAAATTATGATGGTCAAATGTGATAATCCATTACAAGAAAAAGGAAAAGAATTAACATAGATCTTTCAGTCACCAGCCTTGTCATGCAGCCCAGCACACACACACCTAGAAGTATAATGGTGCAACAAGATCCAGGCTACACACCAGAAACATTGACTACTGACTGCATCATCACCAGTCAGAGAGCAATGGGATTTCTACTACATGAAAGAATGCAAAAGAATATACATAGTAGACCAGCAGCTGGAAAAGTCATTGAAATCTAATACTAGTCCTGAAATAGTTGTATTTTACTTTTTGAGCTTTATAAATTGTTAAAGAAATGGAATCCACCTCTGGGAAATAATGTTTCTTTATGTCTCATCATATCCCATTTTCCCCCAAAGATTAAAACAAATGATTCTATGGCTGTAAATCATCTTCATTGGCTTTGAAAAGCCCTCTGAGCTCTATTTTCTATGCTATTTCAGTAGACAAGCCATCCAAAGCATGTAAAGTGGTAGTCACTAGTCTCTAGGAAAGAAAAAAAAAGAAAGAAAGAGGATGGGGTTGGCAAAGATATTGGAATACATTTAGGACTGAGGCATGACTATAACCTGAGGGATGATACTTTTACTTGGTCCTTGTATTTAATTCTACTGTTCTCTAGCATCACCTTTCATGTCTGTGATGAGCACTGACAATACAAACATTTACATGATGTCACAGATTAACTGGTTTTCTGGAGAAAAGTGATGCAGCAACCTCCTGCCTCCTACCCTCTATATTCTCAGGGATGTGAGGCATAGGAAGAACTGTTTGTTGGGGAACATATCCTACCTAAGTCTCCCAAGTATCCATGATTTTGAATTTAATGTGGAAAGAAGATTCTAGAACACAGAGAAGAGTGCTTGGGCTATAATGGCAATGAATCACAGTAGCAAATGGGGTAGTTTGGACTGGTCCTCACAAGACTTGGGTTCATATTCAGCACTAACCTGACTAGCTGGGTAACTTGGACTAAAGCACCTTTATCACTTCAGTTTTTTGTTACCTCATTTATAAAGTTAGGAAGTTGGTCTCTAAAAGTAATTTCTGCTCTAAAATATCTGAAGCAATTGGCTATAAACCTTTTAGTGGCAGGGACTTATTTTTTTTTTCCTTTTGTCTTTCTGTCCCTGCTTTAAGTCTTTTCCCACTCCAATTTATTCTCCCCTCATCAGTCAAAGTGATTTTCCTAAAGCACAGATCTGATTATGTCACCATCTACCTCTATTCAATAACCTCCAATGTTTCCCTCCAGGATCTAAGATCTTCTATGTGACATTTAACACACAGCTAGGTGGCTCAGTGGAAAGAATGTGGGGCTTGTAATTATCTTCCTGAGTTCAAAGTCTGCCTCAGACACTTACTAGCTGTGTGACCCTGGACATGTTACTTAACTCTGTTTGCCTCAGTTTCCTCATCTGTAAAATGAACTGGAGAAGAAAATGGCAAACCATTCCAGTATCTTTGCCTAGAAAACCCCAAATGGGATTACAAATGAGTTGGACACAATGGAAACAACTCAACAACAACAACAACATTTAAAGGCCCTTAGCATCTTACCCTTTTCTACCTTTCCAGACTTCCACGTACTCTATTTTCCATACACATAACACTCCAAACTGAGCAGTTCCACCGATTATCCCCTAGAACTTGGAATGCTCTCTCTTTTTGTCTCTACCTCCTGGCTTCTAAGATTCGGTTCCAATCCCACCTTCTGCAAGAGGACTTTCCCAGTATCTTTCCTCTGAGATTCCCTTCCATTTGCACTGTATGTGTCTTGCACCCACATAATTACTTGCATGTTTTCTCTGCCATTAGAATGCGAGCTCTTTAAAGGTAAGAATTTCAGTGTCTTTGCCTTTCTCTGTCTCCCCAGTGCTTAGCACAGCACCAAGCGGCACACAGCAAGTGTTTAATAAAGGCTTGTTAATAGACTGTCTATTCACAAAGCCAAGCACTTAATAAGCATGTGGTGCACTAAATTGGTTAGCATGCCAGTATGTGAGTTGCTACTGCTCTAATGATCTATACTTCTCCATGAGGGAACAAAATCAACAATAACTTCTACTCTTGATAATAGCATAAAAAAATTTAATATTCCATTTTAGTCCCTCTTTTCTTTTTCCCCATCTAAAAGTTATCTATTCTGTAACTATTAAAATTGAAGTTCAGATATTTGAATTCAACATTTATTAAATATTTATTATATGTAAGGAAGTCAGTCAACTAGCATTAATTAAGTAGCTAATATGTGCTAGGCACACTGTGCAATGTGGAGATACAAAGGAAGTCAAAAATTATCCCTGTCCTTAAGAGGCTCGCAGTTTGTTGAGAGAGACAAATGAAATCAACTATGTACAAACAAGATTCACACAAGATAAATTAGAGATAATCTAAGAAGACCCTAAGATTAAGGAGGACTGGGAAAGGATTTTAGATAAGTTCATATGTGAACTGAGACTTGAAGAAAGTCAGAGAAGCTAGGAGGTGAAAATGAGGAAGAACGGTGTTCCAGGTAGGGGGACAGCTATTGAAAATGCTTACAGTCAGGAGATGAGCTAGACTAGGCACTTCAGATTAAAAAAAAAAATTAAAAAGAAAACAGCTCCTACAGCTCAAGAATTTTTACATTTTAATGAGGGCATACAACATGCACACCAGATGATTAAATGTAAGGAAATTTGAGGAGGAAGAGAGTACTTACAACTATAGGGACATCAGGGAAGGTTTGCCGAGCTGACATGTTAACTGAGCTGAGCCTTAAAGAAAAATAAAGATTCTGAGAGACAGAAAGGAGGAGGGAGAATATTGCAAGTATGGGGGATGGTTTGTGTGGAAGCAAACAGATAAGAGATAGATTGCCAAACTGGGAAAACAGCTAGTAATTCATCTTGGCTGGAACACAGAGTGCTGGATGAGAGTGAAATGAAATGAAGCTTGAGGAACCAAACTGTGGAAGGCTTTCAATGCCAGGTTGAAGAATGCATGTTTTATCCTAAAGGAATTGGGAGTCACTAAAGGCTTATGAGCCATAGCCAGACTTGTGCCTTAGAAAAATTATTTCAGCAGCTCTTTGGATTGGTTGAAGAAAATAAGGACCGGTGGCAAAGAGATCAATTAGGAAATTATTATAACAGCCTAGGTAGGAGGTGATGACTTCCTAAAGTAGTTAGCTTGTGAGTGAAGAAAAGGAGGCAGTGGCAGTAGAGGTCAAACAACCAACTTTTGACAAATATTCAAATATGGCAAATTAGCCAAAAAAAAAGTCGAAGAGAGCTTCAGGTTTACAAATTTGGGTGACTGGGAAGATGGCAGTTCTGTTAACAAAAATACGGTTTGGGGGGATACGGAAAGATAAAGAATTATATTTTGGACATGTTAAGTTTGAAATGCCACGAGGAAGTCTGGATGAGATTTCTAGCTCCAGCATGTGAGTGGTGATGTAGGATGGCAGTTCAGGAGAGACATTAGTGCTACATATATAGATTTGGCATTTATCTGCATAGTGGTGGTAATTGAATCCATAGGACCTGATAAGATCACTAAGAGACTGTAAGGAGAGAAGATAAAACTGTCCAAAACTAAGTTTTGGGAGATACCTGTGCTTATGGGATGGGACCTAGATTGTGATCCAATAAAAGAGGCTGAAAAGGAAAGGATAGTCATCTAGGTAGGAGAACAAGGGGAGAGTAATGCTATAAAACATCAAAGAAGGAAAAAATATCTAGAAGGAGGAGAAAATCATAATCAGTGACAAAACAACAAAGTCAAATTGGATGAGCACAGAGAAAAGGCAACTAGATTGAGCAATTAATAAATAATGGTCACTTTGAAGAAGTAGTGAAATAAGAAGCCAGAATGCAGGGGGCTGAGGAGTGGTTGCTGAAAGAGTATAGGCAATGACTATCTATGACTGTCTTAAATATATGAACATAGTCACAGGAGTTGGCATGGTCAAGTTAAGTTTTGGATTTTTTGTTTCTTTGTTTGGTTTGTTTGGTTTGCTTTCTTTTTAGGATGGAGAAAGCCCATTAGAATGTAAAGGCAAGATAGAAGAAGCCTGAGTATAGGGAGAGATGGAAATTGAGAGAATGAACAATGGGAAAATATCTTAGAGAAGACTAAAAACAATAGAATTGGCAAAGAAAAAGATATTACTTCTGAGACTGAAACAAAGAATATGTGAAGCTATAGAGGGTCTTGATCTATGGAGACTGTTTTATGAAAGTTCACTAAGATTAACCTCAATCTTCTCAGTAAAGTTTTTTCTTGCTGCAATCATCTTCTAAAAGAGTGAATTGAGGGTGGTATTGGGAGTTTGAAGAGAGAGAAGAGGTTGGAACATAAATAAGAAAATCCATTAGGGAAAACATTGTTTTCTTTTTTTTTTAAAGGCTCACCATGCTGTGATGAAAGCCCAGTTTAGGTTAGATAATATGAATTTGTAGTATTCTCTCACACTGACTGTAGGATTTCTTCTAAATAAATTCATTCAGAATTATGGGAGTATAAACAGTGAAGGTAAACCAGGTTAGAACATTGACAGAGTATGAATACCAGTAGGACAAGGGAGCAAGGTATATTCAAGGTTAGAGAAGAGTATATAGTTGAACAGGCAAATATAGGTCAAGGGAAAAATATGAGGCTAGAATAAGTTATATACTAGAATAACAGGAAGGACTGAATGACTAGAGGTCACCTTAAAGACAAACTTAGGTGAAGAAGTGGGAGAGAGGGACAGATGGAGATCATCAAAGAGAGTGAGTTCAAGATTATGGAGGTAACATAGATATGGGTAATTTTGAAGTCAAATTTATCACAATCCCTGTGAATTTCCAGGCAAAATAAAAATAAAAGCCATGAAATTTGTTTTTTTGAATTTAAATATGGAAATTCATGCTAATACACAAGTGACATTACATCAGCAATGTAAGTACTTTATCCTTAATTAATGTATATACTTCTTAGGGACAGAAAAATAGCCCAATATCTCAAGGTCATTCAACCAATCTAGGGTCCAATTAGTACCAATTGAAGTAAGTGGAGGAGATGAGAACAACTATCCAGGCTTGGTTTTCTTAGCCATTCCAAACTGGCAAATATTTATTCAAATTGCCATTTAAAATTTCTCCGTGGAAATTTGAGGGATGGGAGGGGAAATGCTCTTCTCACTCCTGAAAGATATAGTGGAAATTCAGGACAAACTTTGATTTTATATTACTTCCATGAGTGGAGCTGAAGAAAAAAAAATCTGTACTTCTGCCAAAGCTGACAAATAATCAAATTTTTGTTAGTCTGGTGAACAGTGAAACATGTAGTGGTTTTGCCTCACTTCTTGTTTTCTACAAACACCAAATTTCTAATTTGTTCCAGGGTGGAATTTTGCTGTTATGCACCATAAGAAATTGGGTTTTCTGATAGAAATGGTGGATAGCAATTCACTCACCCCTGACAACTATGATCAATTTTTCCCCAAATGCACACAAATATCAGTTTTCACCTGCGAAAATACACAAAGTAATAACTGACAGTTTTACTGTACCCTATACTATAATCCTGGACAAGAGATGAAGGCAAACTAAGGAGGAAGAGGAGGAAGTACATTTTTCCCCTTTCAATAATCTCCAAAATGGCAGTTGTTGAGAGAGGGAGAGAGAGAAAGAGAGAGAAAGAGAAAGAGAGAGTGAGAGAGAGAGAGGAGAGAGAGAGAGAGAGAGAGAGAATTAGAGTAATGCAATAGAAAGCCAGTTTCCAAACTGCTTAACCAAAACATTTTCCCATTCCCTAGATGGTTTTTCTGTTTCCAATAACGTACAAATTAAATGTTTAAGCTATGTAAGTCAAGGATATCCAAGATGTACAGAAGCTAGAAATTATAAATCTACAAAGAGCTGGAACTAAATCAGTTGGAATTGCCCATAAATCTGGGAAAGATACATCAGCATCAGGGTCAGCAATCCAACAGAGGAAAATGTGAGGTAAGGAAATTTTACTGACTTCTTAGGTACTCTGGTCTCTCTAGGAAGAAGACAAGGAACAAGCTTTAAATCTTTCTGAATACCAAACTCAACCACTTAAGTGTGAATCCCCAGCCTTTTTCTAATGAACAGATAGTAAATACAACGTCTAGCAAAATATGCTCCCGGTTTAAGATGATTTGTATTTTCCTACCATGTTATATTTTCTTGAGGGCAGAGAGTGTTACGTTTTTGTCTTTGCCTCCCCGAAATTTAACACAGTAGGTACTTAACAAATGAACTAAGTTAAATTAGGTTGTTTTTTTCTTCTTTTTTACCCATTGGCAAAGAGTTGTAACAGATAAAGTATGAGGCCATCTCTTACCTGTCAGTGCCCCATTAATTACTTTTTATTTACCTCTATTTATATAAGAACATTGTAATTGAGAGGCAGAGTGGCATAGTAGATAGAATACTGGTCTCAAAACCAAGAAGACCTGGGTCTCCATCCCATCCAACATATATAGGTTGTGTGGCCCTGGATAAATCATTAGACACCTCAGTATATTGGAAGAAAGAGTTTCCTTATCCAAGTTTTCTATACCTATGAAATCAAGGGAACAATCCTTATTGCTTATTTTTTTCTTACTAATAGAGATAGATAAATAGGTAGATATATATACATACATACATACATGCATACATACATAGATACATATATAGATACATACACCTCTTTCTCTCTGTCTCTCTGTCTCTCTCTGTCTTTGTCTCTCTGTCTCTCTGTCTCTGTCTCCTCTCTCTCTCTCTCTCCATATCCAAACCTACCTAGTTTAGCTAGCTCTATACTTCCATCCCAAAGAATATAAGCTGCTGAATAGACTCATGGATGTATTTTATCTATTCTCATTTCCATGTAATGCTTCTTTCTTTATAGCATCCACCTCTGACTGAAACTCAAGTTCCCATCCTTGTGATTCTGAGTTCAGACTGATAGGTCTTTTCTTTATCTTACCTGGCCTCAGGAGCACCTTGCCATCTCCATGTTCCTGCCCACCCAACCTCATTTCCAACTCTAGTTCATAGAAAAGCATTAATAAATATTACCACTAATAATAATATTATCAATGTTATATTACCTTTAATGATAATATTGCCTATATATTACCATTATATAATAATAATATCATAATATTATTACTATTAATTAAAATAAATATTACCACTCCTACAAACAGTGTGCCAATCTTTTCCCCTATGGCTGAAATCACCATTGTCTCTGACTTTCAAATCCAAAACATCCTTTCCTGTATATCACTACTCTATATGTGTGGTCTTCCTTTATTAGAATGTAAGCTCCTTAAGGGCAGGGTGTGTCTTGCTGGCTTGTATTTGTATTCCTAGAATTTTATCTCAGTGCCTAGCATCTTGCCAGTACTTAATTCTTTTTTATTCATTAATTGATTCATTCATTCATCCACCAAACAAAATAACAAAAAAACAATTTTTGTCCTGGTTTTCTTTTGCTTTTTATCCTAAAAATAATTAGCAGAGAGAAACACAAATGACAATGGTAATAATGAATTTATGCTTTATGTTTCAATGGATCTGTGATCTCATCAATGTGATGACTCCTTCGTCCAGCGTATGTTGCAATCCATGCCTTCTTATGCTTCAAGATTCTTGTTCCAAATATAGCATTTGTTATGTATAGAGCATCTTCCATTACAATGGAGCTTTTCCTATATGTTTTAAAATACATTTTATGAATAATGAATACTAGTGAAGAATTTAGGCTGCCCACTCCTCACTTTCACTACATGATCAGCAAGACTTCTTTTCCAATCATACATATCTCATAAACAGACTGTTTCATCTATCTAAGGACAAGCATAATAAACTACAGAGGGGGACGTTACTAGCAGATTGACCACTAACTAGGTGATGGATACTTTGGACTTAGTACCCAGGAAACAGACTTTTAAAATTATGTAACTAAGATTATTTTTTTATTGCTTATAAGAAGAATATGAACCCAGAACTACTTAACAGAATTATATGTAGTAATTTAAGAGAAGAGTTATCTAAAAGTCCTAGGAACACCATGCACCAAACTTTTCCTTCAGGCCTTGTTCTTTCCCTGATTGAGATAAGCACAGTAGAGTTGAGTTTCAGTTTGTCACACAGCCATCATAATCCAAACTTCCTGTGTAAACAGACAATATCCATGTAAGAATCCAATTCATTATAATTTGTGCAGATGGATAACCATGAATGCCAGCAAAGATAAGGTATTTGATTAAAAAAAGAGACTCAAATGGCATAAACTTTTTTTTCTTAATGGGGATATGAAGGATAGTTGAACTGATTCAGTAAAAATGAGAAGTGACCCAAATCACCCTACCTTTAGCCTAGTCCTGAAAGTGAACCAATTCTGAACCCCACTTCCTTTTTCACATGTTCAATAAAGTTGGTTTAAGGATATTCAACACATTTTGAGTAAAGTATACCATATGTCTTGAAAGTTAACTAAACCCTTTCAATTTTTAAAGGTTAACTTTTCTATTGTTGCCAGATATTTCAGTCCATTCTGCCAATATAATATATAGCTGGGGTGGAATGGACCCAAATTCTTTTTAACAGCTCATGAAGTTCAAAGATTTTACTGTTTGATAGATATTAGATATATTTTTCAACAATTTGAAGGTATCTTAAAATATGAATATTTGGATCAAGAGTCATGGCTAACTCCAAAATGCCAACACCAGGCTTAGAAAAATTTATCTTTTGCCTTCAAAATTTTATCTGAATAACAGACTGACTATATTAGCATGCCTAAATACGATTTTCAGGCCAAATTTCCATCCTCTATAAATAGGAATTCTCCCATACAGTTACAGAGAATAGAAATTTGAGCCAACTCTCTACAGGAAGAAAATGGAATGTGTAGTTTTTAGCAATAGTGAACTGAATCTAGCAAACAAGTGCTATGAAATACACCAGAATAAATATCTTTAAAGTATTTTATTTTATAATGAAAACAAGTGTTAAGAAATGCACTAGAATTAAAGTCATTAGAGTACATTATTTGATATTGCTAATGATCTGAGCAAAGCATAAAGATGAAAATCTAAGTCATTCATCAAAATAAAAGCCATTAGTTATCTTCCATGCTTACCAAATGTATAAATGAAGAACAGTTCCATCTGATGTTATAACAGATAAAATGTACTAAATTAATAAAATTATTGGAACAGTCCAGCTCAATTTAACCCTAGAAATTTGCCTAAAGGAATGATTATTTAAAATATTTTGCTACAAATGAGAATTAGGAATGCTAAAAATTTTAAAACAAAAAGATTTCCAGTTATACACCCAGAGAACTTGAAATATGGCCAAACTGATTACATTTAACAATCTCATCTGATTTAATTACATAATGCAGTCTTGACCTTTTCCAAGTTTTAGACATGAATATAAATCTTAATTTTGTTACTAGTTGCCCAAATTTATCCATCAAGTACCCTTTTTAGCCAAACTCTCTTTCAGATTTTATAGATAGGGACAGCTACATGGTTCAGTGTATAGAGCACAGGAGGACCTGAGATCAAATCTGGAACACAGACACTTACCAACTGTGTGACCCCTGGCAAATCACTTAACCCTGATTGCCTCCAAAAATAAATTATAGATAGATCCTAACTTTGCCTTAATAGACTAGAAATGACTAATTACTGATGTGGGAATTATTTCTAAATCAGTTAGCCATATATAGTTATATTAGCAATTTATTAGAACATTGATCAAAATCAACACTCAACTAGAAAGAAAAAGATGAGAAAAAAACTTCTGCATTTAATTAGAACAATTTCAGACTGTCCTATTTAAATTAGCTATTGATGGCAATGAGAGGCAATGTGACATTATGGATAGATGACTCATCTTAGAGGCAGAAAAACCTGAGTTCAAGTCCGACCTCTGACACATTTTAGCTGCATTACTATAGGGCAGCCCTCCTCCAGCCTCCTAGTCCACCCTCAACCTATTCCACTGGAGGGTGGAGCCTACTCCTTGCCAACCCTGTCACCTTCAGTATCTATCTTCTCTACTCCCAGTTGTACTGCTACTGAATACCCCTAGAGGGGGTAACCCATGCTCACTGGATTACAAATTTATGTCATGCGACAAATTTATGTTTCAACTGCATCCTCAACACTGCACAGCAATCTTTTTATTGTTTCTGGACAGACTCCATTTTTCACTCTACCAAGTGGCAGTTCACAACTTTCTGTTCTTTCATAAGCCACTTGTATTATCCTCTGCCCCCTTCCTCTCAGAATAGAGGGGATAGCTAGGGAGAAAGACAGAGAGAGAGAAAGAGAGAGAGAGAGAGAGAGAGAGAGAGAGAGAGAGAGAGAGAGAACTGATAGATATATAGAATGATTTTACATATATACATATTTGTGTTTAATGGTGGCCATCTCTAGGATAGCAGGAACGAAGAAAAAAGAGAAAAAAGAAAGCTACATGATAAGTTTGTTATATATTTAAAAAGAATAGTAAGTTGTACATCATAGATTTGCAGTTCTATGTGAAATCATATTATTTTTATTCTACTATGTTACAGAAATGCTTGTTTTATTTCATAATTTTAAAATTAAATAAAATTTTTTAAAAAATCGTATCTAGCTGAAAAAATAGATGAATAGATAGAATTTCCCTCCTCCACTATCCTCCTATCTACTGACTCATCCTTCATTGCTACAAACACATCAATGTCTCTCTTATTCTTAAAAGAAACCTTTATTTGACCTTTCTAGTCCATCAAGATATTATCTTATTTCTCTTCTTTCTTTCACTGACACATTCCCAGAAAATTTCTCACTTCTTCATCTCCCACTCACTTTTTTGTCCCTTTGCAATTTCATGTCCAGCTTTGCCACTCAGCTGAAATTATGCTATTTAATAATATGTAACATGCCAATTTCTTAGTTCTTAAATTTGATAGGTTTTTCTCAATCCTCATTATCTTGGACTTCTTTGAATTTTTCAGCACTTTGAATTTTTTATCACAACACATACCTCCTCCCACTAAATACATTCTTTGTCCTTGGCTTCTCTGACATTGCACTGTACTGCATCTCATATCCATCTAACTATATATCCAACCCTAATCTTTCTCCTGAACTCCAGCCCTACATTAACAACTACATATTCCACAGATCTCCACCTGAGTTTACAAAGGCATTTCAAACATAAAAACATAGAATAGACTATATTATCTTCTCCAAAACCTTCACTGTTCAAATTTCCCTATTTCCATTGATGGCATCCCATTCTCTAGTCCTTAAGGGTTAGAACCCTGGAGTCATCCTTGACTTTTTCCTCTCCTATATTCTCATATGCAGTTAGTTACAAATTTTGTCAATTACACTTTCACAAAATCTCTCTCAAAGAACTCCCCTTCCCCTTTTCTCTATTCACAAAGTCATTTCCCTAGTTCAGTTCCTTCTCACTTCAGGCCTATTCTATTGCAGTAGCCTTTTTCTACTTCTAGTTTTTCCTTTTCCCAATCCCTCTACTACATCCAATCCTACTACTACTACTACTACTACTACTACTACTACTACTACTACTAAAATAATAATAACAATAACAATAATAATAATAATAATAATGATCTATCAAAACCCAACTCATCACCTATATGAGTGGGAGTTTGGGGAAGGGGTAGAAATACAGCAAAGTTATGGAATACCATCAATGCTTACATACACTGGGGAATTTGTATGCCCTAAGACTGACACAGAAGCTGTGATGGTCTAGCAGGAACTCTGAAATATAGGCCAATTGTATTACAATTCATACTGATTCAACCTTTTGGGTCAACTCCCAGACAATTTTATGAAATTGTTCCCATTAATCTAAGGAATAGACAGGACAGCAGAAGGTCTCAGGTTGGACCTACCTAAAATTGTCAAAATGATCAGGCTAACCCAGAGGACACCAAAGTGAGTAGTGTTCCTTTTGGGTTGGTGTTACAGGATACATTTGAACAAATCAGAAATATCAGTAACTCATGTGATAGAAATACTTCATGGCAAATGTAAATGACTGCTAAAGATGGCAAACCTTAATTACATGTGAAAGACATATGAAATTACATACGAAGACATAAACACTTTTATTACTGGCCAGTCCTACATCATAATTATATTGGAATCATCTCAGTATTTAAGCAAAAAAAATTATACTGCTTCTTTTTGTTTCCAGTTAAAGACAAGGTTTATTAGAGCATCCACCATATTGACTAGACTCTTAAGGAGTCTGAACATTAGTGAGCTATTGGCTAAATTATAAGAATCTGAGCCTATACTGCTTCTTGTCAATCGTATCCTCAGCTCCACACCACCCAACATCCATATTCCTAATCAGTGCATGACAAAAAACAAACAAATAAAAACAATACTTTATCCCTAAGCCTAGATTAGAGGAAATAAAGATGAAATTGAGGAGCTGCTTTTAGTTAGACACTCTTAAGTCATTGAAAAGCTTCATTTAATACAACTTCTAGAATTGATACTTACTATTAAGGGGAAATAGGAAAAGCTTCTTGAAGGTGAGATTTTATCAGGGAATTCAAGAGGCAGACATGAAGAGAGAGAGTTTTCCAGGTCTGGGGATAGTTCAGTGATAATTCATAGAGTTAAGAAATGTAGTATCTTATGTGAAGAATAACAAGGGGCCAGCATCACTAGATTGCATAATAGATTGAGGGAGCAAAGTGTAAAAAGACAGGAGAGGTAAAGAGGGACTAGAATATGAAGAAGGTTTAAAATTTAAATAGTATTTTATATTTGATACCAAAGGTAATAGGGAGCAACTGTAGTTTATTGAGCAGGTACATGGCATGGTTTTACCTGCTCTCAAGAATATCACTTTGGTAGATGAGTAGTGGATGGCCTGAAGTGGGTAGAGACTTGAGGCAGGGAAACCAATTAGAAAGCTGTTGCAAAGATGCAGGCAGGGGGTGATGAGGGTCAACATCAAGGCAAGGACTATGTTATAGAAATAAGGGCATAGAAAAAAGGATGTTGTAAAGATAAAATGGACATAAGACAGAATCAACAAGACTTGGCAACAAATTGGAAATGGAGTAGGGTTGTAAGACAGTGAGGAGTTGAGGATGCCACCTACTTTGCAAGCTTAAGTGGCCAGAGGGATTAGTGGTGCCTTCAACAATAATAGAGAAAGGGGGCAGCTAGGTGGTGCAGTGGGTAGAGTTCTGGCCTTGGAGTTAGGAGGACCTGAGTTCAAATCTGGCCTCAGACATTTGACACTTACTAGCTGTGTGACCTTGGGCAAGTCACTTAACCCTGATTGCCTCACCAAAAGAGAAAAAAACAAAACAAAACAAAACCAATAATAAAGAAGTTTGGAAAAAGAGAGAGTTTGGGAAAAATATAATGTGTCACCAAAGAAGTATTAGATAAATAACTGAGATATCCAGATGTGTTTGTGGAAAAAGAGGGGTTTACAATGATAACTCAAGACAAGGTCATTGCAACCAGAAATTACAAAAGGATTATGTTCAAGGGACCCAGACTTAGTGAATCATGTAAATTATTTAAGGAAATGACAGAAGCTGCTCAATATACCACTACAGGCTATAAAAATTTAGCACACACTGAATAACTAACAAGATATTGAGCCAAAGACCTGTTGACTATGTACATCAGAGATCTGCCATCTTTCATGGATTAACAGATGGAGAATTGTCATACCTCAAATACAGACCTAAAAATATCCTATAGACATCTCCAAATAGATTGTACTGTAAACAAACTATTGCCACAGACTGAACTGTTGCACACAATTGCCCAGATAAAACAATGATCCATAAAATACAAGAACAATGTTTTTAACAGATGTTGCCATACCAAATCCTCACAGTCTTCAAACTACGTGGAGCAAAAAGCTTTCAAAATGTGAAAACCCAGTGAGGGTCATCAAAATCATGTGGGAACAGACTGAAGGTACATCTTATTTCTGATGAACTCTCTACTCCTGGAATTTTGCCTTTGATGCTTTCTTTGGGCACACAGAAGATAAGCTTATATCTTAATACTTTTATGCAGCTATAAAAAGAAATCATTTTATCTATAAAATAGGACATTAAAAATAAAAGAATAATAGCAGGATAGTAACTTGTCCTAGGAACTTGTAAAAGATAAGGAGAAAATGACAACAACAACAACAACAACAACAACAACCTTTTTAATAGATGTTGTCATACTGGATACTCATTATCTCCAGACTACATCGAATAAAAAGTTTACCAAATATAAAGACCTATCAGAAGAAATCAAAACCACATGGAAACAGGATGAAGTACGTATCACATGTTTGTCCTATTTGGTACAGGAGATGTCCTGAAGAATTGTTGGTGAACCTACAGAAGATAAGCTTTTATCTCCACACTTTAATTCATTTTCCCAAAAATTATCAATTTTATCCACTTGTGCAAAAGTTTGCAGGACATTAATTTCATTCAGAAAAATATCAGCATAGCGATTCTTCCTGTTGGGTTTGCAGTATTTGAGTAACTCATGACAGCAGTGGGTAGCAAGGTCCTTCAGCTCTAGAGTTCTTCTCTGCAATCTGCTTCCTTCTCTAAGAAGCATGTGATGGAGGAAATCTCCCTCCAGAAGACCGGTGCCCAACCCCTTGAACTTCAGAACTGTACTGTAACTATAATTATAACTCATGTAATTATAGCATTAAATATAATTCATATGCACCTATAAAGTTACATATGAGACAGTTCTCAAGGCTGATGATGACCAGAAAAATTTCTTTTTTCTGTCAGAAAAGCTAGATTCTGGAATCACTATCTAGGAAATTCCAGTCTCTCCTTACCTACACAGGAATTTGGGGTCTATGGACACTGTCAATGAATGACCCTTTTGAGTATGCATATGAATACTTCTGCCATGTTCTTCTGCAAGAAATCTATCATTGCGATCAAGGAAACCTATCGTTAGATCTCTGATCTATGACTTACACTCAGAAAATGAAAGAGAAGGCTAAATAGCAGTGAGGAATTTGAAGCTCCAAGAATTGTCACCTGGGCAAGCCCATGCCACTCATCTACTGCTTCTGTCACAAGTTGCCATTAAGTGCTGTTGGATTGGGAAAGGAAAGGAAAAATACTGCCCCCTGGTTTTACTCACTAAGAAGGGACAAGAGAAAAGGCAAAGAAGGAGTCCTGAAGAAAGAGCAGCTCTGTTAGCTCACTTTTATAAATATAACTCCATCAACAAGCGTTTGTGCTCCTGAGTCTCAGTCACACAGTCATCAGAAGTTTCCTGTGTTTGCTCAGCAAGATGCCAGTGGGCATGCTCATACTTCAAGGGAAGTATCATCAAATGCCTCCAAATAAAGGCCCACACCCTGTAATCCCAGCAGGTTGTTTAGGAAACTCATCGCATTGATCAAGGATTCCCTTGCATTCACATACTACCTGTTCTCCAAACTCA
This sequence comes from Vombatus ursinus, assembly GCF_900497805.2. Lineage (NCBI taxonomy): Eukaryota > Metazoa > Chordata > Mammalia > Diprotodontia > Vombatidae > Vombatus > Vombatus ursinus. Next base: position 7,211,784 of record NW_020955033.1, read on the forward strand.
AGACTTTCTGCCTCCTATCTCCATGCCTTCACATAGCCTGTCCTCCCATTACTAAAATGTAATTCCATCTCACCTCTGCCTCTTAGAGTCTGACTTCAAGACTCAGGTGAGGAGGCATCTTCTATAGAAATCCTTTCCAAAGACATCTATTCGTTGGTACTCTCTGATACCTCAAAGGACCTTACATCTACTAATGTGTACACATTTTAAACATCAGCACTAGCATCCCATGTACTCACATTAGAATGTAAAATTCTTGGAGAAAGGACTATTTTGTTTATATCTTTGTATTCAGGAACTCCTAGACAAATGCTTTGCACAAAGTGAGCCCTTCATACATGTTTGAAGAATTAAATTGTAATATAAATTCACCAACAACCACTTCTGTAGAGATCATTCCTAGGACCATTTGTACATTATTCATTTATTTGTTCTAGACCTATGTTTTCATCTGTGGTGGGATCTTTCATCACAATTGGCAGATTGGCAACTCATTTGGAATTTATTTGGGAGCACTAAGAAGTTAAATGTCCTGCTTATGGTCACAAAGTAAATATGTTTCAGTGACAGTACTTGACCATGTCTTCCTGACTACAAGTCCAGTCTTCTTTCCACTATGACACACTGCTTCTTTAATAATTTCTTTTCTATAGATAATTTGTGATCAAAACATCACCTATGTACAAGGTTGCAATTCTTAGAGCTGGAAATGACATTAGAAATTATCTTGCCCAAGCCCTTCCTTTAAATACACACATACACACACATACACATCTATGTAAATACATGCATATATGTATATGTGTATATATACATATATACACACAAGATTATATATGTATATATGTGTGTGTGTATATATATTACATATATACATACATACATACATACACACACACACACACACACACGTAAACTTGACAATAAAACCTATTAGTAAACAGGCCCAGAGAGTAGTCTTCCTAATATTAAAGTGACAGAGCTAGGATGAGCCTTTCATTCTTACTAGAATGTTCCATTTACTAACTATACTGCCCATTGTTGTGCCTCCTAAAAGTTTAATCTTAATTGTGTTTGTTTCTTAATTGTGTTTGTTATTTAATTGGTAGTTATGAAAATTAAAACAAGGAAGCAGGATAGAAACAAAAGAATAATGAGAATTTCTTAAATGCTTCTGAATCGAAGATTAGAAAAGATAGGTGAACGAAACAAAAATATTTCTGTTAAAATATCTTTATATGAACTGATCACATTTCAAACAACCTATATATGTTATAAACACACTAGAATAATAAAATTCATGGAAATTTAAGGTTAGCTTTGTTGCTAGGCACCTATATTACATATAAGATTTTAAATAGCACTAAGATATGATTTTTAAAAAAAATAAGAAATGGGAATAAGAAATGCTATTTGAAATAGCAACAGGAATGAGCTGTGACAAAATGATATACTCACAGAATTGGAGAAAATTACCAATAATTTACTTTCTCTGTCTTCCTCTATAGACATTAATGCTCACTATACAAGATAATTTTCTTTTAAGAACTTACCTTCTAAAATGTGAAATTCCTGAGTATATGAGAGAGGGCTGTGTTCCATTGTGAAACAAGAATCTCATTGATACATAACTACTTGGGTTGGAACAATATGATGCGTAAAGAAATCTGTGCTTCAATCGGCCAGCTCTTCACCTCCCATTTGTCTATTTCTTTGTTCTATGCTACACCTATCACATTATCCACCTCCTGTTCCCTAAGTGTGATTGACCATAGGGATCCCTCCTCAGCCCTCCTCTCTTCTATCTCTATTCTCTTTCTTCAGTATCATTTTTGTTGTCAAGAGTTCAAATATCAACTCTACCCAGCCTATTCCTCCCTTTGCCTAGAAGTTCCCTGCCCCAGGGAAATCTGGGCTCATGCAAACCCAGACCCAAAACAGAGGTATCAAACGAGCAACCCAATGGCTGTCCAGAAGGCTACCTGAATTAGATTAAAATAATTGGAAAATATTTGACAAAATAAAAACACAATAGAATATAGATAATGTCAATATATGGTTACCTAAATCAAATATGTGGCCTGCAGAGATCTTTAGGTATGATTTAGTGGCCTCAGTTTCTGTTTGAGTTTCACACCACTGTTCTAGCAGAACAAGAAGAGCTAGCATTGTCCTTTGAGGAAAGATGCCTCCTCTTCCAGAGCTGAAGGACAAATTTGAGTTGAAGTATAGACCACCCTAACAATGTAGAAGGTTAGAGTCATTGACCCACAGTCAATAAGATAAGGAGCTCTTGATAAGAATTATGTTTTAATGTTTTAAAGTTATGATGACAAGAAAATGAACCACCCTCCCTTGATTGAAGAAGTAGTGATCTAGGAGTGTGTAATATTACACATATCAGATTTCATTAGCCACAGCTAATGTGTTGTTTAGTTTTGGTAAACTGGGTTTTTTTTTCTCTTTTTTTTTCAAGCTTTGTCACAAGGCATGGCTAGCTGTGTACCGAAAGTGACAAAAAAGAAGAAAAATATATTAAAAGAATAAATGTGATGTAAAAACACAAGCATCAGTGAAAATAAGCTAAATTTTAAAAGAAAAGCTATGGCATCCCTATTTCTTTGTGTAGTTGTGAGTAGTAGGTTTAAGGAGGTGATAACAGGGTAATAACCTGAGGTGATAATCCAAGTGATAAGTAGAGCCATAATCAGTGGCATACCTTTTTTGGAAGGAAGGCCCACCCACTGATTCAAGACATTAAAACTGCTGAAAGATCTTAAACTTTGAAGACTAAGGACTTTTCTATTAGGAGGCCTTTCTTGATCTCCATGGTTAAAGTGCTCCCCCTCCATCAAATTAACATTTTTTTCTCTTTCTATGTTGTAAGTCTACAACCACTCCCATCATCCCTAATATGATGTATATAGCTTACGCTCCTTGAATACAGGGCGGTTTTTTTTTCTTTTACGTTTTTATCTCCCATGCCTAGCATAGTGCCATGCACTTAAAAGACACTTTTTGGGACCAGACCTGAGGTTTTGTATCTGGAAGAGTCACAGACCATGTTGGAAGTAGTACATGATAGTCAAGGTCAGCATCAGTAGCACCAATCACTGAGTCACTCCCCAACAGGAAGCAGGACTGCTGGCAGTCCAGTTCTAGGCTATGACATTGGGATCCTCATGAGTGTATGAGGAAGGATGCACTGTTGACAGCTAGGCTACAGATCGTGTCATATAATCTTTTTTAATTAAAAGTTCTTTGGGACTTGAGTTATGCATACTTGTAAAAGGTGCCAGGATTTCCCGCAGAATATATTTCCCCAGTTTGAGAATGAAGGACTAGTTCTATGGGAACTAAACATATGCCTTTGAAAGAGAAGAGATGCCTCAGATTTGAAGACAGTGGGAATCATGGGATAGTGCCAGAGGTATGCTGAGTCAGCTTGAACTGATTGTTAATTTTTTGTGAGCATCTATCCCTCAGAAATTAGTAAGCATTACAGCTTCAGGGTTGATTTATTGTTTTGTTGATTGTTTGTACTTAAGAAAGTAATGCAGAAAATGTTAATAATGGAGATTAAGCTATAAAGTGTATCAGGCATACATTTTCCCCTGGAGAGCTGGTTAGTTCCAAAGTGTAATTAGGTTACAGTGTCTTGAAGGCTTACCCCAGATCTAGGATTATATTTTGAACAGCTTGTGGCATAACATTTTTTAAAAATCATTTTAAATTAGTGAAGAACAAAAGTTAAAATGAATTCCTACTTTCAAGATTTAGCTCAAGAACCATTTTCTTTTAAGTGCTAAAATCCCCCCCTAAAATTACCTTGAATTAATTTTTGATATAGTGTGTACATACTTTTGTATGTTCCTGTTGAATATTTCATTAGAATACAAACTCCTTGAGGGCAAGAACTGTTTTATCTTTGTCTCTGTATCTCCTGAAATTAGCAGAGTAGCTGGTACATAGTATGTATTTAGTAAATATGCTTTGAAATTAGAAATTGAAGGGATGCCCATCAATTGGGGAATGGCTGAACAAGTTGCGGTATATGATTGTAATGGAATACTATTGTACTGTACGAAATGATAAGCAGGATGATTTCAGAAAAAGCTGCAAAGACTTATGTGAACTGATACAAAGTGAGCAGAACCAAGAGAACATCATACGTAGTAAGAGCAATATTTTATGATAATCAACAGTTAATAACTCAGCTATTCACAGCAATACAATGATATAAGACAATCCCAAAGGAGCCATCCCAAAATGCCATCCATCTCCAGACAAAAAACTGATGTCCCCCAAATACATACTATTTTTCACTTTCTTTCTCTTTCTTTCTTCCTTTCTTTTTCTTTCTTTTTCAAGTTTTCTTGCACAAAATGACTAAAATGACTAATATAGAAATATTTTACATGATTCACATGTATAACCTATATTGCTTACTATCTTGGGGAGGGAGAAGGGGAGAAAGGGAAGGATAGAATTTTGGAACATAAAGCAAAAAAAAAAATGAATGTTAAAATTTGTTTTCACATGTAATTGGGGGAAATATTTTAAAAAATAAATGCTTCTTGACTTGATTTGACTTGACAGAGTAGGTATTAACAAATACTTATTGATTGATTGAAATTTCTTTATAGTGGATGGCATTAGTAAGGTGATCAACATTGTCCAATTTATTTATAAAGTTCATTTCCACTTCATCCAAGTCATTAGTATGTGACTTTAAAATGTTTCATCTTATGAATTGCAAGAATTTCTTAATTCTCATGTGACCAAAATGAGTGAGAGCTATATGGTTTACAGAAATACTACTTTATGATATGGTTTAATTTGTTTGGGGATAGTTATCTTCTTCTTATTAGGATTATAATTTTTATTTAGCTACTAATAAAAAATACTAAAAAAAATCTACCTGTATACTATATTTCTAAAGATCATTTTAAAGTCAGTCAGTTAAGCATTTATTAAGTGCTCACTATATACATACTAGTCACTGTACTAAGTGATATGGATACAAAGTCCCAAACTTGGTCCAGGTTTGAGAGGAGCTCACTTCATGATGGGGGAGATAACAAGTAAATACAAATAAGAGCATAAATTTATATTATACATTAATGTATAATTAATATATAATATTCATACAATATCACATACTGCTATATAACAATATTCCACATTATGATTATATTATATAAGATATTTTATACTTTATGTAATATTATTTTATTTCAATATTATATCCTGTATTATATATAATTGTACATATTATATACTAGATATAATAATATGATAGTATATATTATAATCATATTATAAATAATATATGTATGTACAGTATAGTATAAAATAAAGGTAATCTCAGAGGGAAAGGACTAAGTAAGGAGAATGTCTCATCCAGAAAGAAGGATTTAAGATGAATAGTTTTAAAAGCTAAGAAAGGTAGAGAAGAGAAAGCATTCCAGGAATGGGGAAAAGACAGTAAAATGGCCCTATGAAGTGTAATGAAACACCAAGTAGACAGTGTAGACACATTGTAGCATGCATGGAAGGGAGAGCAGATGTGCACTTCAAGAAAATCACTTTTTGGGGGGGGGGAGCAGTTAGGTTGGCGAAGTGGATAAAGTACCAGCCCTGGAGTCAGGAAGACCTGAGTTCAAATCCAGCCTCAGACACTTGACTCTTACTAGTGTGTGACCCTGTGCAAGTCACTTAACCTCATTGCCTAGCCAAAAATAAATAAATAAATAAAGTATTTACTTTGGAAGCTAAAGGGAAGTTGGATTGCAGTAAGGAGAATCAGAGAGATCACTTGAGGCTTACTGCAGTTGTAGGGGTTGGACATAATGATATAAAAAAGTTTATTTCCACTTTATCCAAGTCATTAATGTGTAACTTTTCTTCCCTTTTTTTCTCCCCCACCCCACATCCTAGAGATGTTATCTGCATCCAGTAAAAGAAGTGATGAATAGACTTATGTATAAAATGGTTTTACATATATACACACACATACATATACATACGCGTATTTGTGCCTAATGGCAGCCATCTCCAGGTCTTATTGTTAATTAACTTCCTGAATAATCTTTTCAGACTTTAAGATTCTTAAGGAATACTTGTTTCTCCTCCCCCTTTTAAAATGTTAAACCTTCATCATCATAGCTCCTTCCATTTGCTAAAATACATTTACCTCTTTAGGATGTTTTTTCTTTCTTTTTTTCTTTTTTAATTCTTGCTTTTGTATGTTAAGGTTTCTACTCAGCTCTGTTGTTTTTCAGGCACACTTAAAAAGTCCACTATTCCACTCAAGGACTATCTTTGTTTCCTGTAGCCTTTTACTCATTTTTGTATGGTATGAATTCTTGATTGTAAGTCTATCTCTTTTGCAATATTACATTCCAGGATCACCTTTCATTTATAATAAGTAGAAGTACCTCCATCTTGTGTGATCCTGACTGTGCTTCCTTTGTACTTGAACTTTTTTCCTGGATGTTTGGAGTATTTTCTCTTTGATGTGGAAACTCCGTGTTTCACTATGCCATTCTAGGCCTTTGCCTTCGGAGATTTCTTTCAGAAAGTTAATGGTGTAGTCTAGATTTACTTTGCCCTCTGGCTCTAATATCTGGGCAGTTTTCATTTATAATTCTTGAAATACAGTGTTCAGGCTTTCTTTTGATCATGGTTTACAGGGTGTCCCATGGTTCTAAAATTATCTTTCCTTGTCCTTTTTTCCAGGCGAGTTGTTTTTAATATCAAATACCTTATACAATCTTCTATTTTTCCATCTTTTACTTTTGTTCTAATATGTCTTACTCTATTGGAGTTGTTGACTTCTGTTTGGTCTATTTCAATTTTAAGAGAATGTATTACTTGATAGATGTATCACTTTTTATTCTAAGTTATTTATTCTTCTTACACTTCTTTCCTCCAGAGTATTTATTTCATTTTAAAAAAAAACCTCTTGCTTCAGATTTTTCTGCACCTAGGTAGCACAGTAGCTAGAGCTCTGACCTAAAGTCAGGAAGGCCTGATTCCAAATGCAGTCTCTGACACTAGTTCTATGACTCTGGCTGAGTCACTTAATATCTGTCTGCTTCAGTTTTCTCAAACATAAAGTCAATAATAATAGCACCTACCTCTTAGGATTATTTTTAGGATCAAATAAGATAGTAATTGTATTTACCACAATGCTTGGCACATAGGTGCTTAAGAAATGCTTCTTTCATGTTATCCTTGTAGAAAATCATTTTTTTCCTTTGAGTCTCTGTTCATGGATATAGAGTTATTCTCTCTTTCTAAGTTGGATTTTTGGATATATATGTATTTTTTGTAATTCTTTATATAACTTTGTGTCTCCTTCAGTTTAGTTATCTCTCTAGCCTTAGTTCCTGGACTGGGGCTTCAAGCCTGGGCCAGTCTCCATTTTCTGCTGTACTTTTGGGTGAGGTGGTAGGTGATATTTCATTTTGGCCTTTGTTACCTTCATCCATGCACTGAACTCAATCTTCCAAGATTAACTCCCTTGAATCTTGAAGTTTAAGACACCTGGATCTTCAGGGCCCTTGACAGCATCTTAGGACAGAGCATTAGGGACCTCAGAGCCCCTAGGCCAGAGGTGATCCAGTCTGAGAGCTGCTGTACTTCTACTGAGTGCTGGTGGTCCCCATCCTTTTCAGGGTGCCTGCTGTGAGTTTCTGACCACCCCAGGATTTTCTCATGGAATTCTGTACTCTTGCCACCTCCAACTAGAGAGCCTTACACACTGCACATGATTCGGGCTGGTCTTTGTGATCTCATTGACAGGTTTCTGTCTTATTTGCCTGAGGTAGGGCTATGTTTATTGTCAGAGTCCCCTTTTCTTTTGCCTGTAGGTTCTAATTCAGTTCTTGTTCAGTTTTGAGCCCCTCACTAGAGTTTCAAATTGGATTTCTTGATCCTTATTCAGTCTGGTGCTATTTTTTAGATTTTTCCCCAAGCAGGTATACAGTAGCTGAGCTGTCTGCTTCTATTCAGACACCCACTTTGGCTAAAAATCCCTGTCTTTCCTTCTCCATCACTGCCACCTGCACATAATCAAAGACAGACTTTTGTTGTTGTATTTTCCCTTTTTAAATATCAGATACATTATTTCATTAATGTATGGAACTCTACCTAATTCTCTCTACTAAAAATGAAGATCAGTAACTCCTTTGTCTCTTATAATCTTAGAGAGCTGCCTAAGATGATAAGACCATGACTCACCCAAGAGCAAATACTCAGCATGATCAGAAGAAGGACATGAAGTTGTGTTTCTGCTTGTGAGCCCAGCTCTCTATCCACTGGAACTATGTTGCTTCCCAGTACTACTCTATGTAATATAATCTTTAATCAACTTGGTTCCCAAACTAAGTACATTTTAATGTTTCCATATTAATCCCTATCCCATTCAGTTTCTTCATTTCAGTGAAGAATAATGTATTCCAAGAGCCAAAGGAAAGTCTGCAATAAAAGGTTAGAGTCACTTCCAGTCTTCCCAAGAAGCTTTGAAGAGGGTAAACTATCAATCAGATCAACCATCCAAGTTAACACTTAGTACTTACTATATGCAACACACTGTGTTAGGTGCTGGGCATACAAGGACAAAAAATAAAACAGACCCAGTCTCCAAAGACTGGACATGTAAGTAAATAAGAGTGAGTAAGTAAGTCTGTAAGTAAAGAAAAACCAATTTCAGGAGAAGGGAGAGTGCACTAACCATTGAGTGAATCAAGAAAGTGAATCAAAAATAAAGCATAACCTACCACCTCACCCAAAAATACAGCAGGAAGTGGAGCCTGGCCCAGGCTTGAAACCCCAATTCAGGAACTAAGGATAGAGAGATAACTAAACCAAAGGAGGCACAAAGTAATAGAAAGAATTACAAAAAAATACATATATATCCAAAAATCCAACTTAGAAGGAGAGAATATAGGAGGCAGCACTTGACTCTATCCTTGTAAGTGGATTTTTGGATACATATGTATTTTTGTAACTCTTTATATTAGAAATTTGAAAGAATCTGGGAATTCTAAATGGTATGAAGAGGGAATGAACTTGGGCACAAGAGTCATGTGAGCAAAAACACTGAGGTAGGCAATGGAATGTCAAGTACAGGAAATAACTAGTAGCTCAATCTCACTAGAATATAGTGTGCAAAAGGGATTAGTTTGAAATATGACTGAAAAGGGAGGTAGGAGCCAAATTGTGGACAACTTTAAATGTGAACCTGAGGATATTGTATTTTATCCTAGAAGAAAATAAAAAAAAAAACAACACTGAATATTGTTGAGTATATTTTATTATATTACATTATATTATCATATTGGGAGTATGACACAGACAGATCTATGCTTTAAAGATATCAATTTTGCAGATGAAGAGATGATGTAGGCACTAGATTCAATCCCGTAAAGATGCAAAAGAAACAGAAGATAAGGGCTCTGCTCACTAGGAATTGACCATCTTGTCCCTAACAGGCCATCTCAAGGACAAGAATAGAACATTAAAATTGTTTTGGGAAATAGATCCAAGCTTTACTTTGAAAGTGGTCTCCAATTTCCTTCACTTGTGAAGGATTAGCAGGGTTGACTGCACTGTTTAGCTGAATGTCTGGTGGCACAGAGAATAAGACCACTCTCCTCTTTTTTCCAGTTGAATGGAAACCAGAGGCAGTAAAGATAGCCTTACTTTCAAGGAGTGGGAAAGCAACAATAAGGGTGGGTGGGGGTGGTTTTTCAATGACAGGAAAAGAGTTTGCTTGTGATAGTACTTCATACTTAGGGCTACTGAGTGCTCTCCAGTTGACTTCACCTTTATAGAAACACCTAAACAAGGTACAATGGACAGACTACAAGAGAAATTCATGCCATGGAAACGCTCACCTCGACAACTTGGAAAGTTAAGTCTACCCTGGAGGCTTGGGACTTTATTGAGGCTCTAGCCTTCCCCACCCCCTTTTTTGCACCTGCATCCATACTGAATCAGCATCTGCTGCCATCACATAATACAGGTACAGACCTCAGCAGAGCTAGGCTGATGATATCTATCTCATCATCTGGCCTGGCATTTGTCTGTCATGCTGTGGCAGGGAATGTGATACTGAGCAGACAAAGAGCAGCCCACACATGCTCCTGGGGAGAGTCTTTGTTCCTAGGGAGGCCCCCCTGCTATTTGTGGCTCTCCAAATGGATCAGTGAGTCTGTCCCTCTCTCTGTGGCCTTTTCCAGCCAAATGGTCAGATCACAAGAGAGCAGGTGCTGTTGGGCCCCACATTTGTGCCTCCCAATCCAAACACACATCACCACCAGGCCCCAGGATCAATTAAGGAGACTTAACAGTGCTCTGTATATGTACATGTGCATGTAAGTCCATGATTCCTTCAGTCTAACTCTCTCCTCTCTTACCCCAGAGCCCCCTTTTAAAAAATGCTTTGATGTTTTTTCTTAGTTTTGTGGAATCACTGTGTGTGTGTATGTGTGTGTTCAGGATATCCTGTGCTAAATGGATATTAGCAACAAGCTTTACAAATTACTGAATGGAAGATAGGGATCTGTCAGCTGAAAAATAATTAATTATAACCATTCAACTCAAATGTATTTTGAGGTTTGCAAAACCCTTTTCATGCATTATCTCATTTGATCTTCACCACAACCCAGAGAGGAAAGTGCTGTGATTACCTCCAATTTAGAGATCATTAAAATGGGGTTCATATGATTAGTGACTTGACCAGGATCACAAAGCTAGTCAGTGTCTGAAGTACAATTGGAGCCCAGCTTTTTCCAGACACTCAGTCAAGCACTCTATTCCATCTACCACACTGCCTGTAATATACTTCATCTACTGTAATCACCGTAATCACACTTCTGAATTAACTTTATGAAATCAATGCTCCTGAGACTATATAATTCTGTAACTGCTAGTCCTCTTGGTGGAGGGAAAAAATGTGAAAATGTTATTATTTTAGACTCCTTGAAAGCTCTATTCATGGTCTGTGTCAGATGCATATATTTATCTGCACAATATGCATTTGATTACAACTAAAAATATACATTATTATTTCCTGGTAAGTAGATGAATTTGATAATAAAAAATGAAGAGCCATTTGTTTTAGGACAATATACAAATAGAAGTGTTACGCTTGTGTGATTACACCTTCCCTGAATATGTGATGGTTCTTTATCCAACCTTCTCTTTATGTGAATCACCTTAACCACCCACAAAAAATCTTAATAAATCAGTGCCTTACATCCTAAATGTCACTCAGGTTTACTTCAACTATTACTGAAGCATAACGTTATTCACCACATTTATGCAACAATCCAGACTGAAAATAAGAGCATTACGCCCAGCTAAAATTGCTGGAGAAAGTTGAGGTAAAGAGACCATAAATCCAAGCAAGCTGAGATATATAAAGTATCCTGTGAGGTAAAAACCTTTGGATATTTTAAACCAATACCTGAGCCTTCTAGCTCTCTAATCAATCATATCAAGCCAAGTTTGTACTGTATTCAATTCAATTTAATTTAATAGACATTTATTCAGAGCTTACTTACGTGCAAAGCGTTGTGATGGGCTTTGTCCTGAGAGTACAAAGACAGTAAGAACAATTCCAGCCCTTGGAGAGCTTACGTTCACTGGAAGGATACAACATGTGAAGCCCAGTTAGGAGGCTGTTACTATAGTCTAGGGGAAAAGTAATGAGGGCTTGAACTAGGGTAGTGGCTATTTGAGTGGAAAGAAAGAAACAGATATGAGATATCTTCCTAAGGCAGAAATACAAGATTTGATAACTGATTGGATGCATAATACGAGGGAGAGAGGAGAGTTAAGGCTGTTGTAGAAGTGGCAAAACTAGAATGAATGGAAGGATAATGGCACCCTCAACACAAAAAGAGAAATTTGGAGGAGGAGGAGGAGGAAGAGGGAATTTTTTGGGGAGGGAACAATGAATTCAATTCTGTACATGTTGAGTTTGACATACTTATGGAAGACTGGGTTGGAGATGTCTCATATATAGTTGGTGATGTGTGACAGGACCTCGGGAGAGAAGTTAGGACTGGCTGTATAGATTTAGGAGTTAAATGTGTAGAGTTAATAGTTGAACTGATAACATTGCTATGAAAAATGGTATAGAAATAAAAGAATGCCCAGGATAGAGATGCAAGGAGTACCCCATAGTTACAAGGTGGTTTGTTGTGGTTGTTCAGTCATTTCAATTGTGCCAGACTCTCCGTGATGCCAGTTGGAGTTGTCTTGACAAAGGTACTAGAGTAGTTTGCTATTTCTTCTCCAGCTCATTTTACAGATGAGGAAACTGAGCCTAACAGGATTAAGTGACTTGTCCAACATCACACAGATAGTAAGTATTTTGAGGCCAGATTTGAACTCAGGAAGATGAGTCTTCTTGACTTCAGGCCCAGTACTCTCTATCCATTGTGCCACTTAGCTGCCCTAAGAGATAGTACCTGAATGATAATCTAGCAAAAAATACTGAGGAGATATCATAGGAAGAAGCAGAATCAATCAAGAGTAGTGTCACAAGGAAAAAAAAAACAGGGAAGAGAGAGTATCTAGGAGGAAGGTAAGTCTACTATGTAAAATGCTGCAGAGAAGACATAAAGGATGATAATTAAAAAGTATCATTGTACTTAGCAATTAATATATAATTGCCCAGAAACTGCTATACCTCAATAATGAATAAGAAAACTGATGTCATTAAAGAAGACTGGAATTGGGTGGGACTGCAGATCTTTGCAATCTTTATGCAAGTTGGATTATGGATTTCACCATGCAAAAGAAAGCTATTTCTCTGTCAGTTGAAGTATAGGTCTTCAAGTGAAGTAAGTGAGCACTATACCACCGGAATTATTTAAGCAGAAAATGAATGACTGTCAGGTATATATTCAAGGAGATCCATGAATGGATCTGTAAGCTGGACTAAATAACTCTAAGGTCTCTTCCAACTTTGAATTTTTATACTTTGTTTAGTTGTGGTAGAACATGTCTTTGGGCTTTACAAGTGGTAGCTCCCCCAGTAAGTGAGATAAGAGCCAGGGAGCCCCATGGAAGAAAACCTCCAGGTGCAAACTCAAGGGATCCCTCTTTGCCCAGATAAATATTTACTTACCTTGAAGGTTATTGCTCTGATTCTTGTCTGGACAATTATTCCAACATTAGGGTGGTGGGGATGTGGCTACCCAATCCCCTTCTGAGACTGATGATGAACAAGGTCTCTTCCAGTTCTAAACTTCTCAAGTTCTAATTTGCTACCCTGTTTGCCAACGCCAGTGGCTTCCTTTTATTTCCAGGATCAAACATAAAATGCTCTGTTTAGCATTTGGAGTCATTTGAAGCCTGTCCCCCTTCCTATCTTTCTAGTCTTTCTAGGCTCTAAAAGGGAAAATGAAAGAGACCAATGATGAAGTTCAACTTAACAATCTTTCCCAAGATCAGCTCTGGAAAAGAGACATAAGTTTAGTTACTATCCAATCAGTTCAGATTCTAAAAGATTTTTAAGCCAGGAGACTAAAGAAACCTGACTCAAAAATCCCAGGGTCTTCTGAAGACTGTGGGATACAGCTTCCTGTCAGGGAGAAGGTACAAAGTCAGTCAGTCAACAAGCATTTATTAAGTACTTACTACATACCAGGCACTGTGTTAAGCCCTGGAGATGCAAAGACTTTTGAGTAGGAGTATGACATGGCTAGATCTATGCTGTAGTAATGTCAATATGGTGGCTATGTGAAAGATCTAGGCCCTCTGTTTGGCACTGCCCAGACAGGTGGCAAGGTTGATTTGGAGAGGGAAAAGTTCTGACCGGTTCGTCATCAAATCACCTCACACTGACACAACTGAATGCCTGGTCATCTTAATCATCAGACTCGCCTTGGTCTCATGTCTCTTAAATGCTATGAATCAAAAGCAAGAAATTAACTCCAAAAGAATACAGAATAGGATGCAAAAAATCACTGATAGCACCAACACTCATTACAAAACAGATACTATAGGAGAAAACCTTAAGGTTACTTAGACTCTGACCTAAGAATGGGGAGCTAAATTTGAAATCAAAGGACTTGCCATTTCTTTTTTTCATATTCAAGATTTTGAAGGGAGAGAAGAAAAAGGAGGGTGAAGGCCTGTTAAACCTTGTAGCATTAAGTGTGCCGCTAACCCTTGCTGAGATAGGATTGGTGCTTAGTTCATAGTAGACTGAGGAAAGGACTGACTTTTCCTCTTCCAGGTATAGCAAACAAGTTTGCAGGTAACAAGTAACAATCCTTTGGTTCCCTTCCCCTAAGGAAGGGGTTTTTAACCTTTTTTGTGCAATGGACTCCTACGGCAATCCAGTGAAGCCTTGTCAAAATAACATTTTAAATGAATAGTATAAAATACATAAGATTGCAAAGGAAACCAATTATATTGAAATATAGTTACCATTTTTTAAAAATTTTACAGACCCAAGTTAAGAAGAACTGTTTAACAGAAAAGTAGAGCAAAATCCTACCCTATTACCCATGTCCAATACCAATTGTTTGTCTTTAATCACATCACATAAATAGCCATTTAATTACTGGTTGGTCTCTGTAGGAAAATTAAAAAAAAAACAAAAACCCAAAGCCAAATTCTTGGCCAGCTTTTTTTTCTTTTAAAAACCATGAGAAAATGCTTTCAAAAAATCCTGTGGTCAAACCCAGTGACCGACTCTTTTAGGTACATCTTATTTTTCTGATGACAGAGCAGAGAAACCAGCCAAGACCCCAGGAGGCCACAGCAGCAGCAGCAAAGTCTGTCAGAAAATTTCAGGGTAACCCCCTCACCTGCCCTCCCCCCTCCACACACACCAAAAAAAAAAAGTCTGTGAAAAAACAAGACAAAAACAGAAAAGGAAAGTGTTAGCCAAATGGACCTTGTTTGCTCTTTTCATGTTTGAGGAATAAGGTTTTCAGGCTTGTGAAGCGCCTCAGCCTCTGCCTATTCCTGGGTAAAGCCACCTTTCATGGAGACAAAATGTCTCTTCTTCTGGCAATATCCCAGCCCACTGCATTCAGATGCCTCTGTACTCAAGTGGCACATTGCTGAACATCTCTCATCAGGAGAGAAATTTCTCTCCCTCCGCATCTGCCGGCATGCATAAAAGGGATTACTGTGAAAGAGGAGGGTGGAGTGTGATTCATTCTTAACTGCAAAGTAACTCAAAAAGGAAATTGCCTGGTGTGCCAGAATGACACAGTTCATTGTAACTTGTTGTGACCAGGCCTGCCTGTCATGCTGCAGTCTACCTTCGCCTTGGAAATCAGACAGGTAAACATGCCAGGCACACTTCAGGTCTAAACCACTACAAAGTGACTAAGCTGCCTTTTTCTTTGCCCAGCCTTTCACTTCTGACAACTCCCAAACTTTATGCGATGGTGATCCATTTCATTGACATCAAGACTCTGAGCAAATGGAAACAATTAAGATTTAGAGATAGGGCTGGGCTGGGGGGTAGGGGGTGAGGGGAGGAAGGAGATCACAGACAGCCAGAGCACTCAGAGGCTTGCGTTTTTGTTAACACATCCACTATCAATTATTTCTTCTTGCATGTCCATAGTCCTCACTAAACACTAGTAAATGACTTTTAAAAAAATGTCTCATGCTTTGATTGCACTGAGGTAATCTTTCTTTCTTTTTTTTTAATTAGGTAAAAGGACTTAAAAGTATGTATGCTCTTCCTTATCTGTTTTATTGCTAAAATAGTAATAACAATAGCTGTCTGATTAGAAATAAGATAGGAATTATAGGCTATCAAGTGGGAAGGGGCAGGGGCTTTAAAGATCATCAGAGTCTCCAACACAGGGAACTGACAGGGACCGGAAAGATTAAGTAATTTGCTCATCTTAGTAAGTAGTAAAACCAGGCTCCAACCTCCTGTTTTTCAGATGTTGCATTGTGCTCTCCAATGAATTGTATTGTCTCTGTTCACCAAGCCTCCTCAGTTATTAGAAAACTGAACAGCAGCAGGCAGGAGGTGGTGGGGGCTTAACCTAATCAGTGCTTCCTATTGTCTCTCTTACACAGTTAGTAGGTTGCTAAGGGCCTAATGCTCTAGGGTCAACTAGTATCTTGCCTTCTCATCCATTAAGGGTAGCTTGATTCCAGGACTGGTGCAACTGAATTCAGTGCAAGTTTGGGACATCTGACAAATACCATACTGAACCAGAATCCCAGGCCTGCCCTGCAGAGATTGTCCCCAGAAACAGCTCAGCCTAACAAGGATGACCAAGATCTGACTGCAGATGTGCACTTATACGTAGTACCTTCCTCAGGCCAAGTCTCATCTTTTTTTTTTTCTTAGGCAATTGGGGTTAAGTGACTTGCCCAGGATCACACAGCTAGTAAGTGTTAAGTGTTTGGTCTGAGGCCAGATTTGAACTCAGGTCCTCCTGACTTCAGGGCCAGTGCTCTATCCACTGTGCCACCTAGCTGCCCCTCCAAGTCTCATCTTAATATCATACTCTCAGGATTGGCTCAAAACTGAATGCTGGGTTGTTGTTTTTTTTGTTTGTTTGTTTTGTTTGTTTGTTTTTTAGTGATGGAGAAAGAAGATACCATTCACACTGGTGCATTTGGCTCTATGTTAGTGCAGGCTGACACAGCATGCCATAATGAATCAGACATTGGATTTGGATTCAGGAAGACCTGTGTTTAAATCTGCCTCAGTTAGTTACTGGCTGTGTGACCTTGGGCAAATCACTTAACCTTTCTGTTCCTAGCTGCCTTGTTGGAAAAATGAGAACTTCCTGGCTCTAAGTACATTCCAGTTTTAAATCTATGACCCTTTGAGAGAATTCAGGGATCTCCTAATTAGGCATTCCATTAGGAAATGCAAATGAGGAACCACCTCATCTCCCACATACACACCCTCTAGATTAGAGCTCCCCCAGAACTGAGATATTAAAAGGTTAATGTCATGGGTCTCTGAAAGTACAGATACAAAGAATTATAGAATTTTAGAGTTAGAAGGAAGCTCAGAGAGAAAGGAAATTGAAAGTAGCTAAGGGATGTCTTGGCCTTATTGAGACCCAAACAATCCCATACCTTCTTTTAAGGGAAAAATCGGGGGACCAGAGCTGTGTTTCAGTTTCCCTTCTTTCTTGGCTACTTACATAAATTCTACAACCCAGGATGGGGTCAGAAAATTTGGAAAAGTCAAGAAGGAGCAAGAATTAACTGAGATGAAAGGAAAAGGACATAGGTAATATGGAAGAAAGTCTCGTTGTTATTATGTGGAACACATACTCATTTGCCTTTCTATGTTAGCTCTCCTATTCTAAGTTTCCTCTTCAGCAATCTGACACCTCTTAACTCACTACCTGAATCCTTATAAAGTTAATGCTAAAAATTCATTTGGCAAGGGTTGACTTTCAGTGTGGTTTCTTAAAAGGCAATCTGAAAGGAAACAAATTATATCTAAGTCCTTTGTAACCGGAAAATACCAGATAAATGTAAAGGGGAGAATTTGTGAAGTTTGGGGGAAAATCTAGCCATATTGAATAGTTTCAAAATTCAAATTCACATTAGCCCTTGTGCAAATAAAAAAAAAAAATCCTATCCTACCAAGTCCCTTTTTTTTTTTGGCTAGGCAATGGGGTTAGGTGACTTGCCCAGGGTCACACACAGCTAGTAAGTATTATGTGTCTGAGGTCGGATTTGAACTCAGGTCCTCCTGAATCCAGGACTGATGCTCTATCCACTGCGCCACCTAGCTGCCTCCCAAGTCCCTTTCTTCTTCTGCCTCTCTTCTCTTTTCCCTTGTTCTATCATTACTCTTACTATCCTCCAAATGAGTGACAAATGTAAAACTTTTCATCTACCTCTCTTCTTGATTCTTGATTAGTCACTATCTAGAGCTTCCATCTCAATCTCTCTTTGACCCATGCTAGAAGCATCATGTCACCACTTAAAATATTGACAATAATCAGAGAGTGAGATTATTTTTCTCTAAAAGTCACTTGTTTGAGCACTGTCCTCCAGATTTTTTCCCATTATATCTTTCATTCCTTAGATTCTTTAGGATATTAATGCTCTTTTCACCTTCTCACTCTCTTGGGCACTATTCTAGATACATTCAAATAAAATAAAACCAGAAAAATACTCCCCTGTTGCCTCATTCATGCTCCTATCTTGACCTAGCCATATGAAAACAAATATGTTGTTTTTATTCTTTCATATTTATTTGAAACTATTTAATTTTCTGTTTGATTAGTATATGTGTTAAAACCTGATCACCTCTAGGGTCTTTTGAAGGAATGATGTTCATTCTTTTCTTTTACTGAACTCCATTTTTGTTTTGATGTTTACCTTCAGCTTTATAGTGTATGTTATTTTGGGATAGCAGCCAATTTTCTTTACTCTTTAGAACGTTATATTCCAATTTTTCCTTTCATTTCAGAAGGTAGAATTCTATGCTATTTGGATTGTTTCTCCTTAGAATTTGAAGGATTCTATCCTTGCTGCTTGAAATGTTTGCTCTTTGATGTTATACTTCTAAAATTTTGATTGCAACATTCCTTAGTGAATTAAACTTAGAGTTTCTCTCTGTTCATTTTCTGCAGATTCCCTTAAACTCTACTTTGATGACCATTTTAATATTTCTGGGTGATGTTTCTGATTTCTTAAAGTGTGATATTCATAGTAATTTTGTTCATTTTTTAAATCTCCTAACAGCTTACTTTCAAGTTCTGTATTTTTATTTGTAGAGCTCACCAATGTATTTAAAAACTTTAAAAACATTTGTTCCATTGTTTTCCTTGTCTCTGCATTTTTGCATTTGAATTCTCTCCTTTTTTCCTGATAACCTACTGTTATAAAGAATCTCTTGTTTTAGTGTTAAATTCACTATTCTCTGGCTAAATTTGATAAGCTTATGAGCTCTAATTGCTGCCCATATTTAAGTGATATTTCTACTCATTTATTAGAGTATGAGCTCCTTAAAAAGAGAGCCCATTTTTTGCCTCTATGTTCAGTGCTTAGTGAGAAGGTAATTAGTTGGGGCAATAGAACAAGGAACCTAAATGGGCATTTTAAGTAGGTCTATTCTCCACCTTTCCTAGTCCAATTTTTTTGGAGTTACATTGCCCTCTATGAACCTGAATTTCTTCAGTTCCTTGCTATTGTCTGAAACCTGGAAGCTGTTCATGAAGAGCTTGGGTAAGCCTGGGGAACTACTAAGAATGGTGACTTGAGAAACATCTATACTTGGGTCTCTTCTTTATCTTTCTCTCATTCTCTCTACTTACTGCCCATTTTTTCTTATGGAGAATTAAATAGATATAACCAACACTGTGCTTCTGGTATCTTCCTTCCTCCAAAATCTCATCCCCCAGGCTTCATACTTCTCCATAACTCTCCCTTTCCTTCTTCTTAAGCTTTGAAAATATTCTGGTTCATAGATTTTTTTTTCTTCCCTGGGAGTGGGAATTCTACTGGAAAACTTCTAATAGATTAACTCTAATAGACAGTACCTAAAATTACAATAGCTAGATGGGGCATAAGGTTGCCATGGGTCAATGTTTGGAAGAATAGAGAAGGCTAGGGTCAAGAATATTATGGGAGCACCAAGCTGGAAAGTTGGTTTTCAATGACTTTCTCTTTAAGAATTACATTGTTCAGGCACTATAAAAAATATGACATCCTTTCACCTTTTTCCTCTTCCTGTCCCAACTGGTTTTTCTGCATTTGGGGCCTTGTATATTATTTTATATGAGGGAAGAGAGCTGCCCCTAAGAAACCTCTCACTCAGACATCTTCCAAAGAATCACCTTACCAAGATTTCAGCTAAACACTTGACAAATCTCATGCCATTTTCCCAGGCAAAAAGGGAAAAAGTTGGTCTGGATTATAAAATTAGGAGGATTCAGGAGCTGTTTAGAAGATTAATTTTAAAAATAGTCACTAAAGTTTAATGTCATCTTAGAATGACATCTCTGGTCAAGTGTCCCAGGAAACTATCCTTGGCCCTGCATTGTTTAGCATTGATGTCTAACATCAATGAAAACAGAGATGGACTGTTTATCAAACTAACAAATGACATTAAATGAAAGATACCTAATTTGTTGGATAACAAAGTTAGCATCCCCTCACCCCCAATCCCATATATAATAATAATAATAATTATTATTATTAATATTGGCCATAAAAGATGAGACATAGATAGACAGCCATTTGTCTAAAAATGTTTTAGGGTTTTTGTATAGATTAATAGGAATAAATAGTATATGTGGAAGAAAAAAACTAATATAATTATAAGCTGAATTAAGATCACAGTATCACACGTTTAGCGTTGGAAGGAACATCTAATCCAATTAGGTTAGTGAGTCCAATTTCCTCATTATACAGACAAGAAATATATCCCCAGAAAGTTAAATGACATATCTAAGGGCACCTTAGACAACTTGGTGATACTGTGGATGGAGTGCTAGACTTGAAATCAGAAGACTTGAATTCAAATCTTGCTTCAGTCACTTACTATTTGTGACCCTGGACAAATCACTTAACATCTAACAGCCTTATTTTTTTTTCATCTGTAAAATGGGAAAAATATTCATACCTACATCACAGGGTTGTTGTGAGAACCAAATGAGAGAACACACAAAGCACTATGAGCATCATAAAGTGCTAAATAAATATGATTGTTGTTAATAACATTATCATCAACATTATGCTACAATAAGTATCTGAGAATAATGGTGTACTGAACGAGGAAGGTGGGAGTATGGTTGGACTCTGCCCTGGTGAGTCCATACCTGAAATATTAGATGCCGCATTTTAGAAAAGGCATTTATACACTGGAATGAAGCCAGAAGAGGGTGACCAGGATGGTGAAGAGTCTTAACATCAGACCATATGAGGATTAGTTAAAGGAACTGAAGCTATTTAGCCAGGAGAAGAGATGGCTAGGGACATCTGTTTTCAAGCATGTGCAGGGATGTCATGTGGAAGATGGATTAGACTTGTTCTTCCTGGACTATAAAGGAGAAGGAGCAGTGGGTGGAAGGTGTAGAGAGGCAAACTTGGGCTTGATGTAAGGATAGACTTCCGAGCAATTAGCTATCCAAGAGGAATGGATTGCTTCAGGAAGTAGTGAGTTCTCCCTTTACTAGACATCATTTGGCAGTTACTAGATAATCACTTGTCAGAGATGTTATCCTAGGGACTCTTGTTTAGTTATGGATTGTTCCAAATGGCCTTTGAGTCCCTTCCAAATATGGGATTCTATGCATCTGTGACCATTTGGTTTAGCCCTCTGCCCCCAATCAGGCAAAGGTATTATTTTTCATATTTTATAGATGGGACATTCTTCAAGCTTCTTTAAAAAAAAACAAATTTCCATGGAAACAAAAAAAAAAAGAAAAATTAAAATAAAAAGTCAATGCTATTCAACTCTTTTTCAGTCTTTTGTTAGAGTTGAAGGCTGAGCAGATGCTAAACTAGAAGGCTGCTTAAGATACTTCTGACCTATAGTTCTTTGCACCTCTCTTCTCTGCATTCTTATCTCTCATCACTTCTCCAAACTCCACCCAGACCATCCCCAAATTTCATGGTTAGCTGCACCAAATTGATTTTGCCTTTAGCCCAAAAGAAGACATTCTTTCCCTTTCTCATCTTAGCACCCCCTAATAGGCTTAAGGCTTTAAGGTAACACAAGGACAAGAGAGATGTCTACGGTAGAGTCACCAGTTTCACAACCTTTCAGGTTTTTTGGAGGTCTCCCCTCTAAGCATTATCCTAGTTTAATTGATGAGATGAGATGAGCTCCTGATGGTATGGCTAACAGCTCTGCTGAGCTATGGAATGCTGAAAATATACTTAATGTGTGAGAGATATGCAAATTCAAAAGCTGATGTGGTGGAATTTTTGTTTTTATTTTTTTATCTTTGATATTCTTCCTTTGCCTGAGTTATTTGAAATACATTGATTCTCTACCCCACCTCCCACATACGTATGCACACATTCACATACACAGCTTTTCCACAGACATATAAGCATATCTAGAAACAGATCCACATTTCTTTTTAACTCTAGGAGAAATGTATACTTGCAAACAGCTTTTCATTCATATGATTATTCATCTTGCCTGCTGTAAATATGGGGATTAAAGGTGAAATTAGGTTGGACAAATTAACCCAGTGGAGAATGGAGAAAGGGACGCTGTTGCTCCTCAGGCAGGCTATGAGACATTGGGGAGAAAGAAGACTACAGATATCCTAGAAATCAATTGAATGTGACAAAAGTGGAATATATCCTTGGCTCTAATTCAGAGGTCACTCTGGTAATGGCAGTGTCAGAACAAAACCAGGCCTAGTCAGGAATTCACAGACACAGGACATGCTGGAAAGGGAGTTAGCTGTTTAATGAGTAAGGAAATATGCACAGGCCCCTCAGGTCAAAGGTTAACAGGCCAGGTTTCAACTACCTTATTAAGTAGACACAGAACACTAGAGGATGTACATCGGGTGAAGTTTAAATGGGCAATATAAAATCCAGTGAAATTTTTTTTTTTATTTCTAAATTTAATGAAGGTAGAGAAAAGTACTCTTAAGCTCTCGGGAAATTGAAGTCAAGGTTTTACATCCCATTTGGGCACTCTGCCCTGATTTTGAAGGGCAACATCTCCCAGAGAACTCTGTTTTTAACTTGAGAGGTTGTTGGGCCATGGACAGGAAGGGAGGAGAGTTAGAAATTTCCTATTTTGTTCCCATATTTCTTAAAAAAGGGACAAACTCTTTGTCCCCCAGAATTACTTATTGAAATGTTTTTAAAAAGAAGACAGTACTTAAAAGGATAACTCCTCAACCTATGTAAGATAAATATCAAATTGTGCTGAAAAGTTTCAGCAAAACACTAGATGCAAAGTGTGCTAAATAACATCTGAACTCTCACTCTATCTATGAACTATCTGTCCAATTTTCATATAAGTACGAAATATCGATCCCCTGAAAATTAGTACATACTTTCTATTTGTACTCTAGTGCTTAACATCACACCAAACTTAGCAGTGGTGAGAAATGTACAGTTTTAATAAGAATAGTCTCCTTTTGTTATTAAAGACATTGTTTTCTATCCACATACAATATATCTCAAAATCATTATTCCATCTATGTTAGCTGTAACTCTTTTCTGCTAGACCAAGATATAAGTACAAGTCAGCAATGTCTCACAATTACTCTTCTAAAGATTTGTCATCCTACTAGATGGGCTGTCTCCTTATAAGATGTATCCCTTAGTGAGTTAGGGTTAGGGCATTTAAAGTACCAGCACATTCTTACATATAAATCTGATAGTGCAGCAGGCTCTTGAGTATCCGGGGCATGCTTAGGAATTGTTAATATTAGATTTAGAGCTATTTATACTGGTGCACATATTGCTTCCTGAAAGATCACATACCAATGGGATTGTGTACAATTGTTTAGCACTCAAATTCACAATTGTATGAAATGATCTCCTTCCACTCATTCTCTTAACACTAGATCCTTCATCCAAATGTAAGACACAATGTTTTAGGTTGTCTTTTTATTTAAATCCCAGCTAGGATGCATTCCTGCCTGAGCACTTCTTAAGCACCTCCTTCAATTCTGTCTCTCTTATTCAGGAATGCTTAGGCACCAATTGTAACAAAAAAGCACATACGTTTTATGATCATACCATATTGTAGGGTTAGGAACAGGTGCCTACACCAATGAAATGACAAGTCTAGTAAAACAAACACTGTGTCATTGGTTACCGTGGCCAAACCTCTGAGTGATAAGTTCTACGTACTTTGGTGGATTGGGCCTTTGAAAGAAAACTTTGTATGGCCCTGGGTCTATTCATAAAGCCTTTGGAGCTTAGATGGAACTTCCAGAGGCTATAGTATGTTGGTATAGGCTTCAGGAATGCAGTCACCCAGGGCCATGATGAGAAATCAGTTAAGGTATTGGTGGAGAATTCAACATATCTGTATAAAATCATCTTACTCTGAATTAGAAGTGACTAAAGCAGGCCAAGTTTTATGGAAGCTATTATAGAGTTAAATCACACATGTATTCTTCTTAACCACTCATAGATAAGGTAAAAAAAAAAATCTCATGAAAATAAGGCATTTGGTAAGCAAATCTATTGTTCAAAAGTATTGGTTGTGTTACCTTGCTGTTTATATGAACTTTGACGAAATCTTCCCAGATTATCTCAAGACTATAAATCTCTACCAAAAAATCACTTTAATAAAGAAAGCCAAATAAGATGTCTTTCTTTCTCAAAAATATATCCTTAAAATGTTCTTTCTGGCATAAACAAAGTTTTCCTACTTTACTGGCTCCTTTAGAGTCACTTCAGCAGGACACAAGAATTTTTATGCTTTCTCTCAGTCCTGCCACTGATTTGTTTGGTGACACAGATAGATTACATTCTCTACCTCTCTTGGATTTATAAAATGGGGATTACAATGCCTTCCTTGTAGAAGTCTTGTGAGGGCTCATTAGTTATTTGTATGAAGGGCTGTGTTAGTGCCATACTCAGCAGTATCCTCACTACTATTAAAAAGTAGCTACTTTTGCCAGAAAAAATAGCAAATGTTATGATTTAATATGATTATCTACCTCAAGAGGCTTTACATAAAACATCTCCTTGCAATTATTTCCACACTTTTGTTGAAAAAGAAAGTCATGGTGAAGAAATGCAAAATAAAACAAGGCACTGAGTTCTGACAATGTAGTTCTAGCATACCACATTCTGTGGCTCTAAAAACAACAGGCTTTATTTCTATGGATGCCAGCAGCACAAGCAGGCCTAAAATTAGATTCAATGGTTTTATTTCAGTTTTTAGATGCTGTAGTGTGCCAGACAATAGAGTAGAATGGACTTCACCAATTAGAGGATTCCCCATCCAATGATTGGCCTTGTGGTCTGTTCAACTTTCCCAACCCTTTAGCCAAAAGACTAGACCTAAAGATTTAAGTGACAGTGTGCTCATGGGATCTGGGAGGGATTATCTGCCTGAGAATAGATCAATGCTTTCCTACTTTGGTTCTCTGTACAAACAGGACCATGCCACAACCCTACTCTCAAAGCCACAAAACTCTACAAGAACATATTTTACCCTTCATAACTATTTGTTTTCCTATTCAATAAAGTTTGGAAGAACATAACTAAGAATTAGCCCTAATGACTAATTATGGATTAATGGTTCTCTCAACTAATAATAAAATGCTTCTTGACCACTTGCCACTGATGGGCACGTAAACTCAAGCATCCTGGAGCAGAAGCACCCAAAGTCATTGTCTAGGAAAGCAAGACCTGTAGAGATGCTACTGGTCAATTGCTTCCATGGGTGCTGAAGCCACAGCTACCAAAGACCAGAAAAAGAAAGCCCTTGATGACATCAAACAGACAACAGAAATGGATATGATTAGTGGAAATGAAATTAAAGAAGATATAATACTATTTGCTTTGTTTCTATACCACAAGTATCATAGCACCTTTCCATTTGACTTGTAGCTGAAACTTTCTATACATGTTCTTTTCCTGTTAGAATGTGAACTCCTTGAGAATGGGAAATTTATTCTTTTTGTATTCATATCACCAATGTTTAGTACAGTGCTATGCACATAGTAGGCTCTTAATGCTTTTTCATTCATTCATTCGAGTTCTCTGAGTGACATTTTAAATATTCAAAATGAAGATTCTTACTTAAAACTATTAGTCCTCAGATAGAATCCCAACTTTTTCCTTATTGAGGGGTACAGGTGTTCCCTATTTTATAGTCTCAGGAGAAGATGGTGAATGAACAGGCAGGATACCTGATCTACTAAGGAATTATACCAAGTCCCTTGATTCTACCTTGTTTCCCCCTTCCCTTCTTTCTGGCTCATTGCTCAGGCTGTGAGTGAGGATATTGGAGCTAGCCTTCTACGTGGAGGAGAGTATCTAATCGTGGCCTCATCACTGACCTTCACTGACTTTGGTATTAAAAGTTCTTCTGACTCATTAATAATTGTGCTAAGCAGTGTGAACACAGGAGTATTTCAAATGAAGAACATATTATACAATTTTTGCAATAGAGATGTCATATGCATATAATGATATAAAATGAAAAACTGGGTGTGCCTTATAGACAATGGCTCATAGATTGAGAGCTAGAGCTTTAAAGATCACCTAGTGTCCTAGTCCAACCACTTCATTTTATAGATACGGCCCCATATAAGGTCTTAGCGTGGCCTTATTCCATCCTCATTCTCACAGATGCTCCTCTGGCCCCAGAGGCATCACTGAGGAGTCAGGTTTGATTCTCTAATTCTATTGGCTCAAATACCTACCCTCATGCACTTCCCTCTCAAGATTCTCATTTGAGAATCATTTTAGTCATCAAGGCTGAAGTAGCTCCTAGAAAAGGGTATTTAATAAGGTGGTACAATAAAGATCATCAGTACAAAAGACTGTGATACACATTTCCACAAACACCTGAACCAGAAAAGTAGGCTCTAGTTTAGAGATCACATGTGGTAAAGTATGAATTTTCTTTGCAGAGCTCCTTGTGGAGCCCTTAATCATCTATCCTTGGCTCCCAAAGGAGGCAATACCATCAGCCAAACCAGGGTTGCCTCTTAACACTGATGGGAAGCTGGAAAATCCAGTATCTTACAATTCCTGTGCCTGAAATTTTCTTATCTCCTTGTCTCTACCTCTTGGCTTTCTTGGCTTCCCTCAAGGCTCAGCTAAAACCCAAGAAACCTTTCCCAATGGACTGCCTTCCATTGAGATTATCTCCAATTAATTATATGTATCTATGTGTATGTGTGTATGTGTGTATATCTATATATGGATGTATAAATGTATACAGACATCCACCTATACATACATACATACACACATAATTTCTGTTTACATACTTGTTTGCTTGTTGTCTCCCTGATTAGAATCTGAGCTCCTTGAGGGCAGGGATTGGATTTGTACTTTCTTTGCATCACTAGTACTTAGCATACTGCCTGGAACATAGGAGGTGTTTAATAAATGCTTAATAACTGACTGAGTTTGATCCTTGAAGCTTTCAAGGTCTTCTTTGGCTAGTGGGGAGGGAAGGGATATGATGAAGAGAGAAGGAAGAGAAGACCTAGGCCAAGTCCTCTCCTTCCTCCCAGGAAACACCTCCTTAGGAGTTTCACTGGAAAGTCAACTTACTCTATCTAGCTTGTCTAAAAAATTATAATTTTAACTGATTTGATAATTTATACGATAACCCTTGGGCCTGGCTAAATTTCCTAAGCCTATTCACAAATAATTCCAGTACAACATCACTCCAATTCCAGGACTTTTTATACTTGGTCTAAGGCCTATGATTAATTGATTGACTATTTGAAACTAAAGTCTAAAATTGAATGATAGACTGTTTTCACTTGACTGAGGTACCAGTGCATTCACTTTAAGTGGAGTGGGGTGAAGTGATTGAGTAAATCAACCAACCCTACTAATTGCCTGGATGAAAAGGAAACTAAGGCCCAGAGAAGCTAAGTAACTAAAGAATTAAGATCATGCAGTAGCAAATAGGTAGAGCCAGCATTTGAAATCAGGTCCTGAGACTCCCACTTCAGGGCTCGTCCTACTGCACCAATGCTTCTCTGAGGCAAATTTAACAGGTGGAAATCCATGTTCATAAAAAAGATATACAAGAGATGACTATTTCATAGAAGAATTCATTGTTCTATGAAAGAATGACACATCATGGACTCCTTCAACTAGGTAACTTCCCTTAATTCATCAAAAGTGGAATTCAGTTGGAACAGCTAAGTTGCACAGTGGATAGAGCACTGGGCCCTTAGAAAGGAAGATTTAAGTTCAAATCTAGCCTCAGATACTTATTAGCTGTGTGACCTTGGCCAAATCACTTAAATCTCAGTTTCCTCAACTGTAAAATGGGGATAGATAATAATAACACCTACCTTGCAGGATTGTTGTGAGGAACAAATGAGATAATATTTATAAGGAGTTTAGCACATTGTCCTGTACATATAAAGCACTATATAATTACTTGTCCCCCCTCACACACACACACACATTGGCAATATTTGCACCAATTTATTTAAGAAAATGTGTTTTTTAAAATGAAGTATACCTACAAAGATGAACTCTTTTTTCCTTAGGAGGGTGGAGTATTAGGGAGGAAGGTCCATTTTTTTATATCAAATTTGGTTTTCCTTTGTGCATAGTTCTCTCTTCAGAAGATTATTTCACTATCCATGTTCAAAATGCTAGAAATGTCTGAAGAAGAAAAAATTTTGCACACATGTAAATGGGTGGAACAGCAAACACTCAATTAAATTCTCAAATAAGGGGAAATTTGAGGTAGGCATTGAACTCCAAAGTCAATCACAGAGGCTGACTATGCTGAAGAACTAGCACTTAGACTGAATCTCTCAAAGAACATGAAACAAAACACTAGATAATGAGTCACACATTGAAATCACCTTTAAAGGCAAGCACTCAAAATAACTGAAGGCGAGGTATTAAGATGAAGGGACAGGAGGCATTTCCTTCTCTTAATAACATAGCTAATGCTATGAGTAATTGAAATGGAAGATGGTTAATGTTGTGATGTTATTGACACAGAAAAAGATATATATTAAACCTCATCCATATGGCAGGATGAAGGTCTTGAACTTTTGAAAATGCTTTTTTTCCCCCGGGGTAACACAGGTGAGGTCATTCTATTCTGTTTCTTTCTTAGGATTTGGTCAACTCTCTTATCCTTTCTATATGAGAATTCTATATTTTGGGATCCAGTGTCTCACTCTCCAACTTTGCTTTTTCCTGCACCTGGAGCAAGAGGAAATTCTATTCTGCTTCTTTCTCTGACCGGAAGCATAATGCAGTAGGTGAATGATGCTGGGCAATGTCATGTGACCATGAGAAATAAATTGTCCACTGGCAAAAGTGCCTGAATTCAGACTGATTTTAGACTTCTAACATCATACTATACATTTGATTTTATTTTCTCCTCTCTGCTCTTTTAAATTTGACTAACAAGTTTATAATGACATTATTTCCAAAGAGGATTCTTCTTTAAAACAAGCTGAGGAAGTATTGGACAGAATAGCCAGTAAACTAGAGGGACTTAGAGTGCAGCCGTGACTTGGGAAACAAGTAGAGGTTTGTGCAGGCATAAGACACAAATAGAGTTGCCAAGAGATTTAGTCCCTGAATGCAGCTAGCTCCACACAAAATGTGTTGTCTACAACCAGTAAATAAACTGAACCTTTTTGCACCGTTCCTACCTCTTCCTGGATACATATTACCCCTGAAGAAAGCAAAGGATTTGTTATTACAGAGATTTAAGGCCTTCTTGGCAGAAGAAGATGCTTTTTTCAAAGTGGAAGTTTGTCAAACAAGAAATCTGTAATTCAATGCATAAGTCAATTTGTAATACTATGCGCAATTTCTCTCCAGGCACCACTTTGCTGAGAAAATATTACTGTGATTGCATCTTATCCTTGTGAAATAATCCCCACACAGTGAAATGAGAAATCATGAGCATGAAATAAATTGACTTGCTCACTGTAACAGAACTCACTAAGCAAATGTTCTTTAACTATATGTTTCCTGTTTAGCTGAAGCTATTTTTTGCCTTATGTGGGGGAAAAAAGGAATTGGGTGCTGCTGATTCTATAATACACCTACTTTCTATTTATGCCATAGGTTCAATTTAACTAGTTGATTTCTGAGACTTGGCTTAGATGTATTTCAGAAGGCATCATGGTATAGTAGAATGAGGATCATTTGAACTCAAAAGACCTAGGTGGTGCAAATCCAAACTCCAATATTCATTCAATGGCTGTTACCCTGGGAAAATCATTGAGATGCAATTTCTTCATCTGTAAAACGGGTCTATGAAAAGTTTATTGTGAAAACGCCCTAAAAAGATTTTTAAAAATCTTTCGGTATTATATAACCAAGAAGCATTTTTTTTTTCACGTCTGTAACGTACTTAGCCTGTAGTTATCTCTTTATATGTCATACTCCTGCTAGATAATAGCCCTGTGAGGGCAAAGGTCATTGCCTATCTAAAAGTTGTATCTCCCCTGGCACTTAACACAATGCTCTGAACTTAAATATTTATGGAATGGAATGGAATGTATGTGGAAGATTTTTGAATAGCAGAATTTACCTGTTGATTCTTGCTTATTCTGTGCAGTTCTCCTTCCCAGCCCTGTACTTCCTCCCCAGCATCGCAAGAATATATGTCAATAACATGACACTTTTAAAAATTTGTAGTAAACTAGAGCATCAGTGAAATCATAATTTATACTGATCATCAGTTCCTTTATGATCTATAATCATATATAGGCCAACACAACAAGTACCAAGACTTAGGAAGACTTGCTATAATGGAGAGGATAACACTATCTGGGCATAAGAGAAGTCAGAGTCTAAGCTGGAAAGAGATCACACTAATCCAAAAAAGCCAGTAGGCACTCTTACCATGGTGTCTACAGGGCAACAACACCTAGGGGCCCAAGATAACAGAGGCCCTCATTGTCAATCAATGAATTAAAGTCAAGAGGATTATAGGATATTCAGAAGCACAAATACCAGTAGTGCAAAGAAACTGATGTTGGTCCAACTCTAACTAATTTTTAAAAGCTTAGATATTTGAACTGCAACAACTTTCTTACATAGCTGTCACATAGCATAGAAGAGACTTCAAGGTTATAGGGGCCTTCTGACAGTCTTCCCATGGAGCCATGGGTCCATACAGATTTTTTTTTAGTTCTTTTCTCCTTCAAGTTTGCTCTTTGTGTTCCTTTTAACCTTTTTTTACAAATGGAAATAGACAGAAAGAATCTACAATGTGATTTGACCTTGGTTCCATATGCCCCTGGAACAGACTTGGACTTTCTATTAAGAAGATGAATGTGATCTAGATGCACAATGGAGAGTTCACAGTGACTACATAGGCTCCCAACTTCAAAATAGGTGCTGGATAGGGACCAGAGCACCATACCCTATCGCCTTATTCCAGCTTCATACTTTAAGGAGAACTACCACCATCAGATGATAATTGGTTGGTTAAAACTATGGTCAAGATGCATTAGATTACATTGGACACATTAGTATTCTAATATTCAGAGCACCTAGGTGTTGAGGAACTTGAAGAGAGAGAGAACACAGAATCTTTCCTTAGAAACGCATACCAGCTATTTGATCCTGGGCAAGACACTTAACCGCTTTGTGCCTCAGATTCATCATCTGTAGAATGGGAGAAATAATTGCATCTTACTGGAGATATACAGAAGCCAGCTTGAAATAGAGCCAATTGTGAATTTTTGAGTTTGATCTTCACACCTCAGAAACTAGCAAATGCCATAAATCAATGTCAAGACTTAAGAAAGTGATGGATAAAGTGTGAATGGTGCAGATTAAATTTTAAAGTGTGTTGTGCATACTTTTTTCCTTTTCCTAGAGAGCCAGTTGTTTAACATTTATCAGAACACTAATGTACCTACTTTAAAGGTTTGTTGTGAGAATCAAATGAATTAACATATGGAAAACTGCTTTGCAAAACTTAAAAGTGCTATATAAATGCTAGGAATAATTATTATTACTATTATTTGTAGATGCATTGATACGTCTTTAAGTTCCCAAAACATCTATCCTACTCCTAATTTACATCCCTTAGAGTTTATTTTTAAGAAGACTTTGAAGAACAGTCCTACCGAAATAGCAGACATATTTCATAAAACCAAGTCAGTTAAGAAATTGTCTAACTAATGGCCATATGCAAAAATAAATAATATTGATTGTGTCTTGATACACCAAGGTTTTACTTTTCCTTCTCTATTACATAAAACAGGATTCAACGCCCAGATGAATAGACTACTACAAAACACGGGTCCCCACCCTTAGCAGTTGAAATGGTTGAAATGTGAAGAATGTTTATTCAGAATTCTCAGCATGGAACTCCCAAATCAAGTGTTCACTTTCAGTATATTCCCTGCTTTTGAGTAGAATATATTGCAACCAGCCTATGAGCACTGCAACAGAAGGATTTAGGGAAGCTGAAACAGTAATTCCACAACTACTTCAGACTGTATATGTTGTTGAGTCATTTTAGTCATGTCCAACTTTTCACAACCCCATTTGAGATTTTCTTGGCAAAGATACTGGAGTGATTTGCCATTTCCTTCTCTAGTTCATTTTACAGATGAGGAAACTGAGGCAAACAGGGTTAAGTGACTTGCCCAGGATCACAGAGCTAGTTAAGTGTCTGAGGCTGGATTTGAACTCATGAAGATGAGTCTTTCTGTTTCAGAGCCCAGTGTTCTATCCACTGTGGCACCTAGCTGCTCCTCAGATATCACATACTTATTCAAGGTGAGTTATAATGATTTCCTAAAGCAATTCAGGTATAGCCAAACATATTATGAAGGTGGGCCAACCACAATTAGATAAATTAATCCATTAAGCAATTAAATTTTGGGAAAATAGAGAATGACCATGGGAATAGGGAAGTCACCATATAGAATGCCCTTTCCCTAAACTGTCCTGATGAATTTATTTTGCAAGACACATTATTTAAAGAGTGACAGATATAAAATATGATATTTCTTCAAAAGGAAAAGACATTACAATGTCATATCTCCCTTTTTAAAAATAATATTTTATTTTTTCTAATTACATGTAAAGAAAAATTTTTAACATTCATTTAAAAATTTTGAGTTCCAAATTTTCTCCCTTCTTCTCTTCCTTTCCCCCCTCCCTAAGATGGGAAACAATTTGATAGAGATTATACGTGCAGTCATGTAAAATGTATTTTCATATTAGTCATGTTGTGAAAGAAAAAATATATCAAGAGAAAAAAACATGAAAAAATAAAATGAAAATACTATACTTCAATCTGCAATAATGCCTTAGGTATTATTTTGGAATTGTATTGCTGTGAATAGCTAAATCATTCATAGTTGACCACCAAACAATGTTGCTGTTACTGTATACAATGTTCTCTCGGTTCTGCTCATTTCACTTTGCATCAATTCATGTAAGACTTTCCAGGTTTTTTTTATGAAATCCACCTGCTCGTCATTTCTTACAGCACAATAATATACATATGTTCATACATACATTCATAGACCACAACTTGTTCAGCCATCCCCCAATTGATAGACATCCTCTCAATTTCCAATTCTTTGCCACCACAAAAAGAGCTGCTAAACTATTTTTATATGTGTAGGTCCTTTTCCCTTTTAAAAAAAAATCACCTTGGGAGAGAGACTTAGTAGTGGTAATGCTGGATCAAAGGATTATGTACAGTTTAATTGCCCTTTGGGCATAGTTACAAATCGCTTTCCAGAATTGTAGGATCAGTTCACAACTCCACCAAGAGTGCATTAGTGTCCCAACTTTTTCAACATCCCCTTCATCAATTATTATTTTCCTTTTTAGCCATATTATCCAATCTGATAGGTGTGAGGTGGTAACTCATTTCTCTAATCAATAGTGATTTAGAGTGGTGGTGTTTTTTTTCCTATATGATATCTCTCCCTTTTGGTTATTTTCTTTATTCTTGTCAATGTAGCTTTGTGGATTCCCAGTTCAAAGGACAATTTACTTAAGATCACAAGAGCAAGGTAAGCAAAAGAAAAAGATGATGTTAAACAAAAGACTAGACAATGAAGAGAGTAAGTCAAAAAGGAGAGCATGGAGAATAATTAAAGAATAATGGAAAGCAGGACCTCCTATGGGAAAGAATAGGAAAGGATCAGCAGTTACGATTTTGGTCAATATTTGGTAGAAGAATTTTCTTCCCTTTAGTCCCTTTGTGCATGTTATCCATGGAACTGCTGTCTTACCCCTACTTTAGATGTTATTCCCTTCCTCCAAATTTCATTCCAACTTTGGCTAGATAATAGGGACTAATTATAGCAGAAGGAAGAACAGTTAAAAAGAAGACAAATCTTAGAACAGTTTTAAAAATACCTCATACTTTAGTGAATATTTGCAAACAACTCTGTAAAAAGCTCACTTAAGACCATTAGCACTAGCGTCTTGAATTCTTTTTAACACCTCAATCTCTTCTCTTTTCACATTCCAGTTCATGTTTTAACAGAAGAGTATGTGACTCTCCCAAAAAAAATTATTTAAAAAGAAATTATCTATATCTACCCTAAATAATAGCTACCCTAAAACCTGTTCAATTTAACATTTTTAACTCTTTATATTTCCATGATGCTTTAAAATCCGAAGTACACTTTGCATAAATTATCTTATTTACAACAACCTTTTAAGTTAAATACTACAGGTGCTATCACCATTTTACATAGAAGGAAACAAGCTTGGAAAAGTTAGAGAACTTCAAGGTGATCACACAGTCTAGGAGTCATTTTATCGTAGATGTCATTAACTTCTAATGCAGTGTTCTTATCATTGTACCACCCTGCCTCTCCAGGATGTGCTGTTTGCCTATAGTAAAGTACTTAGATCAAATGCTTTCAATTTGGGCATTTGAAATCCCAGATTCAACAGACAGACTTGGTAAAATGCCGTCAACCAGTAAAAACTTTACATCCTAAATATTCTGTGTAATACTAAAAGCATTTAAAGGACTATTTCATCCAGTTTTTTGTAACTCCTAATAATTTCATGGACTGACTTCATAAGCCTATTTTTCCCCTTTACCATGTTCGCCTTTCCTATGAATGAAAACAGTTTTAAAATAGTATCTTAATGACTCACCTGAAAGCTTGGCTACTATTGATATAGCATATTTAACTCCCAATTATTTACATGTGAAACAACCACGAATATTGTAGATTAGTCCAACGGTCCTAATTTGTCTCTTCTCCACTCCAGCAAAAGCCCTCTACTTCCCCAACAGCACAATAGTTCAAGAAACACTAAAAACACACATTGCCATTTGTTTGCAGAACCAAGTAAAACCACTTCTTAGAGACACACAGAGAGGACGCCTTTCGAACAAAGAAAAGAGCATCATTAAAGTAACCCTACTCCAAGAAATGATGGGCAACGCAAGTGGCAACTAAATATATATTGACTGTTACCGTATATGCCCTATATAAGCATGTATGCACATTAATACATTATGCACATATGTACATTAGCACAGGTAATTGAGATGTGACTATATTCTTATGGGTTCTAGTAATGAACAAAAGTCCCATATGAATCTTGACGCCACTGGTGAAGGCCTGTACATTGCTTAGTAGTAATAGCTGCCTATGTTTCATCTTAACCTGAATGACTCCACTTTCCACCAAGGTGCAACAGACCCAACACTATGCAAACCTGGAAAGGTATTTCAATAGCCTTAATGAAATGATCTAATACATTTCTGGCCCAACGAGTTTCTGTTATGACTAAGTGGAGAAAACAAGAGACTAAAAGGGCATAAAAACAAAATGTGTAAAGCCAAGCATACGCCTTGCATATAGTAGTTACTTAATGACTATTTCATTAATTGAATTGAATAGGGATAATATGGACTGTTTGACAAATCTTAATACACTAGGAAGAGGGACAGTGTTTGATGACTGAAGGAAATTATTTTAGGATAAATAAAAGGAAGTACTATTTTTCACAACAGGAATTCATTACCCAAAGGGGTAGAAAATATAAAAGAAAGGCAGAACAATGAAAGATACAGAACAGGTCATAACATTTACCTTGATGCTAGAACTGAAATAAATATCATAACAGTTCTATGCTCCTTTCTACATCAAATGGAGTTGACATAATTATATGTGAGGATATCATCTGAGCTAAGCTTAAGCAGTTTTTTAAAACATTTAAACTCTGTACTTGTGTTCTGTTCTTAAATTTCTTTGTAATGTGAAATTTTTAAGTATCTGTAAAAAGAAAAAAAAGGAAATATTTACAAAACCCGCAAAATAGGCAGCTTCTCAGATTTTCTATTATTTATATTGAAAAAAATTCTCAGTTTAAAAACAGCATTGGGTCCTAATTCTTTATGTGTTTTATTTTTCCTTTGTTCTGGCAGGCCTAAAGAATTCCCATCCACCTAGTCTCTTTCTGACAGTAACTAGGTAATTCTCATCTAAATATTCAAAATGCAGATAACGAAGAATAGAGAAAAAGGATGAAAGGAAGACCATTTGTCACTGTAGTTAAAGATAATGTCAATAAGGCTGCCAAATGAAGAAACTCAAAAGTAACAAAATTTCAATTCATTCAAGGATGCTTCAGTCAAAACACTCTTTAGCATTAACAGGTAATATATACATATCTCCCAGATTACAATTTATTGGAAATATTCTCTGACAGTAAAATAAACTTCAGAGAAACACAGGGGAGCCTTCTCAAAAATTAGCCCAAATGCCTAAAATCCCAAGAGCTACAAAATATTTTTAAAAAATTTAAACACATACTGTTGCTGAGCAACCTGGCTCAGCCCTAAACAACTTGTCCTTGTATGAAACCTTTCAGAAAGGGACTAGTGTGAAATTTGTGTAAGTATTCACCCTATGGGCAGTGTTATTATAATCTTTTAATGAACAGTTACATAAAACAGTGACTGAATCCAATTATAAAGAGTCTCCAGAGCTATCCTCTACCATTGCTACCACATATACGTGCATGCAAATACACACAAGCACCTACACACACATACAACATTTTAGGCGGGTAGATTCCAAATACACAGATTTCATCTAATTCAAAAAAGAAATCTTAACTATATTTAATAATTGATCAAAATCCAAATGTCTTATCCTGGCCCATCACACTTTTTTAAAACTTTGATGTGTGTTTTTAATATAAAATCGGCACCACTTAGTCTAGAGCTGACAGAGGTGTACCCGGAAGGATCACAGGCGATGCCTCCAAACTTAGGAAGGGGAAACATTACAGATAAAATATGGCTTGTTCCAACCCTTTCCCATAATTGGAGCTGAAGCCAAACCAAATCTGTTTTGAAGTACATAATAAGAAAAAATTTGGTTAACTTTAGGGATTGGTTAGTTTTGTGTGTGCGTGCGTGTGTGTGTGTGTGTGTGTGTGTGTGTGTGTATGTGTATTTGCTCCTAGATCTTTACATAAATGGAGATTTCTGTACTTCAGTGTCATTAGATATAAGCACATTCCTGGAAAGGACTGCTAGTTTAGCCAAAAACAATTGAAAGCAATTATTAAGTACCTATTATATGTATAGCACCAAAACAACTTAAACAAGGGAATGAATTACCTAGGAGATCAAGGTTGCCACTGTTGGATGCATTCTGCATGTAAAAATGCCAGAAGAAAGAATAGGATTTTACATGTCTTCTTTGTCTTCATGTTCATGTATCTCTCCTATAGAAAGGGTCCCTATCTGAGAATTCTTATTTGACAATCTGAGTAAACCTTTGAATGTATGCCAGACAAGAATACTTCATGGTCTAGGTTATTAGTTCTCTAGGCCCATAGGAATCATACAATGGTCAGAGTACAGCTCTGAAAGAATGCTAATCCTATAATCTATAAAGGAAGTGGAGAATTGGGGTAGCTTTTCTGAAAAGGTAAATTCTCAGTATCAATTCCATATTTTCTGAATCATTCCACTTTAGAAATCCTTTCATCTTTCGTAAATAAGCTTTGGGTACTGGCATATCCACTACCCCATATACTACACATAATGCTTAAGGCCGTAGATAAAGAAAAAGAAGTACAAAAGTAGAAATAATTTTAAGCTTTAATGTAGTTCTGTGTTCTAAGTTTTCTCATATTCCCTCATCACTCCCAAGATATCCTATGGGGAAGCGAGAAGCTAAACTAGGATACTTCATGTCTCTTCTCATTCATTTGTTGTTTGTCCTTTGTTCTCAAAGAAGACCATGACATCAGGAAGTAATGTCATGACTTGCAAGTGAATTGGATTAAAGTGAGAGAGGGGTGAGCAAGGTCACCAGCATTGCTGTCTCCTCTGGAGCCATCTGGGTCCAGTGGCAAGATATAGATCAGGACAACTGGAGATCGTCCCAATGGGTTAGGTAAGAAATGAGGCAAAGAATGGCCTCTTTTACTTAGTCAAAAAACCAAACACCAAAAACCAAAATCAATCTGGGAGGGGGAGACCTTCAGGGTTTCTGGACAAAACAGAAACAATTGCTATTTACACTCCCTATGAGCCATCATACCCCAAACAATGACCAAGTGAGGCTTGGGCTAGGACCTATTGTGGACCAATCAGTGAGAGCCAGAGTGATTTGGGTTTACTGGAGGGAAACATTTTCCAGCTATCAAACACTTCCCAGAGTTTTCAGCTGTCAAGGTTGCTCCCATGGGCAAGACAGCCCACAAAGTCAATAGTCTAATAACATGTCAAGTTAATAAATTTTATTATATTTGATGATATTATTTAGCAGTACTATTGATAATGACTTATTAGCTCCATGACCTTGGGCAAACTAAATCACCCCCTCAAGGGTCTGTTTCCACATATCTAAAATGAGGTTGGACTAGATGATCTTTAAACTGCCTTTGGACCCTAATGTTCTCAAATGATATAAGTCAGAGTTGTCTGAAGCCCTGTGTCACATGGACATCCAGGGGGAGCAAAGGCCTTTTGATAGAAGCCTACCAGTGAGCTCTGAAGGATCTTTCAAAGGTAACATTTGGGTAATGTGGAGGCTCAGTGTTCACCTCTGAGTGCTGCCTCTGTGAACTCACTGTAAACCTAACCAAACAGGGCAGTATCTTTAGTGAATACATAAAATCAAATAAGGTTCCTCCACTGTGGTTTTATGACTGCCTACTTTTCCCTCTACCCATTTTGATTTTTAGGGGAATAAGTTTTATTGATCCTTTTTGTTTTTGTATCAGAGATTTTATATAATTTCTATAGGTAATCCCTCCCCATACGCACATACCTCTTTTGTAACCAAAAAAATGAATTTCTGTTTTTTTTTTAACAGAGACAGATGTGGAAGGGGTGTTACAAATGTGAAATGTTGCATGTACTTTAAGATAAGATCACTGTATTATATTTTGCATAACTGTTTTACTTCATTACAAGAGTCTTCTCATGAAGTGGGAATAATCCGGAAATGTATATAATATAAAAAACAAAACACACCAATAAAATGTTAAAAAAAGAAAACTGTCCAAAAAAGGAAAAAAGTTAAGTCAAGCAACATAACGATTGTGTCGGTCGAGTGTATTCAATATTCCACACTAATAGTCTCCCACCTTTCTACCAAAAAAAGGAATGTACACCTCATCATTTGTTTTTCTGGCACTAAGATTTTGTAATTGTAATTACTTCCTTTGCCCTCTACTCTTTTGCATAACTTCTTTTCTTTCAAATTATTTCTCAATCCTTCTTTTATTAGTTGTGATTTAAAGGATTTCTGTAAAGAAGACTAAAGCAGAGAAACATTAAGTCACTCATCCAGGACAATGGTGACCCAAGGCCACACCAAACCTAGGACTTATCCAACTAGCCAATCAATAAAAGTTTAGTGAGTACCTATAATGTGTCTAGCTAGCACAATGCCACCAACATAATGTTTTACCCACTGATCTATGCTGCCTCTTCTACTGATATCCTAGCATACAAGTATTTATAGAAATGAACCTCTTAAAATATTCATCTCTTTTGACCTTCATCTTTGTTGCCCCAAATACTACAGGTAAATTGCTAATCTGGTGACCCAAAGAAAACATTTTTGAAATAGCAATGGAATCAACTGAGTTATTGCCTGCATTACAGTAGGTGAAACTAGCATCACCACCCCTTTCCCCAAGGTCGCACCAAGATTTGCAAGCATCATTTGCCTTGGACCAGAAAAACGTGTGAGTATTTGATAGGGACAAGATTTCCCTAGACATTCAACAACTTTTTCCCAAAGTAGCTATGTTAACAAGACTGAAGAAAAAAGAATGTTTTCTGTGTTTTCTAATGCATACATCAGGTCTGCAATAGTCAATTAAAAAAAAAAAAAGAACCTAGATCCTCTTGTTCCAAGTCAGTCAAGGATAGATGTAAATACTACTCAATTATTTTCTGCACAGAGAAAAACAGAAAGTCCCATCCTATGCTTAAATGGAAATCTGTTTAATTTTAATTTAACAAGAGGCAGTAGAGTTTTTTGAAATTTTGGCTTAGGTACCCCAGAATGAAAAAGTCCAGCAGTATTAACTGGAAATAGGGCCTGAGACCTCAAGGGGCTATCTTGTTTGGCTTGTTCTAGGCCCCAAGAAGCCAGCTTTTTCTTCCTCTCTCAGCTGAGTGCATACACCAGCTGTCTCACAGAACACCAAATGGGGCAATTAGCTGGAACCCTGTGGAGACCCTGTCTCATTCAAACACAAGCATACACTGATTTTTAAAAGTATCTTCTCTTTATCAAATAAAAGGAATAACACAAATTAAACTGTTGGGTAGCTAAAGATGCAAATGATGCACATTAAAAGAGCACAGCTTCTGAAAGAAATAAACAGCTCTGTGGCAACATTTAATGGCTGCAAATAGTACAAGGAGGTTATCAGATCCTTTGGCTTAAATCTAAACCGAGCTCCACTCAGGCATACTGTGAGCTGCAGAGGTGACTTCAACTCAGTTAAAGACACTCAAAGAAAAACAGGAGAGAAGGGAAGGTGTGAAAAGAGGTTCCAAATGAGGTCCCTCTTAGAGAGTCACTGGCATTAATTAACCTAAGTTTCCCATATCTAGCTTGCCCTCATAATGCCAGAGTTGTTAATGCCTGTCCGTCTGTATTTTAATTTATCAGGGCTGCCCCAGAAAGACCCAGACAAGTTTGCTTTAAGAGGAGAGTGCCAGTTGAATTTCCCAGTCAGGGACATGAATGCTTTTTTTTTTTTTTTTTTTTTTTGGTTTTTGAGTGTAACATTTCTCCAGAGCA
The DNA here is from genome assembly GCF_900497805.2 of Vombatus ursinus. Classification (NCBI taxonomy): domain Eukaryota; kingdom Metazoa; phylum Chordata; class Mammalia; order Diprotodontia; family Vombatidae; genus Vombatus; species Vombatus ursinus. Next base: position 7,252,688 of record NW_020955033.1, read on the forward strand.
CAGATCAACTATCACAGTAAGAAAAAGAGTATGAGATGGCCGACCTTGTCCTTCACTGCTGAGGGCCTGTGGGTTTGGGCCAGGAACAGGAATTCCCTGTACAGACACTGAGTCTGCTGGAGGAGACAGGAGCGCCTACTCCACAGAAGAGCACTTTGTTCACTGCCACCAAGGAAAACTCACACAACAGACACACACAACCATGGAAAAATGAATATTTTAAAAGTCTGTTTTTTTTCCCTAGAATACACAGTGCTCTTATTTCCTTAGGGGTGCAGTAAAAATTGGCCAAGAATGTATTGCCAAATGCAGCTAAGAGTTAGCAAGGATATTTATCTAGAGTTCGAGGGACCAGTCACTGAAACAAACTTTGAATCATTTAACAAATCATAATGAAAGATTAAAATAAGAAAAGTATTCACTAATCAAGTCTGGCAGGAGGGTTTTTTATATCTTTTTTTTTCCATCCACTACTGCTTTGGGACTATACTAAGTTATATTGCATCCCATAGAAAATATGTATTTCTGAGAGGAGACTGAAAAAAAAAAAGGTCATTATATAGATTCCTGGCACATGCTACATGTATTTTGTAGGTTAAGGAAATACTGTATTTAAAATCTATATTCAGAGGTTATATTTACAGGAAACAGAAAAACAAACAAAAAGGCACAGAAAACATACTCAATAATGTCCCAGTCACACAGACTTAGTATAAGTGTCTGAGTGAATAAAAATATTTCAACTTTTTTCCTATTTCAATAATATAGATTAACCACAAATTCCCTTAGAATATCTGATATTTTAAAAATTATTCACATACATAATGAAACATATTCATGAATATATAAACCTTTAGATAAATGCATAAGGGTAAAATGATGAACTCTACTGAAAACTCTACAAAAAGACTTGTACCTCAGTGGGATGATGAGAGGAATAGGTCAGTTCCCTCTTTTGCAAAATAGGTCAATAATACCATGCTCAAAGGCAGTAAGCTAGGCAAGATGATTATTTGACCTTCCAGCTCAAAGGCCTATGCTTTGTCTACTAATCTAGGTCCTAGCCTTTCTCCAAGGCCTAACTCAAAACCCATCTCATCTGAGAATACTTTCTCCAACAACCCTTGCCCAATGTTACTTTTTTTCCCTCCTCTCAATTTCAGTAGACATTATTGCCTATACCACTCATTTGACTGCTTATGCTGCCATTTATTTTCTTTTATCTTTTTATGCTTATATTCTGTCTATAGCCATTTTGATTTTAATTTTCTTGTGGGCAATGCGCATTCGTACCCATCTTTGCATTTCTCGGACAGAGCTTGACTATAAGAGGTGAGCAGTAAATACTATCCCATGAATCTATGATGTGTTAGTTTCTATTTGGGGGGACATGTATTACGGAAACTGTAGACCCCATCTCTCATGGTCCAACTATAGACATTGTCACTTAGGTCAGTCTAGCTCAATGACCATGGTGGTATATATGAAAGGTTTTTTTGTTTTGTTTTGTTTTGTTTTGTTTTTGTGAGGCATTTGGGGTTAAGTCACTTGCCCAGAGTCACATAGCTAGTAAGTGTCAAGTGTCTGAGGCTAGATTTGAACTCAGGTTCTCCTGACTCCAGGGCTGGTACTCTATCCACTGAGCCACTTAGCTGTCCCTTATATATGAAATCGTTAGGGTTATTTGTTTAGCTTTTCTATATCATATTGTTTTTTCTTCCAATATCTATATATTTAAAAGCTGTTAGGACTTATTGTCATAATACAATTAGAATAGGAGATGCAGAATAAAATTATAGACTTTGTTTGGGAAGAAGCCAAATGTAATGGTGCCACAGTTTTGAAATGCCCATACACAGGGGGATACAGTGAATGTAAGGATTATTAAGGAAAAGAAATATGTTCACCCAAGGATTCCTAATAAATTGCATTTGCCATATCTATGAAAACATGACACAGTATAATAGATTAAACAAATACCATCTGACTGATTAAGTGTTTCTTTTCTAAACTAGATGAACTCTCATGCAGATAGTGAAATGTAAAGACATGCTTGGTGCAACATAGCTTGATTTCTCTTGAGAATAAAAATGGAGGAATCAGGGTAAGAAAATCTAAGTTAAATCCAAGGATAGTGAAGGCTCCTCTACTCATATCATGTCTGGAATGTATTTAGTTCTGGAGGCTATATTTTAGGAAGGAATTGACAAGCAAGTTGGAAATCATCCCAAGGAGGTGAACCAAGATGGTAAAGTGTCTCAAGATCGTGCCATTTGAGGACCAACTGAAGGAACTGAAGATGTTTGGCTTAGAGAAGAGATTTGGGGAGAGTATGATGCTGTCTTCAATTTTCTGAAGAGTTACCTTTTGGAAGAGACATTAGACCTTTTCTACTTGGGTCCATAGTGTAGAACTTGGGGAAAAAATGAGTAGAAATTGCAAAGATGAAAATTAAAGATCAAGGTAAGAAAAAAACTGTTTAAAGAATAGAGTTGTACAAAAATGGAATCAACTCTTTTGGGAAATAGTGCATTTTCCCCTCACTGGAGGTCACTCATGAAGGCCTAGACCAAAGGACCATTTGCTGGGTGTGGTGTAGAGGGTGTTCTCATTCTCGTGGAGTAGATGACTTTTAAAGTACTCAACTCTCAGATTCTGTGATTCCTTGTTCATTTCCCATATCCTTGTGCCATCCCTAATGCCTGACATACCCTGCCCTCTGTCTGTCTCCTTGCATTCTACCCAATCTGAAATACCCAGCTAAGGAATGTAAAGTTATTCATCAAAATAACTCTAGCTTATAGTGATCCCTCCTTCTTCTCAACTCATAACATGGATTTTCTGTAACAGTAATTTGGCAATTTGTCTTGTGTTGGATCTCATGAGACTGAAATAGGTTTTGAATGAATTGTAACAAACCAAATAGGAATGTCTCAGTGACAGCCTAGCTGGGTTCCAGGTAGAGAACTTAGGGCAGGGTCTTCCCTACTTAAACTCATTTCACATTTAATTAATTCTTTTGAAATTGCTGTTTACCACCAATTTGGTGGCTATCTACTAGAAACAAAGGCAAGACAAATCATTAGGTAGAACTAAAGATTTAAGATCTATTTTCATACTAAAGATTCTCCTTTCCCCTCCCATCATTGCCTTTGTTACAAGTCCTCTCTTTCTTACAGAGGTAACTGGACTTAGAAAAATAGTTCAGCATTCTACTGGGCCCCCAAACTTACTTGCACTTGTTTTTTTTTTTTGTTTTTTTTTTTAACTAACTCAGTCCCTGAGGTCTCATTGCTAAACAGATGGATTTACACATGATGTGCATGGTGCTGCTGTCAGGCCAGATATCAAAACATTTCATTTATAGCTTCCAAAAAAATAAGGATATTTTTCTCATGTGATTTAATTGCCTAATATAAATTCCAGTTGTTTGTGTGCAATGTATTAAAAATATCTGCCTTCCTAGATTTGTGGATTAGAGAATCCAGCTCACATGATCTGAACAAGGAATCAACCATTTCCTAGCTAATGGCTTATGTCTATAAAAGAACCACAAAAAAACAATGTTCTCTTTGATTTTTCCTAGTGAAATCACCCTTTGGATTTTTTTGTTGAATACAACTTTGAAGATCACTGACCTCTTCTTCCATGATGAAATTACAATGTGAGAATCTGTTAGGATTCAAGTCTGGCTCCAATGGAATCAGTTAAGAACCATTTCCAACCTGGTCAGAGATAAATCACTACCTAAACATATGGGCAATTCCAAACAAGGATTAGCAAATAACATGACACGATGAATGAAAAAAGACTTTAGCTTTCTTGGCTTGATACAATTTCCCAGGCGCAGCTGTAACTCTCATCCCTCAGCCCTTGAATGGCCTCTTCATAACCAGTTTTAGTGGGAAACTCTTGCTTGATGCTACACAGCATGGAGAAGATACAGTTTATTTGCTAATAAAACCTGTTCACAAGTCAAATTTGCTGAAATTATTCAAAGTTTCTGAATTGCATATCTCCAGACTACTGCACTTTTTCCCACTACACACATCATCATAGCATTGTCTCCTTTAATTTTTGGTTAGGCAATTGGGGTTAAGTGATTTGCCCAGAGTCACACAGCTAGTGAGTGTTAGGTGTCTGAGGCTGGATTTGCACTCAGGTGCTCCTTACTTCAGGGCTGGTGCTCTATCCACCACACCACCTAGCTGCCCCATAGCATTGTCTCCTGATTTGTTCAGCCCAGAGTCTTCATTATCACAATGACTCTTAGTATATATGGGCACTTACCCAGTCTGTTTTGTGAATGTAGTTTAACGCTACTCATTGAGTAGATGTCTAGAGGCATTAAATTGGAAAGAAGAAGACTTGGACACCAATGAATGTGCTGGGCTGGTGGGGATTCTGTTTTCCACAGGCTAAATGGCAATCTTACTGTTGGTCAGTCATTTCAGTCATCTCCAATCCTTTGTGACCCCATTTTGAGTTCTCCAGCTCATTTTACAAATGAGGAAACTGAAGCAAACAGGGATAAATGACTTGCCCAGGATCACACAGCTAGTAAGTGTCTAAGGCCAGATTTGAACTCAGGAAGAAGAGTCTTCCTGACTCCACTCTCAGTACTCTAGTCACTGTGCCACCTTGCTACTTGGCTATATACATTTCACTTACTATTAATAAAGTAAGTAGTTGATTTTGTTTTTGAAACTCTTTTCATGGCTATGCTAAAATATACTAAGATATAAATGTTCTGGTGTTAATTATATTAGCTTGCTTATGTCTACATGTATATTTTTCTGAAAAATATTTATTTGGTACTATTGTTTTAATAATACTAATAGATCTCACAGGAATATAACTGATTATTTTATTGCTAAGCTCATCACATTTGCAAACTACTTTTGGACCCAAACTGGGAGAAGCTAAAATACTCAGTTCAGAACTTACTGAATATTTCTTCCCCCACCCCCCCAAGTATTTTCTGTAATGCTCTACCTTACAAGCAGGAGCTACAAATACCATATATGGAAGGACCCAAGTCACTCAGCTCTGAACTCTCTGGGACCACTTTTCTTATCATCAACTCATGGATGTCAGTAACTTCCCAGAAAATCAACCTTTCCTGATTACCATTATCTTCTATATTTCTGTTTCTCCCCATATTAGAATTTAAGTACTTTGAGAGTAGAGACTATACTGCATCCTCAGTGCTTCACACATAATATATGTTTTCATTCATTCATTCATTCACTCACTCAGTGAAGAATATATACAAGAAGATTTGTTTTTGTAGAGGTAAGTACCCTTTAAGACAATTGTTTATGGAAAACATGGTCCTTTAGTTCATATTCCATTCATACATAAGAAATTAAAGTATAAATTATTAAAATAAACATTAACATATTTATTAAACAAATAATATCTTTCATAAAATGATGCTATTATATTTTTAATAATAGAACTAAATCCCCCAGTATTATTGAAATGAGGGTAGGAGTTCTTTTGAAGATTCATTCCAGCTTAGCTTCCTCCCCCTCCCATCTATAGCCATCCCATATCCCCATTCAGCAGTTCCGGGGAGCATCCTTTCCAGTACTGAGTTCTGGGACTTGTTCCTGGCACCCTAATAAGAGTTTAGCTGATGGTTCAGGTGGAGCCTTAAAGGCAGCCACATAGGTGGGCTGTGCCTGGGGATGAGTCTAGGTTGCCCTCTGTTCAAAGCCTAATTTACTTGTCACTTAGAGCCTCTGGTTTTAGAAAATCTCACGTACATCAATCTAAATGAATTCTTATGTCAGATCTGCCCATTCCTATACAACCCTTTTATGTTACAATTAGAGGGTTAGCCACAGTGCTGGTGCATAAGTACAAATACACACACACACACACACACACGTTTTTAAACAGGACCCATATGTAGCAGAAACAACTCTGAGTGGGTTTTCCCATCTCCATATGCTCTAGGGTTTCATTTGCATACAAGGAGCAGACTCAGCAAATGTAGGGTCAGAATACCAATGGGATCAGCAGCAGTCATTCCCCACCCTTGGCACTGACTTGCTTTAGAGGGTTTCTTTTTTTTGTTAGCTTGCTTTTCCTCTTCCCAGGCTCTAAATCCTCTCCTCCCTGTCATCACCACCATCTTTCTCTCTCTCATCTACCTTAATTATTATTACCTGTTCTACACTGTCTCTATCATTTCACATCTCTCCCTCAACACTGCTCTTTTCCACCCAGCTTCACTTCTCCTTGTATAAAGAACAAACCTTCCCAATGGCAAAAACACAATTAAAAAAAAAAAAAAAGACAACTAAGTTTTCATGAGCCTTCCTGAACTTATTACTTGCTCTCAGGCTTAGGATATCAATTCATTTTAACCTTTCTGTATCTCAATTTCATAACTAATCTGGCCTCGTATGATAAGCTAAAGCTTCCCTTCCTTTGTAAGGCTTATGCCAACCACCACAGCCCCCAAATATCACACACTTTGAACCTCCCCTTAGTTCAGTCAGTAGCTCTCATTTGGCTCTTAGCAAATCTTTTTATTTTTATTTTTCTTAAATCCATCTCACCTGTTTCCCCAGCTATAATGCAGGCCCGTTGAGAACAAAGACTGTATCTTGTAGTCCTTTCTAACTCTAGCCTATAAGCAAATGTCCTGGTTAAGGCAGGTGGGCAATTAGCTTGTTGACAATGGTCTATACTGCACAGATGCATTCAGTTACTCTTATCTCCTCTGTGTAGTGAGAATTTAAGAGTTGTAACAACAGGACAAGTGTACAAAACCCTTTATTGAAGTTTTCCCTTCACACCTGAAACCCTTCTACTATATTTTAGTCAATCATAGATTCATTGTTTGAAGGGAACTCATTTCATTGGATGTAGAAATTAAGACCTGTGTGATATATTTGCCCAAGGTCACACAAGTAGTAAGTAATAGTGCCAGGATCAATTAATTGATCAACAAACTTTTATTAAGTGCCTACTATGTGCAAGGCACTGATTTGAATTCAGATCTTTTGATATCAAATTCTGTGCTCTTGTCATTACACTGCATTGATAGTATATTCCCTTTGCCTCTCCCATTCTCTGTTCTTCCAAAGCCAGCCTTACTATCCTCCCCCTTAACCCAGCAAGCCCACATGAAAAGGCAATGCCTGCTGGTAACCATTATCTGGTGGCAAAGACTTTGTGGACACAGATAAGTGTGCCTGCTGCCTCAGAGAAACTGTGTTACGTCAGATTGAGTTTACTCAGCCTCTGGTATAGCTTTCTTTTTTTCCCCATGTACCAGGTGGTCATCACAGCTCTCTTCGTCTGGGAAATGACCCAGAAACACATCAGTGAGCTCCCAGCTCAAGTACAGTGCCACCCTGAAAATCATGTCCAGGAATTTCGTAGTCTGATTCACCAGTTTGAGGTTGTGCAGGCCTTCAGATCTTGCAGTTACTAATGACCAAGATGAAATTCACATTACATTGCCTTCTTTAGAGTGTTAGAATCTTTATTTCTTTTTAATGTGTAACTTTGTTTTTAACACAAGCTCATTGAAGCTGATACCACATTAAAAACTGAACAATTCAAATAAATTAGGAAAAGGACAGTCTGATTTTTTTAGGCAATTGGGGTTAAGTCACTTGCCCAGGGTCACACAGCTAGTAAGTGTCAAGTGTTTGACCTGAGCTCAGATTTGAACTCAGGTCCTCCTGACTTCAGGGCCAGTACTCTATCCACTGTGCCATCTAGCTGCCCCTTTTTGTTTTTTGTTTTGAAAGAAAAGGACATCTCTTTTAAAGGATATCTCTTTTAAAAAAAGAGATATAATTTCATTTGAAATAACTTTTATAAAAGGATGTATAAGATTAATCTGTTAGAGGATAAGTAAGGCATATGCATTTAATATATATCTACACATATATAATATATTAAATATAACTCATTAATATACTATTATATAGAATTATTCTTCAGTGGACATATAATTATATATGTGATATATATCTTCATATATATGTATGCACATATGCACATATAATATATATGCATATATGCTAAGCTACCCCCAAGATGTATGTGTATATATACATATACACACAGATGTATGTGTGTATGTGTGTGTATAGATCTCTCTCTCTCTCTCTATATATATATAAATACCTACTTTTATAGATATGTATATATATATCTATATATCTCTATCTATATATGAAGCTGCCCCCAAGTTTGAACCCTGTTCGTGTAAGTCAAGAGACAAAATCTGTGGCCAGGCTCAATTTGGAGTCCCTTCCAAAAAATCATATTTCTTTGCCTCTTTGTCCTTCACCCAGAATAACTTCTAAGAAATCTCAGAATATAGCCTATATATGGTTTGTGGCAGTGTCTCCACATATGTAGCTAAAAGAGTCTCCAGATCCCATACAAATATTCAAGGTAACAATGAATATTCTGTATAGGACAACCTTTGTTCCAATTCCCATCAAATTCAGAAAATATAAAAAACTCAAAATAGCCCATAATCAATCTCCATATCTTTTTTTTTCTTCCTTGTATTCCCACCTTTTACCTTGAGCCTACACTTTCTCTCAGACTGATAGCACAGCATTGTGTTTTGTACTCTCCATATAAATTGAACAAACTTGGTATTACTAAAATTACAAAACCCCATCATTCTGCTAAGTCTCACTTTCATCCCAGAGATACATGCAAGGAAGTGTTTGAGGATCCTCACTCTTATGGTACTCCCTTGAGGGTTTAGGGAGTCCTCCCAGAATGGAAACAAATTTGGAATTGCTAAAGAGGCAACTCCCTTTCCCATCAGACTTTCACTGTTCAAATGACTCAGTAATAGCAGAGAAAGAAGACCAGGTCTTTTGTTTCCCCATGTAGTGGTTTTAATCCTTTTCCACCCCTTAAGCTTTAGAGGTTATATGTGTAATCAAAGAAGCTAGCATTGCCCAGGAACCCCACTTTTCTTTCTCTGAGTGGCTAGGCCTCAGAACTCCTGAATTTATTACAGCTAGAGAGGCAAGTCCCTTTTGTTATCTAGAATGGTGGAATTCAAGAACTTCTAAAACTTGGACCCATAGCTACCCTTTCCTAGGATTGTGTGGTTAAGAGATGTGCCATTGATTGAAGCATACTATTTTTACTTTACCTTTTTCGTGTTTTATTTTTTGTTTCTTCTTTCACAACACAACTAATATGGAAATATGTTTTACATGATTGCACATACATAACCTGTAACAAATTACTTAGTGTCTTAAGGAGGGTGGAGGTGAGGAAGGCAGGGAGAAAATTTAGAACTTAAAATAAAAAAAAGAATGTTAAAATTTGTTTTTACATGTGTTTGGAAAAAAACAAAATAAAATTTTTTTAAAAAGAGTATGTGCCACTACTTTGTGCCACTGTTACTTCTCACCCCTCCTTTTGCTCAAAATGTTAGTAAGGAAAGTCAGTGATCATACCTCCTACATATTATTACCAATACTCATTTAAATGGTATAGTAGAAAGGATTGGGAGCTAGGAATTAAAGAGATTTGGGTTCTAGTCCTGCTCTGCCACCAACTAAACTGTGAGACATTCTTTTTAAGGACTCGTTTTCTAATTTTTCTCCTTCCTTTTCCAAGCTATTGACTCTCTCTTGCATACCTCTCATTTCTTTTCCCAATTTTTCTTCTACCTCTCTTATTTGACTTTTAAAATCCTTCTTGAGCTTTTCCAAGAAAGCTTTTTGAACTTAAGATGTGGGTATATTGAAAATGTTGTCCTCTTCTGAATTTGTGCCTTGATCTTCCCTTTCCCCATAATAAGACTCTATGGTCATTGTCTTTTTCTGCCTTTTGTGCACGGTATTTGCCTATTTCCTGACTTAAAAAAAACAAAGTTGAACTCTCCTGCTGGAGCGAAGGGGGCGTTTATCCAAGCTTCTTTTCCTGTTCACCAGGGCCTTGCACTTGAATGTTTGGCTCCTGCTCACCTGGGCCTTGCACAGGGATGTTTCACTGCTGGTGAATGTCTGTCTGCCTGGAGTTTTGCCTCCTGGAGTTGTACTTCCCAGAGTTGTGTTGAGGCACTGGGTGATTTGGCTGCTGGAGAATGCCATGATGGATGGTGGTTTTCTGAGCTGGTGTCTGTTGGTTCCTCTGCCTATATTGAGGTTCTGAGGGGGGCAAGGTGGCATGGGTCCTGGTGTTGGCCCTTGCCTGCTCCACCAACCTGGGTCTCAGGATCTCCCCCTGGTATGCTGAGGTGGGGATTGCCTCTGGCTTGCTGGGATGCCTCCTGTCCTGTACTGCTTCCCCTCCCCCAGAGTCAGAGGGACCTTTCCCATTAATCCCCCAAGCTTCCAGCCTATAACACTGCGGCACCCTATCTTTTTGCTGGCTCAGGGTTTTTCCTGGGTCTATATTTTCTGGGCTTTCAGAGGTCAGCAAGGGAGAGTGAGAGTGACTTACTTCGTACTCCGCCATCTTGCCTCCCTGGAAGAGAATTCACTGTGAGACTTTCTTAAAGCGAATTTACCTTTCTGAACTTTATTCTCTTAATCTAAAAATATGTGGTTTGGATTGGGAAGGATCCTTCCAACTCTAAGACTATAATCCAGGGCTCCTAAGATCCTGAGAGCTCCTTTCAAAATCTAATTTCTATTTTAACCAACATACAGAAGTCTTTAAATGATTTTCTCTTCTGTTTTTAAACTTTTTTTTTCTGAGTCTAGACATGTTTATCACATTCAGGCTGTTAAGTACAATAGAACTTATGGGCCCTACATCACTACTGATGGGCCAGAAGTGTTGACTCATTCCATTTCTGACCTGAACTGCTTCATCCTTCCTATGGCAACACATTCCTCCCCCAACCCCTACCCCCAATCCTCACCCCTTACTAAGGGCACACCAGATTGGTGCCAAACATTGTTGTGAACATCCACCAGGCTTTAGCACCACCATAGCTCAGAACTTCCAAGCTCAAGTGATTCACCAGCCTCAGCCTCCCTTAGTAGTAGGGACTACAAGTGTGCTCCAATATATCAGACCAATTTTCTTTTCTTAATTAGATTAAATGTATACCTCAAAACCTTTGAGTATTAATTTGCTTAGAAATACCTTCCTTCATAGATACTGCAAATATAAACTTCAATCCATATAGACCTATAGTCATTGAATATTGACAACTAGTCTGAATTAACAAGGTTTGCCATATACATAAAGGACTTTCCAACTTTTCAGAAGAATGTGCCCTCTAGACATGTCTAGAATGTAATTTGATAATAGATGTGCTGAGTAAGTAAAAATAGCACAGAGTCATATTATTTTTCAGATGCCCATTTCCTAATTTTCCACCTTAACAGAAAGAGGTCTGCTTTATAAACTAGGAGTCAGATCCTATGCCCTTGCCAAAAATGAAAACAGTGTGCAACTGAGATCCAAACAGGGACCAGGTTGCTCAGATTACATGTACATGTCTGTTGAAAACATACAACACTTGGGCATGTGGTAACAGAACATTCCCTTTCCCTTAGAAAGCACTGTCCACATCCATCTTCTGAGAAAGCTATTTTCTTGGGACTTGTTTCCCCTTGGTCCAATAAGAAAAAGCAAATAAGAAATAAAAGGTTCTCATCACTACTCCTGCATTAAAAGAATAAATTATACTTGGGAAGATGGGACAGTCCAGTTGAATTCCCTGCCAAACACACACAAACACACACACACACAAAGTGGAGGCAGAGAAACAACTAGGTTAGAAGGAAAATGGCCACCCACAAAAGGTGCTGCTTCTGGAAAAATTCACTTACAGCAATTGAGTCCTAACATCAAGTAGAAACAAGTTTTATTTGCCTCCAGTGGAATGAAAGTAGGCTACAAAGTGTAAATGAACTATTGCTGTCTATCCCCACTCCCACCCCTCCAAGAACTCAGCTATTAGTTACTATTGGAGGAGGAGGTGAAACTTGCCTGCATGAATATGCAGGCAAAGGTTAAAGCCTATTAATCACATGGAATTGTTTTCAAATATCCAAGTGTCAACTGTCAAGTTATCTAATTATCCATCTCATTATTTCTTTCCTTCTCTCATGACAACATGCTCTAACTTAAGGAGAACCTCAGCTACTCTCCTAGAGGATGTTTTGATAATTGTCCTAGAGTCATAGGTTCCCAAAGTGGGTGATACCACCCCCTGGGGGTTGCTAGAATGATCCAGGGGGGCAGTAGTAGCCTCAGATGCAATTGGGGGGATTTGAATAAAAATAAGGAGGTGGTGTAAGCATAAAGAAAGAAGAGAAGAAAATTTTGAAAAAAAAATTCCTTTATGTTTCATCTGTTGTGTAACAAAGTTAAAGTCATAGTGATTACAATATTTTCCAAATAAACACTCAAAATGCAAATTATAATCAATCAGTGGTCAAGTCTGCCAACAGGTCTTAACAAACAAGTGTTGGCAGAAGAGCATGTTGTGTATTGTTGGAAAGTCCAGCATGCAGGAATATGTGTGTGTAATGACTTGTTTACAATATGATACTACATGATTACATGACACTATATTGAATCATCAAAATTTCAATGTGTGAAAAATCCCACAAATTTCTAATAAATTATTAAATTTAAGATGCATCATTTAAAAAAATATTTTATATATATTTTTTGAAATCATGCAAATTTCCAAAAAAAAAAGCAGTTAAAGGGTTAAAGAAAGCAGATTTCCCCGGGGGTACTGAGAATTTTTTTTAAATGGGGCAGTAAGTGAAAAAATTTGGGAACCTCTGCCCTAGCTGAAGAATATAGTATGGGAGCACACCTGGCCTAGGGAACAGAACAGTTTTCCCTTGACCACGTGGATCAATCCTGTTTCTTCCTCTTTTGTGTCCCTCTCTAAACATCACCACCATTACTTAGTATAAAGACATGCTAGAATTAGAAAGTAGGAAAGAGATTGCAGAATTCAGATCTGGAAGGTATATCAGAGATTATTTAGTTCAACACTCTCATTTTACAGACGAGAATACTGAGACCCAGAGAAGTTGTGATTTGCCGAAGGTTAAACAAGTTGTAAATAACGGAGTCAAAATTCAAACATAGGCAGCTAGATAATACAACGGATTGAGTGCAGGACTCAGGAAAATCTGAATTCAAATCCTGTTCCAGATATTCTTGAGTGGTCAGCCAAAACCTGTTCTTAGTTTACTAATATGAGCCTTATTTAGGACAGTCAATCAGACACCTTGTACCTGGCATGTTTCAGACTACAGTCGATCCATTTCCTTTCGTTAGCCAGATGTCCTGGTACTATAATTTAGGGGTTGAAACTGATTTCTGGCTAGTTGCAAAGGTGCCTTCTAGCCACTGTATAAAATTAAAATGTGAAGATTTAAAAAAAAAAAAAGCTTCTACCAGCCTCTGTTTCTTTATCTGTAAAATAAGGAAAATAATAGTAATGCCTAGTATTTACATAACACTTTAAAGTTTGCAAAGCACTTCATAAATATTATTTCATTTTATCTTTCCCCTGGAAAGTGGGTGCTATTACTGTCCCCACTTTATAGGTAAGAAAACCAAGGCTTAGGAAGATTAAGACTACCTTCCAAGGTCACACAGCTAGGAAGTTTCTGAAACTAAATTTGAACTCAGTTCTTCCTGACTCTGAAAACCAGCACTCTATCCACCACACCAACCTCCACTTCTTGAGCTCTTTATGAAGATGCTAATGCAATCCTTTGCTTCTATTTCACTCAATTGCTGAAAACCATTTAAAGTACTGGAAAATGACATAACCAGCATTTGAAAGACTTCACTGCTATTGAAACTTGTACTTGGATAATATCTAAACTAGAAGTTCCCAAACTTATTTGGCCTACTACCCCCTTTTCAAAAAAAATTTTTCAAAAACATTACTTACCACTCCCCTGGAAATCTACTTTCTTCAACCCTTCAACCATTTTTTTTTTTTTTTTGAAATTTGCATCATTTCAAAAATATGATTTTTTAAATAATGTATCTTAAATTTAATAATTTCTTATAAATTTGTGAATTTTTTCATACATTGAAATTTTGATGATATAGTATTACATCATGTAACCATGTAGTATCATATTATAAACAAGTCATTACATGCACGTATTCCTGCCGATGGATATGTGCTAAACTTCCCACAATGAGAAACATGCTCACCTGCCAACACCTGCTTGTTAAGACCTGGCGGGGGACTTGGCCACTGATTGGTTATAACTTGCATTTTGTGTGTTCATTTGGAAAATAATGTAATCACTATGACTTCAACTCTGTTATACAACAGATGAAACATGCACGAATGGTTTTCCAAATTTTTCTTATCTTCTCGTCTTTCCTTTTGCTCCTACCACCCCCTTATTTTTATTCAATGCCCCCCAATTGTACCTGAGGTTACTACCACCCCCCTGGATTGTTCCAGGGGGTAGTATTGCCCACTTTGGGAATCTATGATAACAGAGAATCAAGGGGAAAAGAAAAGTAGCTGACATTTGTCTTTTTATTTCTGCTACTAATCAGGCACAGATCAGCAACACAGAAGAGAAAAAGGTTGAGAAAGGAGGATGGCTTGAGTGTTAGAGACAGAGTCAAGCACATTCAAGCTCTACACTACCTAAGGAAAGCACTTAAAGAGGAGGGCAAAAACACCCTACATTTGGCAGGAAAGAAGGAAAACTCTATGACAAAGGTCAGAGTCACTTCCAACACAGAAGTCAGGGTAGAGTTCATTCACTTGTTAGTGCCCTACAATTCCCAGAAATTGTATTGTATGTATTTTGTAATTACTTATCTATAGACTTGACTCTCATTCCTAATTACTCCCCATCCTGGTCACCCTCTTGAGAGCTGAGCCAAGAGTATTTTTTATTCAGTCATTTCAGTTGTGTCCAACTCTTAGAAACTCCATTTGGGATTTTCGGGGCTAAGCTACTAGAGTGGTTTGCCACTTCCTTCTCCAGCTCATTTTTTATGGATAATGAAACTGAGGCAAATCAGGTTGGAGTAACTTGCCCTGGGTCACACAATAAGTGTCTAAGGCCTGATTTGAACTCAAATCTTCCTGACTCCAGGCCTGGCATCTTACCCATTGTGCCACCCAACTGCCCCTAAGGTCAAATAAAGACCTTTGGTCTTTATGTCTCTAGCATCTAGGACCACAGGGACAGCTAGGTGGCACAGTGGACAGATTGGTGGGCCTAAAGTTCAAATCTGGCCTTAGACATGTATTAGCTATATGAACCTGAGCAAATCACTTAACCTTGTTTGCCTCAGTTTCCTCATCTGTAAAATGATCTGGAGAAAGAAATGACAAACCACCCAGTATCTTTGTCAAAAAATAAACAAACAAATAAACAAACCAAATAGGATCAGAAAAAGTAAGACATGACTGAAGAAACCAAAACAAAACAACTAATACAGTGCTTGGCACATTGTATCTGATTAATAAATATTTGCTGCATTAATGAATGAATTTAGCCTTTTGGAAACATGCGCTTCTGCCAGCTTATCTTATCTTGAGAACATAATCATATCCTTCCACTTAGAGCTCATAAGGAAGACTCTATCTATTTAAGGAAAAAGTGTCTTACCCAGCTCAGGTGTAACTCTTACATGAACTAAAAATGACTTAGTGACTATGCTCTTTTCTGGATGCAGAAATAGAGTTGCTGCATGAAGTCAATACATTCAAACAAGTGAACTATGGTTTGAAACAGGCATCCTAAGGGAGAGAAAATGGGAATAGGAGAAGCATTCACACAGCTCTGGCCAAAAGATGAGCTGACAAATGGAAAAAAAAAAAAAAGGCAAATAGAGGATCATTGCCAATCCCTCACTGTCTAAATTGAAATAAAACCCCTCTACTTTTGGTAAAGAGGAAACTGTAATAGCCACACCAAAGTCAACTGCAATAGACACTTCCTTTATGGAAAAACTATGGTTTAGGTTCTCCTTGGGAAATTTCTTAATAAATGACCATTTTTCAGATCCATTAAGAGAATAACTCCCAAAGTGCTTTGAAATGCATTTCTGTCTAGCCTGAAACTCACAGTACCAATTAGTAGTTTACATTTATGCATATCTACACACAGAGAGAGTCTAAAACAAGTTTATCCAAACTCTAAAGCAGGGAATTGTAGTGTTATGATTGTGTAACGTTTTCCCTAGAATCTTGTGGGGTTGTTGTTGCTGTTGTTGTTGTTGTTGTTTTCAATTCAGTTGTCCTCCATGCTGAGTTTGTACCTTGTTACAATCACCACATCAAATCAACCAGCATTTGTTGAACCTCCTCTTATAGGCAAGGTAGTGTTAGGTATTGAGCATAAGATGAAAAATGTTACAGTCCTTATTTTCAATAAGCTTACAATTGTGTAGAGGGGTGAAATATGCATAAGAAATAAGTATGATAACTGCAATAAGTGCAAAGGAGGGATCTAGATGAAATTTCATGAAACAGTACAAGAAGTGAGATATCACTTTCAACAAAGGTGCAAGAAAAGATTCATAGAGAAGTGCCACTTAAGCTGGTCCATGAAGGATAAGAAGGATGTCCAGAGGTGGCAACGTAAGAGTAGGGTTGATTGATTTATTCACTCCCTCACGCTACCCCACCCCACTTAAAGTAAGTGATAAGATGTCCCAATCAATCTCAATCTTGGGCTTTAGACTGATTACTAAAAGTACTTGGAATTGGAATGACATTGTGTGGAAAGAGTTGGTAGACTGAGAAAACTTGGCCACACCCAGAGGGCATCTATAAATTATCAAGCTAGTTCAGAGCTCAAATCATTTGAGAGGTTAAAGCAAGTGCAGCTTTTCAGTAAAACCCCTGAGGAGGAACTGGAGAGGGTGGAGGGGAGGGAAGAATAAAAGAATGGAGGGAGAAAGGAAAAGAAGAGACTTCAGCTTTGGCTTTGTCTAAGTTTCATTCCCACCCCCACATACCCTTTAGTCAGAGGATGACCTTGTGAACTTGGAAAGGTCTGGAGAAGTTTGGACTTCTAGTGTTTCTAACAAAGTCCAAATGGTGTCCCCAGACCAGCTGGCAGCAGTGTCTGCGTTGGGAGCTAAAGATAGGCTGGACATACATTCAGGACTTGGCTAGAAGCCCACCATCTCTAATGGGAATTTCTTGAGCACCCCACAAATGGGAGATGTTTTCTGCACCTTTGTAAACAACTCTTTCTTAAAACTACTTAAAGAGTGAATGACTAAAGCAAATCTCAACTGATAATCTTTGAAGGAAATACAGTGGTAGAGGCTTGAGCCAATGGTATAAAAGAATAACCCAACCCCTTCAGCCCCCTAATAATCCATCCCTGAAGCCCTGAGAGGGTGATACAACAGCACAGATCTGGGGATCCTACCTGCTAGTGCGCATATGGGTTCGGAGAATATGTCAGGAGTCACTGTTACAGAAATGTTAAGGGGGTGGTTTCTAAGCATGGGCTATGACCTATGCTAATGAATAGCAACAGAGAGGACAGAACAAAACTGAAGGACAAGTAGTGGTATAATTTGTCTAGAATTATTCATGAGGTGGGAAAGAGAAAAGGAAAGTTGTAAGGATAGGTTAGTGTCACACTAGGAATGTTCTTAAAAGCCAGGTCAATGCATTGTTTTATCATTTAGCAATAAAGCCACACTGGATATTTATAAGCAGCAGTACAATATAGTAAGACTGGGGCATTAAGAAAATGATATTGACAATGTTGTAAAGGATAGATTAGAGAAGGAAGAGTCTAGAACAAGGGAAGCCAATGAGAATACTGCTACAATGATATAAGTGAAAGATAGTGCAAGCTAACCCAAGGTGGGGACAATAGGAATGGAAAAGAGGTCACAGAGGCAAGGATATTGTTGAGAATCAAGAAATCATAGCAACTAATTAAATATAGGATGGGGTGTGAGAGAGAGAGAGAGAGAGGAAAGTCAAAGAGAACTCCAATGTTTGGGGCCTAGGTGCCTTGAAGGATAGTGAAACAACAACTAAAATGAGGAAGCTGGTAGGAGGGGCAAAACTTAAAAGAAAGATGAAAGAGTGATCATAGTGTATGAGCATAGCTCTCAGAGTCAGAAGACCTGGGCCTGAGTCCTAGCTTTGACAGTATGAGTTGAATGAAACTAAACAAGTCAATTTCTTCATCTTTAAAATGTGGAGATGGCATTTACGCTAGGTCATTGTGAGAAAAGTCTATCACAAACTCAAAGCTCTACTTAAATGTAACTTATTGTTCTTGTTATAAATTCCATTCTGGACATATTGAGTTTTAGGTGCCAAGGGAACATCTATGCTGAGATGTTCAGCTGACAGCTGGAAATGTGGTACTGAAGCTTAAGGAGAGACTGAGGTTTAAGTAGGTAGATTTTAAAAGTTACTTGCAAAAAGATGATACAGTAATTGAAACCATATGGGTACATGAAGTTACTGGAGAGGAGAGGAGGAGAAGAGAGGAGAGAAGAAGAAAGGAAAGGAGAAAAGAGGAGAGGAAAGGAGAGGAGAGAGAACACAATATCAGGAAAGCCAAAAATTAGGAAGCAAGAAATGGATAAGAAGGAAACAGGTGAAAATATTGAGAAGCTGTCAGACAAGTAAAGAAGAGTGTCATTAAAGACATGGAAGAAGAGTGCATGTAAAATTCTCAGGCTGACTCTGATTCTCTGTGACAAATGCTGCCAAGAATGATGTCAACTGAGAAAAGGCCACTGACTTTGGCAATTATGAGGTCATCAGAGACCCCTGGGAGAGTATCTTCAGTATAGTGGTGGGAATCAAAGCCAGATTTCAGAAAGTTGAGAATAATTGATGGCACAAGGTCCCAGTGGAAAGGGACAGGGTCAAGTAAATGGGTTAACCTTAAAAAAGGAAGAGAGTCACCACTTCCTCTTACACAAGAGGGGAGAAAGGAAGAGAGCATGATTCAGTCCTGTCCAACTTTTCATGACCTCATTTGGGGTTTCCTTGGCAAAGATAATAGAGAGGTTTGCCATTTCCTTCTCCAGCTCATTTTACAGATGAGGAAACAGAGGCAAACAGGGTTAAGTGACTTGCCCAGGGTCACACAGATAGTAAGTGTGTGAGCCTGGATTTAAACTCAGGTCTTCCTGACTCCAAGCCAGGCACCCTATCCACTGTGCCACCTAGAGCATGGAGACAACATAAAAAGGTTTTGAGATACAGAGGAGTAGATATGAAGTAGAGAAGATGAGAGTTTGTGACAGGTAGTCTTATTCTTCTCAATAAAGCAGAACATAATGTCATATGTAGAAATGGAGAGGTTCAGGGATAGATTTAGGGATTGAGTGAAGAAGTGGTATTTTGAAATAATTTTTGGTGGTAGGGAGGAAACACTCCCAGACATGAACCTTCTTCAAATGAATAAGAGCAGAGCCAATTAAAGAAAATACATCTTACCTAGTTACAATTATTATACCTATATATACTCATTAAAACATAAAATATGTTCTAATAAATCTTTAGTGTTCAAACTATAACTCAAATGGAACATTTCAGGAACCCATTCCCCTATGTACATTGGAAATGCCAGATCCTGAATAAATAATAGGAGCCCTGATAAATATAGAGGGATTTTTCCCAAATGGGAAAGATTTTGTTTCATTATTTTAAATCACAAGTAAGAGATAAGTTAATTGCTGACCATCTCACCATCTAATTTACTCTAGTTCTTAGTATTAGGTTCTCTAGCATTTAGTACTAGGCTATTCTAAAGCAAGAGTCATTCATCTTTTTTATAACATGGATCCCTTTGGAAGTCTGGCAAAGCCTATGAACTATTCCAAATGTTTTAAATGTGTAAAACAAAATACATAAGATTACAAAGAAATGAAAACAGAGATATAATTTTTCTGCCACCCAATGTCATGGACCCTCTGAAATCAATCCATAGACACCCATGGATCCCAGCTTAAGAACTCCTGCTCTAGAATGATTTTCCTATGAGTGCACCCAAGAGCAGCTTTAATATATGAGCTTAGGCATCCTATGACTCACCATTCTTCCACGGTACATTTTGATCAGCTCTATTGTTCCAATGCAGCCTCTACCCTCATTTAACTACACCAGTGGTATGGTTATGGTCCTCAGCAATGATAGACAGCATCCCCAGTGCAGCAGCATCTGCTTGCTGCTAGCCAAATTTCTGGATTTCACACACTTTGAGTAATCCATAAGTTAAAGCAGCAGTGATTAGAGTATGAGGCTGCTTACTCAGTGACTTAACCTTTCTCCTTGAAATCATCAATAGCAGTCATCTTGTTAACCATGTCCTCTAAAACCTGCATTAGTCACACTTCATTTCGTAGCTCCATAGATCCGAGTTTAATAGGCCTCCTCAGGGGATACTAAAAAGGCACATCAATAGTGAAGTTTCATTGACACATACAGACAGTTGACAAATATTTTCCACATGCTGTATGCATCAGGGAAAAGAAGCAAAACAACTTCATCCTTTGTACCTTGACCCTCTACTTACCAGGCCTTTTGAATAATCACGAGTATGCAATCAGAGCTTTAATAAGAGTCTCTAAGATTTGCCAAAGCAAAAACTTGAACTCAATCAGGAACTGATTTAAGCAAAGCTGAATGATGATGAAGAAGAATGTATTTGGATTTCTCCAGGGCCCGTGTTAACCAAACTGAGGTCATTAGGCGGCCCCTATAAAATCAATATTTTATTAAAGTAGAGAAACCTTGACCTGTAACTCCATTGGTACAGCTAAACTCTGTGTGTGGCTAAGAACAAAGGAAAGACCAGTGATGTGGATGTTTGTGACTGCTGTTCATCATAAAAAGCAAAAAAGTGTGGTAAAGGGAGTCATAGTGCTTAAAAGGAAGAGTCTAACTGTTCTGAGGCTGACTCATCAGAGAGGCTTAATAAATGTGATGGTGATGGCCCAGAAAAACTGTAGGAAATTAATTATCCACAGAACTCAAACCAATCTTTGACATGGAGAATGATGTAATTGTAAGTGCACCTCCAAATGACCCTCTTATTATCTTACAGGCATCTCTTTAAAATGGGACCTGATATCATATAATAGGGTACAATGTAGTTCAAGGTATTAATAATCTCAGAAACAATCAAAATAAAGAGAATAAATTTAAAGAAAGCATATTTTGACATACTTGGGGAGGTAGATGAAAAGGGCTTTTAGGAATACAAAAAAGTTATATACCCATTAAGGAAAAGATAGTAAAACCATCCCAATGAGAAAAAAATAGTGGAAAATTAAGGTAACCCACTTTACTAAATCAGAAACTACAAAAAGACATGGATTATAATTAAAAGAGTCAGTTATGGCAGCCTGCTAGGCGTTAATACCAAATTAGCCAAAACCTATATTTAGAGGCATCTGGAAGTTTAACACAGGAAAAAAGAAACAGCTCTCAAACTAAATAGATAAAAAAGAAATATGTCAGAATAAGAAAAAAGTAAGATTACTTTGATGGAATTTGAATGATAATAAATGGTGACTTGTAAAAGGAAGATATTGAAAACCCTAAAGTATGATATAAGTATGAGAGATTATTATATGATGATGAGTAATTATGATTCAATGACCTGTTATGTTAGAGTTTTAGGTTATTTGTTTTGAGTTCCATCATGAGGTGGCTAGTGGTACAATGAATAGAGTGGACCTGGAATCAGGAGGACCTGAATGCAAATCTGGCCTCAGACACATACTAGGTGTGTGACTCTGGGCAAGTCATTTAACCTCCCTTAACCTCACTTTCTTCAACCATAAAATGGGGTTAATAATGGTACCTATCTCACAGGGCAGGATTTTGCCATTTAGCTTGAAGACTTTTCCCACAATAGAAGTTACTCATACAAGGAATTGGTAAGCCAGGTATACACAACCTTGCCAAGAAAGATTTCTTCAAAAAGAGAATGCTCATCTATCTAAAGAATTATTTTAGCTGTTTCACCAGAAGAATCTGGGGTTCTATTGCTTTTACAAAGGTTGAATCTAAAATGTAATACATGGATTTTGCAAAATGACTTCACTGAGAAAGAAAACAAGAGCCACTCACAGTATAATTTTTCAATTTATCAAACATTTAATATACGTTGACTACTTGCAAGACACTCTGCTGTAGTTACACATGTGGCCATAATAATAATGGAGCACTAGAATGTTTACAATACTTTTAGCACATATTATCACATTCAATCCTCACAAACATCCTTTGAGGTAGGTCCTATTGCTATGCTTTTTTTTTATAGATGAGGAAAATGAGGCTGAGAGAAATTAAGTGACTTACTCAGGGTCATATGGCTAAGTAAGTATCTGAGAAAAGATTATAACTCATGTCTCCCTGACTTTAAGTTCAGCATTCTCTCCACTATGGTACCTAACTGCCACAATAGGAAAAGTCCTCACCATTGAGCAAAAATTAATCTAATAGGGATGGAAGAGTATGATATGTACTCAAATATGCATGTTATAAGATAAAAGTGACAGGGATAAATAAGAGGCCTAGAAAAAGTGTTCCATGAAAATCTAAAGAGGCATCACTATCATCTAAGAGTAGGGAAGAAATATGGTGAGTTTTTAGTTAGATTGTGGCACTGAACTGCACCCTTAAGAGAGAAAACAATTTCAACAGGCAAAGATGAGGGAAGAAGTGCCTTCTAAGCCCATTGTGTGAATTCATGGAAGTGAGAGAACACAGAATAAGATTTTACAATGGCTGCTTGTCATTGTAGCTAGAACTTGGAGTGCGTGAAGGGCAGTAGTATAAAATAAAAGTGGAAAGATATTTTACAGTGAGTCTTAAAGACAAGAAGTTTATATTTACCCATTGGGCAATAGAGATGCATTGGAGGTTTTTGAGAAGGAGTATGATATGATCATGACAGTGCATTAGGAAGATTATTTTGATGGTTAAATAGGGAGGAGGACAAGAGTCAGAGAACGCTAACTGAAGGAATAAGAGGCTATTTACAGGAATACAGAAAACAGAAATGATGAAGGCCTGAATTAGGAGGTGGCATTGTGAATGGAGAGGACAGGCAGATTGAACAGATATTGTAGAAATAGATACAATAGAACTTGACAAGAAATTATGCCTTGATCTTCTGTTAACTTAAAGTTCTTTGAGACCTATGAGGAAACAAAGGTTTTCTACCAGCCAGCGCTGTACCATCTATACATGAAATCATTGGTTACAGCAAGTGGAGAAATTTTGAATGCTGTGGATAAGTTCACTTACCTTGACAGTACTATGAGGTTGATGTACACATTTCCAGATCATTTGGGAAGTTCTGAAAGAAAGTGTGGAATAGAAGAGGCACTCCGCTGCCTACTAAACTGAATTTCCACAGAGTCATTGTGCTGACTTCATTGTTGTGTGCCTGTGAAACCTGAACAGTCTTTCAACTCCATGCCAGGAAATTGAACTGCTTCCATTTTAATTGTCTTAAGGAAGATTCTGAAGATTACCTAGCAAGATAAGGTACCAGACACTGTGGTCCTCTATAGAGCTGAACTGCCAACCTTTCAAACTGTACCGCTTTCAACTCCAATGGGCTGGCCATATAGTCAGAATGCCAAACATATGTTTACCTAAAAGGCTATTTTACAGAGAATTCCCACAAGGCAAGTGCCCCCATGGAGGTCAGAATAAGAAATACAAAGACACTCTCGAGGTCTCTATGAAGAACTTTAGTATGATTGTGTGACATGGGAGATCCTGGCATAGGATCACCCAGCATGGCATGCCTGCATCAAAAAAAAAAAAAGAAGGTATTGTGCTGTATGAGCAAAGCAGAATTGAAGTAGCTTAAAAGAAACATGAGATGCTCAAATTTAGAGCTATTTTTATCTCAAATGTTCAAACAGACTATTTGTGTGCAACCTGTGGTAGAACCTTTTGACCTTGTACTGGTCTGATCAGCCACAGTTGAACACACTGTATGTTGACCCCAACATCACGATGTCATTTTGGTCCTCTTTGAGTACAAAGGACAAACAATAATATCAAGGAAATGGTGCTAATTTCTACTATACGCCAATATTATAGCTGCATACTCCTACCTTCCATCTTCATGCAATCGCATTTGCTATCTTTCCTTCAGTGCTTAAGAATAAGGTATAATTAGGCCAATAATCTCAGCTATTCCACTAATCAAATTCCTGATCTCAACCAGGTCACATTATTGGGATCATGGCTAGAAAGCTGGATTGATGTGTTTCTTCATCTCCTTATCATTTCTACCAAGGACCCAACCCTTTCATGATCTTCTTCTTGATGTCCTTATCTCAATATGGCTTGAAGAAGTAGAAAGCCTCTAGCAGAGTAGTATGCTCCAATACTCTTATCTTCATGCCATCCCCACAACCAATAGCCTATTTAAGATATGAAAGAAGGAATGGGTGGGGGAAGTCCATTCAATCAATCATCCCACTTCACTTAAGGTCCTAACTTTGTCAGGTGAATATACCTCAATTGAGTCAATCAATAAGAGGTATGACTTAGATATGAACAAGGCCTTGATGTCTCTGAATCAATAACAGACATTAGACTAGGTGTGAGAAGTCCTTGAAATTCATTAGATGAAATGGTGTTGACTCTTTACAAGAGGTATTTTGGGATTAGCTGAAGAAATCAGTCATGTCCTGTGCGGTTTTTATAAAATAGCAGACCAGTTCAATACTCAGAAGATTCTAATGTGGATCCAAGAGAGATAAGTTTCAGCCCAGTCTTTGAAATGGAATCACATGCAAGGGGAGAAATAGAGTCTATGTCTATTTCCCGACTTCAGAGGGTCAGAATATTCATACTTCTCACCAGATTCCTAGCAATGTCCCCAGAATAACTGACAGAACTATTGAGATCCAAGGACAAACTAAGTAGATCTAAACTATGGAAGATCAGCTTCTAGACTCTAGGAGGAGTGATAGCTAAGGGAAACAAGTGGGGACATCAGCAAAAAAAAACTTGCAGGAGCTCTGATTGCCCCCTTTACTCAAAGCTTGAGCCCACTCCCCTAACCTCTGTATGTATTAATAGGAGAAATGTGTCATGGACTTTTCAGTGGGAAGTTTTGCACCAAATGGTCTTAATATCCCACTTTAGTAAATACTCCCTTTCCAACTAATTAATTCTGATTGCTAATCAATGTTAACAAGAAAACACGGATGAAGCACACCAGTGGGGCCTAACTAGAAAAAACCATAGCCCTGCAACTTTTCAGGTTCCCCTAAAACTCTGGCCACCTGGCCTATGAGTGCATGTGGAGTTGGAAGAATAGCTCCAGTGTATATTGGGAGAATGGCTCCAGAGTAGCATTTCTAATCTCATTTTTTTTAAAGGCAATTGGGGTTAAGTGACTTGCCCAGGGTCACACAATTAGTAAGTGTCAAGTGTTTGGTCTGAGGTTGGATTTGAACTCAGGTCCTCCTGACTTCAGGGCTGGTGCTCTATCCACTGTGCCACCTAGCTGCTCCTCTAATCTCATTTTTCACAAAGTAATTTTCTCAGAAGGTATACATAAGAATTCTGGCAATCAAGGCAATAGGCAAAAAAGGGAGTTTTCCTTTAATCAACTTTTTAAAGAAAAAATAATTTGGTGAGGAAAAACTTTCAGACATCAGAAAGCCAGGAACCCAGGGATCAGGAATCACTTGGGCCAGCCTATAACTAAGAAAGAATTCCATATGATGTTTTCTTACTTGAATGTATTAATTTTGCTAACTGGGTGTTAAGATCAAAGCTCAGTTGTCTCTGCCTATCAAAGGAGAGTGCTGTCAGTGCCCTCTAAATTGTGGTACCCTCGGGGACAAAGCTTTTGCCACCATTCCTTAGTTACAGCTCTACTCCTAGAACCACACAGCAAATCTGCAAATCCAATCAAAGACTCCATATTTCCATTCCACAGTCTGTCAAATAAACCAGTATGTCCCTGTAAATGTAGAAAACCATTATACAAGTCCATAAATGTTTGGATATTGCTACTGGACAAATCCATTTTAAAGTAATTAACTAGAAATAGCCTTTTTTGAGTCAATTAAGTTCATACTACCAAAAAACAAATGCTCCTCTCTAAGGATCCTGACATATAACCCTATGTTAAAGATTAGATCAGAACAGGAAGAGAATTTTCTTGTAACACAGACTTTCATTTCTGAAGTGCTAGAACAAAATGTGCTCTGAGTGACTTGGCTCTATTAATTTTAATGAAAGGCCAGAAGATATATCCACACAGTTTTATGTGTCTCTCTTTATGAGTTGTATGTCCAATTTCATCAGGGCACAAAAATGTTTCAATGGCAAACCATGAATGATGCCCTGCTCAAGTCCCATAAGATTTTATAACAGCCATTTGGTATTCCCAAGAGAACATGTAAAATGGCAAGAGAGGATAGGAAAGGAGGGAATGGGAGGAGAGAAGAGAGGAAGAGAAGGGAAGGGATGGGATGGAGGACAGGAGAGGAGAGGAATGAAAGTTGGATTCTCTGTCTTAAAAATAAGTCATAAATGTGAAATGAGAAAAGGACATTTGAATAAAAAGGTAATAAAGCTAGCTTAGGTTTTTAGATGATATCATGGCTTTTGCTCAAATAATTTGAAGCCATGAGGAAAGTGTTAAATTTAAAATTACCAGGATAGATGTGTGCTCAAGATGAATACAGCCAAGATGAAGGTATGTTTTGTACTAAATCTTTTTCATGGTATTATAGTGTCAAGAGGGTCTTTAGAGACCACAGCACACATAGTAGGCATTATAGTTGGTAGCATTGTTGTTAGATGAATGAATCCAGACTGCCATGCTAATTTTACAGAAGAGGAAACCAAAACCCAGAGTGGTTGTCATTTGCTTAAACTCACAATGATAGCAGAAACTACATGTTTAGAACCCTTCTAGCTCAGAAAAATCTGTTTTCTAATTTCTGCTACTTCCTTTTTTATCTCTTTCTACATTAACAAAAGTTTTAAAATAGTATTTATACATATAAAATCACAGTATAAGATAAGAGAAAACTTTCAAGGATTCCTATTGAATTCCTGGAATAACATTGACTACATTTTGACCAGTGTATAATATCAATTTTACATTCTGTTCACTTCTCTTCCTCCATTTTCTGTTCTATAAAATAGTATAGTATCTATAAGGATAACACTTGTTACTCACTCTTAGTGATGTAGTAATTGTTTTTTTTCTAATTAGCATTGAAAGATTTGGATAAAAAGTTAATTAGAAATTATCTGAATAATTATGATATATGAAGATAGTATAACATTTTTGTGTTAAGAAAAAACAGATATGAGGAATCTAGAGAAATAGGGAAATATTTGTATAACTTGATACAGAGTAAAATAAACAAAACCATGAGAACAATATATAAAAATGCCTGCAATGATATAGATAAAAAGGTAACTTTTGAATGCTGAATTATTTTTTTAAATAGTGAAGACTGAAGAAAACAGATAATGAAAAATAACTTCCCATCCCTAATAGGACACAGTAGACTATTAAGACAGAATATAGTATATATTGATAGATGTGGTCTCAGTATCAGGTACTTTTGTTTAATTTTTTTCTTTGTCAAAATGAAAGTTCAGGGGGACAGAATCAAGATGTACAAGATACACAAGAATGAAAGGTAACATTTTTGCCTTGGCTCCTCCACAACAACAGAGAAATAATTCAAATACCATGTAGCCACAGTCAGTATCACATAAAATTTAGCAGCTGCCACTACAAAGGAGTTGGGGGCTTAGATATAATATTCTGGAAGATAAAGGAGCTAAAATTAAAATTAAGAATAACCTACCTGGCATATATGTATGTATAATGTAAAATAATAAAATATATATACATATAAGTGTATAAAGGTATGTACATATTAATATATTATATATAATGTATATAGACATGTATTTATACATATGTGTGTATGTATATATGTATATGTATACATATATATATAATTTTATAAGGGATAATGGACATTTAATGGAATAGCAGACTTTCAAGCTTTCCTGATAAAAATACCAGAGCTAAATAGAAAAAGTGACATTCAAGCACAAGACCCAAGAGAACATAAAAGGTAATCATGAGTGAGAAATAATACAGGATCAAACAAGATTAAACTAATTACATCCCTGTATTAAAATATAATATATATATAACCACTCAGAATTTTATCATCACTATTGCTATTGGAAGGAGTCTTCATCATCAGAGCACATAGGTGTGAGTATATTATGTTGGGATGATTGCAGAAGAAAAATGGAAGTGTGTGAGAGAGGGATGCACTGAAAGAGGTGGGGAAGAAAGAGGAAGAATTGGAAAAATTATCTCACATAAATGGGGAGTGCAAGGAGGAGTTTATACAATGAAAGGGATGATGGAGAGATGAACATTATTTGAACACCACTTTCAGATAAACCAGTCCAAGGAGGGAAGACAAGACTATATACACACACATTTGGATACAGAAATTCATCTTACTCAACATGGAAGTAGGAAGGGAAAGGGTAAAAGAAAAAAAGAGAAGAAAAAGGGTAGATCAAAGGATGCAAAGTTTTAAAAAGTAGAAGTATAGAAGAATAGGATGGAGGTAAATATACAGTTAGCAATTACAAGTGTGAATGTGAATGAAATGACCTCACCCATAAAATAGAAGCAGATAGCAGAATGGATTAGCTACCAGAACCCAACAATATGTTGCTTATAAGAAACACACTTCAATAAGAAAGATACAAATAGAATAGAAATAAGAAGATGGAGTGGTATCTATTATGTATTAGTCAAAGTAAAAAAAATTCAGGGGTAGCAATTATGATCTCAAACAAAGGAAAAGCAAAAACAGATTAAGTAGAAGAGATAAACAGGGAAACTACATTTGGCTGAAAAGTTACCATAGAAAATTGGTTAATATCAATATAGAACATATATGCACCAAATGGCATAGCATCCAAATTCTTGAAGGAAAAGTTAAATGAGTAAAGGAAGAAATAGAAAGTAAAAGTATAATAATGGAAAATATTAATTTACCCCTCTCAGACTTAGAAAAATCTAAATATAAAATAATCAGGAAGTTGAGTTAAATAGAATGTTAGAAAAGTTAAATATGATAGACCTCTGGATAATGTTGAATAGGAATAGAAAGGAGAATACCTAATCCTTAATTGTGCATGGCACCTTCACAAAATTTGAGCATGTACTAAGGCATAAAAATCTCACAAAAAAATTCAGAAAAGCAATAATATTAAATACATTTTTCTGACTATAATGCAATAAAATTATATTCGATAAAGGAACCTTGAAACATAGATTAAAAATTAAGTAGAAACTAAATAATCTCACCCTAAATAATGGGGGTAGCTAGGTGGCACAGTGGATAGAGCACTGACCCTAGAGTCAGAGGACCTGACTTCAAATCTGGCCTCAGACACTTGACACTTACTAGCTGTGTGACCCTGGGCAACTCACTTAACCCTATTGCCTAGCCAAAAAAAAAATCTCACCCCAAATAATGAGTAGGTCAAATAACAAATCATACAAAAAACAATTTCATTAATTGAAAAATTCAGATAAATTATCTTTAATGAAATTATTTTTTCTATGATTTGTTGTTTAAAGCACTCACTATTTAGGGTAGTTTTATGTGCAATCATCTTTTTTATTATTACTTATACTATGTAATGGAAATGCTTGTTTTATTCCACAAATTAAAAAAATAAAGATGATAACAGTGACACAACATACCAAAACTTTGGTATGCAGCTAAAGTAGTACTTAGGGGAAATTTTACATCTCTAAATGTGTGAGAGAGAAAGAGAGAGAGAGACAGACAGACAGAGAGAATATAAATGAATTGGTCATGCAACTAAAAACAAAACTAAAAGAAACAAATGAAGCCCCTGCCCCCAATTAAACACTAAAAGAGAAATCCTGAAAATCAATGCAGAGATTAATAAAATAGAAAGTACAAATAACTTTGAACTAATAAACTAAACTAGGATCTGGGGTTTTTTGGGGGGTTGAAAAACATAAAATAGATTAACTATTGGCTAATTTGATTTTCTAAAACAAAGAAGAAAACCAAATTACCAGTATCAAAAATGAAAAAGGTGTATGCACCACCAATGAAGATGAAATTTCAGCAACTATTAGGAGTTATTTTGTCCAATTATAAGCCACCAAAACTGCCACTCTAAATGAAATGGAAGAATATTTATAAAACTATAAATTGCCTAGATTAACAGAAGATGAAATAGAATATTTAAATAACCTTATCTTAAGAAAAAACATTGAATAAGCAATAAATGAGCTCTCTAATAAAAAATCCCCTGAACCAGATAGATTCATAGATGAATTCCACCAACCATTTAAGGAACAATTAATCCCAATACTATATTAACTATTTGAAAAAATGAGTAAAGAAAGAGTCCTACCAAATTCCTTTTATGGCAGAAATATGGTTTTGATACCTGAACCAGAGAGAGCAAAAACAGAGGAGGAAAACTATAGGCTAATTACCCTAGTGATATTGATGCAAATATTTTAAATAAAATACTAGAAAAAAAAAGATCACAGCAATATATAGCTAAGATGACAGAAAAGGAAAATGACAAGTTTTGGAGGGAATGTGTGGAAAAGGTATGCTATTGGTGGAGGGGTGAAATAGTCCAACCATTCTGGAAAGCAATTTGGAACTATGCACACACACACACACACACACACACACACACACACACAAAACAAAGAAAAAAAAAACTATTAAATTGTGCTTACTGTTTGACCCAGCAATACCATTTTAGTTGCTGCTCAGTCATTTTGGTTGTGTCTGACTCTTTGTGACTCCATTTGGGGCCTTCCTGGCAAAGACACCAGAATGGTTTGCCATTTGCTTCTCCAACTTACTTTACAGATAAGGAAACTGAGGCAAACAGGGTTAATTGCCTTGCCCTGAGTCACACAGCTAGTAAGTGTGTGAGGCCAGATGTGAACTCAGGAAAATGAGTTTTCCTGACTTCAGTCCTGGTACTCTATCCAAGGTGCCACTTAGCTGCTGAGCTATACCATTATTTGGTCTTTTCCCTCTTTCTTTGATCTCTTTGGAGTAGAACAATACCACTGCTAGGTCTATAGACTAAAGAGATAAAAAAAAAAGAGAGGAAAAGACCTCATATGTACAAAAATAGTTATAGCATCTCATTTTGTAATGGCAAAGAATTGGAAACTGAGGGGATGCCTATCACCTAGAGAATGGCTGAACAAGTTATAATATATGAATGTGATGGAACAATATTGTGCTGTAAGAAATTATGAAAGGGATGGTTTAAGAAAAACCTGGGGAAACATAAACTGATGCAGAGTGAAGTAAGCAGAACCAGAACATTTTATGTAGTAACAACAATATCGTAAAACTAATCAACTATGAAAGACTTAGTAATTGACCAATGACTCACTGCAATTCTATTTACCACCAGATAAAGAATTGATGGACTCGGTACAAGTTGAAACATTGTTTTCTTTTTCTTTTTCTCTTTTTTCTTGCTTTTTTTAAAAAATGACAATGTGGGACTTTGTTTTGCATGACTTCATATTTTTAAAGTGTTTTGTATTTCTTGCCTTCTCAATGAATGATGAAGAAGGTCAGAAGAGGAAAAGAATTTTGGAACTGAAAATAAAATGAAAAACAAAATGGAAAGTTTAATCTTAAGAAGGCTATGAAATGACTGATATAAAGACAAAAGGAAAGCAAGGAAAGCTAAGATCAATCATGAAGGAATCCAGGATTGGGAGTTTAAAAGAAATGACTCATAGATTCTTTGGGAGGAGTGGAAGAAGAGAGGGGGCTTGAACTGTATAAGAAGGAAATTACAAGGGTGACTTAGAGGGAGTGCATCAATGACATAGTTCAAAATTTGAATTTGTAGAAGAAAAATTTTGTGAAATTTCAGGGAACTTACAAAAAAAATTAAGGAGGCATCTTCAGAATATTTTAAAAGAGGATCTGAAGTCAGTATAATAAAGGAGGATATAAATAGATTAAGGAGAATCAAGTAGGATTATTAAATAGATCCTGAAGGAATACTCAAGAAGGAGAAGGTGGCAAGACAAAGCAAGGTAAGTAACAAAATGTGCGTGGAATTAGAGAGTAAAAACAAAGAGGTAGAGTGGATTGGTGGGTATGGCAATTGGTGAAGTAGGAAGTTGGTGAAAGGATGAAGGTGAATTGGATGTAGATGTCAAGTTGTTGAAGCTAAAGAAAGTTGAGTGAAATTCTCAGGTTATTAAGAAGTGATAATTGGCTATTAAAGATTTAACTAGATACTTAGGGTTGATATGTAACATCCACAAGTACTCTTTTTTTTAAAGATTAAAAAATCTAAACCAGAATGAAGAGCAGGGAGAATTGGTATGTCACCTTCATAAAATGTGTGCCATGTTTGTCATCTGCCATAGGCAAGTAATTAATGATCTGTGTTCCAAATGTAGGCTGATCAACTTCTTGGAGAAGAAGGTGAAAAGGAATTTTTTAAAAATAGCTTTTTTCATTCCACATTTTTAAGAAGAATGAAGAGTTCCTAAAAGAAATAGAAGTATTGAAACCTGAGAGGAAAAAAAAGTTTTTTCCAAAGGATGCTAAGAGGAAAGGAAACTTTTTAGTATGTTGGAAAATAGCAGCATATTACATACAGAATACAGGGAAGGAAAAGGATGGGTGTATAAGTAGACTTTACAAGCAGATTTTGTTCTCTTCCTGATGAGGATAGAGGAAGAAACTCTGAGAAAGAAAAAGCTGCAAGTCTCTCAAAGAATGATATAGTATAGTCATAGAAGCTATCAGGTGAAGGGTCATCCAGTAATGGTGTGAAGGGAAGAAGAATAGTAATAGTTGATGATATCCTGTTCATGGGTACTGAAACAGCTATTTGTTGACCTGATAATGATTAAGAGATTTTTGTTTTTGTTTGTTATCTTCCCAGGACATACACCTAAGCCATAAGAGAGAACACCTCAACAATTATCAAAATGGATGACAACTATCTACTTCTGGTAATTCATTTGAAGATAAATGAAACTGCCAGAAGGAAATTAAAAAGTGTTGCCAAAACTATGAAGACTTGCACAAAAAATAAATGAATAAAATCACAAGGGTAGAGGATGTGTTTTGCCCACTGTTTCCTATTGAAATTAAGGAATATAGAAGAGAAATTTTAATTTGTGAGTTGAAAAACTGACTAATAAGGTGGTATATGTGAATGGGATTTGGATTTCTGGACTTCAAACATGGAGAGAGGAGTAGAGTAGTAACCCTTCCCTCCAAGAGTGTTAAATACTACATAGTCTGACATCTGAAAAAGTAGATTTCCAAATGTTCAGAGGAAAGATAGGCAGGACCCCATGGACTGAAATGGTGTAGGAAAGGTCATCCCAGGAGAGATTAAGATATCTAAGAATGGAATTCTGAAGACAAAAATAAAATAAATCTAATGGAGTTGATCTTTCTTAGACATAACCACAGAAAGGGGGTCAGATAACAAGTGTTCCACTAAATGTAAAAATGTGGAAAGGGGGGTAGTGCCCAGGAAATCAGAAAGGCAACAATATGGTAAAGAAAAATAGGTCACACCCCCAGGTGATCTATAAAAATTAATTCACTGAATATAGGAGAGATACTCAAGGATGCATGGAGCTGCAGAATGGGAAGGTGTAAGAAGTCACATGAAGTTGGTAGAATAAAAGAACAGGCAAAAGCAATCACCATGAGGAAAAAATCCATGACTGTAGTAGGGAGATCATTTGGGCTGATCAGGCAAAAGGGGTGTTGGGAAAAAAGCTATGTTGTTGAAAATTTCCAGGGCCACAGACTTCAAGAATCTGTATTTCTGAAAATCTCCTGGGATACAGACTTTCCTTTCTCCTCTTGAACTTCTTCATGAGAGCTTTTTTAGATCACTGGCATGGTCTTAGGTGGGGTATACGTATTGGGAATACCATTGTGGGAAGGCAGCCAAGGGTTAAACATTCCTAGAGAAAAGACAGAGATAACTCTAACACTTCAACCATTTTGCTAGAAATCCTGTCTCTAGCTTAGGGTTTGGAGATAACAAAAAATAAATAAAGATAATTATAGATCCACTTCCCAGAGTGGAAAAGGAGCATTTATGTTGGGAAATCCATCTGGGCAACAACAAGTCAACAGTTATGAGGAGTGGTTGTACAATCCTATTCACCATACCATCCCCTTAACTCTGTGACATACAGATGATGGAATCTAGGCTTCATAAGAGAAGATGAATATAAAAGAAGAGTAGAATCCTATAATAGTATTAGGAATACTAAAGCTCATAATCATCTTAGCCTACTTAGAGAAGACAAGGACAATGAAAAGCTCTTTAGCTATACTAAGAAATAAAAGGAGGAAGGGTATTTACTGAAGTGGATGGGACTATGAGAACTGATATCATAGGGAAGGCAAAAATTGCTCAAATTCTTAATTTCTGTTTCCTCTGCCAAGAAGAAATGCACTGGAAATAACGAACCAAAAATGATTAAATGAGACTTAATACTCAAGAAAAATAATGATCACAGTAAAAGCACCTAGCTTCCCTTGATGAATTTGTCATTTAGTAGAGGTGAAATGTCTCAAATACTGAAAGTACTGAAAGAAATGATTGCTGAGCCACTTTCAGTGATACATGAAATTCCATGGAACATGGGAAAGATAGCACAAGATTAGAGAGGAGCATATTTTTTTTTCTGATTTTCAAAAAAAAGGAAGAGAATTACGTCTAGAATAGATTGATGTACATGGCTGCTTTCTACCTTTCCAATCTTTTTTACATTCTATTCCACTGCATGTACTTTATATCCCAGGTCTACTAGTATACTTGATGCTACTCAAACACCACCCACCTTTCTGCCTTTGTACTGGTTGAATTCCTATATCCAAAATGGTCTCCTCAACCTCTGCTTCTAAAAACCTCCAAGATCCTTTGTAACTTAACCACTGTCTCCCCCAGGAGCTCTTACCTGGCACTCCCAGATGATAGTGCCATGTCCTCTAAAGTTAACATGCATCTACATTATACTTACCATGTATGTTCTGATTTACTTATATTATTGCCCCCATTAGAATGTAAAGTTCCCCATGACAGTCTAGTTCTACTTTTTCTCTGTAACTTCAGCATTTAACAGAGTATCTGGAATAAAGTAAGCCCTTGAAGTAAATGCTTGTTGATTGGTTGATTGGCAATGATCTGTGTAGTTGGAAGAATTATCTACATTATATCACAGATTTACTTGTTAAAATAATAATAAAAGAACTTCCTAACAACTAAAGTTGTCCCAAAATGGAATAAGCTGACTGCCTCAGAAGGTAGTGAAATTCTTCTTCACTGGCATCTTTTTTTTAGGGGGGGGCTAGGCAATGGGTTAAGTGACTTGCCCAAGGTCACACAACTTGTAAGTGTTATGTGTCTGACGCTGGATTTGAACTCAGGTTCTCCTGACTCCACAGCTGGTGCTCTATCTGCTGCACCACCTATCTGCCCTTTTACTGGCATCTTTCAGGGGTAGATGGAAGATCATTTTGGAGGATATAATAAAGGGCATTTGTGCTTCTGGTGGGAGGTTGAATCTGGAGATTTGGCCCCAAGAGAGCAGAAACAGCAACTGTGGATGGAAGCTACAAAGAGGAAAATTTAGGCAATGTCAAGAAAAATGCTTTCTAGCCATTAGACCTTTCCAAAAGTGGAATGGGCTTCCTGGAAAAGAATTAGCTTCCACCTAATTGGAAGTTTTCACACAGGCTGACTAATCATTTGTCAGTTATGTTATAATGAGGATTCCTTTTATTTACAGGTTAGACCAGATAGTTGCTGAGGTCTCTTCCACCATACTAGCACAACTAAATCATATTATAATAGAATGAATCATAAAATTTTGAACAAAATTTTATTTGGAAGAATAACCCTTAAAATATACCTTTCCCTAACTCCTTATTGAAATGTAGATGCAGGAAAATATTATTAGATTGAGAAAAACATGTATGCAACATTCAGTCAATGTCCATTTGAACAATGAGTTTCTTATTCTGTCATTTTGGGTTTAACTGTTGACTTCATGAAGTCATCTGCTGCTGGGAAATAATTTCCCTTGGGAATTCTATGTCAAATGGGGTCTGTCCTTGACCATTGTTCACAAATTGTCCAGTTTAGCCCACTCAGACTCAGAGACATGTATCCCCAAATGAGCATCTCAGTATCTTTAATTTAGTTGTCAGTTGCTAACAGAACCTGGAATGAACCTTGTTTTCAGGGTAGATTTGCCAAGGTGTTTATTCCAGTAGATCCACTTTCCAGTTTCCACTACACTTCACATTGTTCATCAAAGCTCTAAGAAGAACATTAAATTAAGCTACCTGTAAGTCATCTGAAAGTTTGAAGAATTTCAATTTTCACATATCCTTTGTTGTTTCTTTCTTTACCTGTACCTTGTACATGGTACAGATAATACTGTCTAAAGGATAGAGGAAGACTCTTAAAAAGGATGCTGGAGGACCTGACTTTATAAAATAAATCCTTCTGTCTATCAGTATTGGGGAAAGGGTGGGAGAGAGACACAGAGACAGAGATACAGAGAGACAGAGACAGACAAAGACTTCAAACAGAAAAGTTAAAAAAAATCAATTTCCCATTCAAGAAAAGTTCTCAAAACAAGATACAAAATATTTTTCAATGATTTGAAATATTAGTAAAAATTTATCTACAATATTTAAAACCTATTCCTTATTATTAGTAACTCTCCAGTTTGAAAATTTGAAAACTGACTTTTAAACCATGTAATTAGATCACACTGCAGACTTCTCTTTTAATTTAACACCCTTTAACCATCTTGCACATACTGAAATGCTTCAAACAATCAACTTATTTAATGTATGAGCTTCAAAATTCGAGACTAATCTACTAAAACTAAATGTTTTAGAATTGTGTGATTGTAAAGACCTCTTGTTTTTTAATTAATTAATTAATTTAGTTTTAGTTTTCAACATTCACTTCCATAAGCTTTTGAGTTTTAAATTTTCTCCCTCCTCCCTCCCCAATATGACATGCAATCTGATACAGGCTCTACATATACACTCATATTAAACATATTTTCACATTAGTCATGTTGTAAAGAAGGACCTCTTATTTTGAATGAACCTATATTCAACTATTTTGCACGAAATATAGCCACATGTATTAAGAAAAGGAGGGAAGTCATCTTGGGTTCTTAGGGCAAGCATCAATTTCTACTGAGTAATAGAGTATACTGAATTCTGTATTTACTGGCAATGTTTCTCCTTTTAAAGGTAAATTACTGGGTTTTTAGAATTTTTTTTGTAAAATCATTAAAAATATATTGCTTATAGAGAATGATAGTGTTTTATTGAGCCATCCTTGGTTTTCTTGAGTGTCAAATTCATACAATTATTCATAGGGTATCGTAGTTGGACCCAGAACCAACTAGGTGGGAAATATTCCTGTTCAAAAAAGGAAATGGTGAGGAAAACTAAGTTAAGAGGATCTTTCCATTACCTTTGTAAGGCATCTTCTCAACCTTGCCATCTCCCTATATCCACCTGTACAACGTAAAATCATACTTCCTTTGAGGAGCTCGTGACATTTCCCTTTAACAGTGGATTACTTGCTAAACAATAATTTGAAACAGTTATACTAAAATTTAAAACTCAAATCAAATCAAATTACAGTTCTACCTCACACAGCAAGTTCTACTGTTCAAATTTAGAGAAGGGTAAAGTGTTTTTCCCCCCTTTTTGTTGCTATAACAGTTAGCTAACAATAAATAATTTATCTTCAGTACTTGCTAAGTACATATAAGGTCTTTACAAAAACATTCATATAACATTTATTTTTTTCTTTCCAGTTTAATAACATCCTGATGCAAAAATTATCATCAGGCAAGGCTCTTGTTAGTCACATACATTTTTACAGTCACTTCTTTCACATAGCTAGTAAGATTTTATGACCTAGTCAAGGCTGAAGGTTCAGAGAACCTGGCAAGCTTCCAAAGAACTTTATAGATAATAAGAATTTACAAGGGATTTTTTTTTTACTTTTCCCAAACACTAAGTAATTATTATTATTCAATATAAAGCAAAATATATCTAATTAAAGTCTTATGACATATTTTAAACCATAATGACAAAAGTCTCTAATAAGTGAGTGTTCAAATTCATAATTTCATAACAAATAGATCAAAAGAAAAGCTAATCTCTCAATAATATCAATGCAGTATACTGTAGGTATGATTTTTCAAATTAACAGCATTTCTTATACAATGGTTTCTCAAAATCACAATGCAAACACTCAGAAGTATAATAATAACATAAAACAATATTATAGACTTAAAACATGAAACAAACTTACTGCATATCAGATGACATCAATTCAATTGAATGCATTTATGAATTATCTTTCCTAGAAATTAATTTCATTGTTTTATCAATTTGGGCATTCTATACTAGCTGTATTCAGAGACTAGAAGAGATCAAATTGTTCTTATAGGTACAAGAGTGGCATCAGCAGTTAATTTCCCATAACTGATTTATCATAGCCCATTATAAATCCAAAACTTAAATTGCTCAATTTTAAATTGTGTTACGTCACTCCCCCTACTTTTATACATCAATGGGAATATCAAAGTTGGTGAAATAAATATAAGAGATCATGAGAAATCTCAAAATTATCTTGAACTTTCTGAAGCAGAAATAAGCCCTATTTCAATATAGAATAAGAATTTCAAATCTTCCTATTCTCTTCTTATCAAAATGAGATATGAAACTTGACTGATACTTTTCTGCAATATTTACTTTGCTAAATTGTCAGCTTTTCTCTAGAGTTTACACCTATGAAAAAGTTTTATTACACAATGCCAATCACCTGAAAAATTTATACTTTGCCCAAAATAGAAACTTCAAGGTTTATAAACAGTTTCTCATATTGTCAAGAAAAATTTTCCAATTTGGTTTTTTTAGAACTTTCAAATGCACAATTTATTCTAATTCTTTTTAGGTGATTTTGTTTCTAATTTACCCATACAATTAAATTCATTCACCAAATCATTCACCAGTCTTAAAATGAGATTTTACTTACTCCCCAATCATTTTACTCTCTAATTAAAACAATCCTCTCTCCTTCCAAGGTGGGAAGAAGAGACAATAATGGGTGGCTCTTAAGCACCAGAGAATGCTTTAAAACTGAAAAGCCATTTTTTTTTCACTTTTAGACTTCACTGGAGATAAAACTTTAAAATGACTTCAGTTCTGTTTATTCTCTAGTCAGTGAAATCACCTTCTTCCCTTACAGTAAAACCATAAATCTGTCATTCTCTTGGGAAGAGAGAGTGATAGAAGAGTCTGCTGTTTATATGTTCCTTAGTCCTAGGGGGCTGCAACCCCAAAATCCCACTAGGATCTTTCAGATTTTCACCACAATTTGGTAAACAGATTTCCTTTCAGTTCCCAAATTCAGCCTCTATTTAGTTTGCCTGCTATAAATCTCTGGAAAGAGGGAAAGGATCTCTTTCTCTCTTATCTCTTTCTCTCTTTGCATTCCCAATTTGGCCAGAATTAGGATCACAAAAATGAGAATATATCTTTTGAAAGCTTTAAAATTTTGGCAGAAAAAAAAGTTTTCACTCTTTTCTTGCTCTTTCTTAAGACAATAGGGCTTTACATTTTCCTGCAAGGTCTAGAAAAGTTAGCAGATGAATCATAAAACCCTTAGGAAATTCTTTGCCATCCATACTGAGATTCCCCCACAAGTAAAGGCAAACAAGAATTTAAAGTTTTCAACTAATGGAAAAGAAAGCAGAATGTAGATCAATTACTGAAAAGAACCATGGTAGAAGGTACAGAAGAAGAGTAACAGGATTTGGAACAACAGGAATCATAAGAATATTTACTTATTTACAACTCTTGAATCTTGAACAAACTGATACATACATCAACCTCCTTCATCTAATTTTTGTTTTCTTAATGATAAAATGGGGCATCATATGGAGATTCTGCCTTTTGGATAACTCCTTGTTTCTCCAAATCTATTGGTGGCCATGGCTTCTCTCTATAATAGCTAATCACAACTAGATTAATTTCTTTTATCATGTCACTATCATCACTATCATGGGTTTGCAATACAGAATCAATTTCTCTCCAGCATGGGGTAGAACTTCCACACATACACCCCACCCCAAAACAGAAGGTATGTAGTAACTAAATCAGGTGTCTTTTCTTTCAGGTGCTCCAAAAATATTCCTTCTGGGGTACAGAATATGGTTATCCTGAATTAAACACCAAACCTCTTCCCAAGAGATTAACCAAAAAAAAAAGCCTAATTTTCAATTAAAGGTCCTATTTGATTGGAGGGTTCAATGACAGAACTTATGTTTCTTTTCTTCCAGCATTGTCTTTAGGGGTTTTTTTTCTTTTTCTTTCTGATCATCCAAATCACTCTTGTTTGTTAGAGGTATAATACCCATCCCAAAGATACCAATAATTCATTTGCTTTGGGTGTGTGGTTTCTAAAAGTCCCATTAAATAAACCAGTTTTCATTCTTCTAATGAACCTCCTTCCAAATCTGGCCTTGCATAAGTATAAACATTCCAGATATGACAGTGAGATATTAACCTCTTGAGATAGAGATACCTGCCAGCAACATATAGGTTTCCCATATTTCTCTGCCATGTTAACCAATAGAAGCGCAGACCAGTTCTCTTTAGATCCCATGCTGCCCATTTTTACACTTTTACCATACCAGGCCAGATCTCTCTAGATCCAATGCTGTTCATTTTCCAGTTTTACCATATTTAGTCTCCATTTTCTTCACACATCTTTACTTCCTAAGGAACCAGATAGTTAGCAGAGTCCCAGCAGGAAGACTTTGTAGACAGTCAAGGTCTCTTACCTGCTAGAAAGTTCCCACAAATACCCACAGGGAGATTGCTCACTACTCCTCCAGTACCTGGGAATACTGCCAATTACATCAAATTGTTAGGTTGAAATAAACCTATATGGAGATAATCCTCAAAATAATACAGTTTATTGAAAAGATAAAAATAGGAGCTTGCAGAACATAGCCTGTGAGACTAGGGAGAGAAATCAGCAAGAACACTCTTTTTATAGTTATATAAAAGTAATTTGTGCATAATACAACTATTTCTCAGAACTATCTCAACATGACTATTTTTTTCAGAACTTTCATCCCATTATTTCTCTACTAGTAAGTTTATCATGACCTAGGTGTATCAGTAACTTTGGCATAACATTGGCAGAATGATATGTTTAGGCTTGGTTGCAGTATGTGCACCTGTTCTTGGCAGGAGCTAAGGAATTATAGAAGATAGAAAACTATGTGATGTAACAATTTTACCTCCCCAAAACCATGCTATGTCATAATGCGACCCTCACTTATTCCTTACACTTAGAAGATTTGTTTGAAGTTCAGCAAGTCACTGACAAGGCTAAGATTCAACATTTCCCAATAGTGGAAAGGTTTATTTGTTTATTACGTATTTTTATAATAAAGTTAATCAAATATTAGTCATCAAAAACATTATTCTGACAAAGCGTCCCTTCCTACACGTTACTAGTCATCAGCGTAATGGCTAAGAAATCTTTTCCTCTGAAATACTTGGCATTGGTTTAGTTTATATCTAATTGTTTTGTCTATTGAAATCAGACATTCCCTTGCAACTCAACAATGGTGTTTACCTTTGTTTTGAGTACTTCCAAAGCATGTCATCAGTGATTAACAAACACTGAAAAACTTCATTAACATGCTCCTGTTTGGTCTGTAGGTTTCACATGCATGAATCTGAGGAAACAGAAAAACAATCAGTTCAGATTTCTCAAAGCCAAAACTAAATAAGAGTATAACAAAGATCAAGGTTAGGAAATGTACATATCACACCTGCAGGATATTTTAGATTTTATTTCCTAAAAGTCAGAAGTTTGTATTTTAATGAGGGCTTGAGAAAATACTATAATTTCCAGTGCCTAGGACTTTGAGCAATACTTTGATTCCAGAAGGTGTAGATAAAAAGTTTTTAGCCCAAATAATTAAAGTGGAAGTGGAATTCTTAGGCCAGGTTTTATTTTGTTGTGTATTTTTTCCTGGCAATTATTTGGTTTTTGTTGGGTTTTATTTGTTTGTTGTTGGGGGAGGGGAGAGGATTGGCCAATATAATATGCTTGCCTTAGAATCAGGGGTGGGGAACCTGCGGCCTTGGGGCCACATGTGGTCATCTAGGTCCTCAAGTGGGACCCTTTACCTGAATCCAAACTTAACAGAACAAATTTGCTAAATAAAAGGACTTGTTCCGTAAAACTTGAACTCAGTCAAAACGTTATACCCAAGGACCTAGAAGGCCACATGTGGCCTTAAGGTTGCAGGTTCTCCATCCCTTCTTAGATGAACATAAACTCCAAGAGAAAAGGAAAATGCCATCAATGTATGTCTTCAATGACTGAGGTTAAGTACCAGTCTGACTCTACTCCTCAATTTGTTCAGCAACTCTCTTATATAACTCTAAGTAACCTCCTATCTATTGGTACCAAGTATCTGTATTCCCCTTTTATTTCCAGTCATCCAAATTAAAATCCTATTTCATTGTGAAACAAGTTAACAAATCTACATTTGAAAGGAAGAAAATGACCCAGAAAGGCAATCACAGATAACAAAGTTACTATTTCTACTGAGAAGGCAACTCAAGTTATCCTAACCTCTGTGAGTAATGCCTTGATACCTGCAGATGCAGCTACCATAGACAATGGTGTTACCATTTTTGCAAGGAAGGAAGGAAGGAAGGAAGGAAGGGAGGGAGGGAGGGAGGGAGGGAGGGAGGAACATGGTATCTGCTTCCCATCTGCAGCTCTGCCTAGTTTCAACAAGATGCCCCTCCCAGAAAAAGCTGATCATTCTAAACTCATCACCAAGCTTTTAGAAGGGTTCTTGTTTGTTTTTCGTTTTCTCTAGGAGGATCATGACATCAGGAAGGTGAGGCTATGACTTGTAAGTGAATTGGATTTAAGTGAGAGAGAGCTGTGCAGAGTTACCAGCCTCACTTGCTTCTTCAGAGCCATCTGAACACAGTGGCAGGACAGAGATGAGGAAGAAATGCCATCCAGGTAAATTGGATGGACTGATCAACTTATCCTAATTACTAGCTATCAATGCATAGTCAATAGCCTTCTCCTGCTCAGCTACCCAATCTGTTTCAACTATTTCCCAGTGCTTTATATCCATTAGATGCCTTATTATGGAATGATATTAGTAAAATTGAATTTAAATTAATTATGATCACATAGATAACAAACTGTTTTAATTTCCTGCTATTAGCACAATTGCAAAAGAGATTTGTAATATTCCTAGAGTAAGAGCATGATGTCATATTATAAACATTCTTCCATACATAAAAGATTACACTATTTAAAACATTATTTGATCTGTTAAAAACTCAATTCTATAATGTTTGTCTTGGCATGATTCCAATTAATTTTTAGACTAATGGGGAGTTTTCCTCAA
The DNA here is from genome assembly GCF_900497805.2 of Vombatus ursinus. NCBI lineage: Eukaryota > Metazoa > Chordata > Mammalia > Diprotodontia > Vombatidae > Vombatus > Vombatus ursinus. The sequence goes on from NW_020955033.1 coordinate 7,296,268, forward strand.
ATAAGAACTTAAGTGTAATATAGTCTTAATCTTCACTTTATTGGATTTAATAATACTTTATATTGATGTAATGACTATCTCCCAGTAGACTCCAGCATTCAAAAATATTGTGCTTTTGTAGAAACTTTGGAAAAATCCATCATACATGAATTCATTATAAACAATTGCTCTGGTCCATTTATCTTATCATAAAAAGCACCAGGTCCATACATATAGGGGTAAAGAATCATACTAAACAAGCAAGCAATCAGCAACAAAGATTTACTGCATACCTATTCCAAGAGGCAGTGTGGTATAAAAGAGTATTGTATTTAGAATCCAGTTCAAAGGGCTCTCGGTTTAACCCATATGACTCTGCTGTTTACTATGTGGCCCTGGACAATTTACTTTTCTGATACTATTTGTCCCTCAGGTTTATTTTTTTTCATGATAAAATTAGAACAATTGAATAATGCTCCACTACAAACTCTAAGTCTATGATCCTATGCTGATATATGAAAGATTCAATGCTTGGAGCTATATTTAGTAATATATTGTTCCTGCCCTTAGCAAGTTTACTGTCCAGTCAAGGAAATATGAAAAAGACTTATCTCCCTCCATCTTGGGTTCCCCTCCAGTTATCCTCAGTTCAATATGGTCATGACTTGATTGCCTCATCAACCCCAAGTGTTTTACCTCCAAAATGTATAGCTCTTTAATTACTCTATATAATCATAAGTTCCTGTCCTCCCTATGGCTCTCTCCTCCTAAACCTTTTTCTGTCCTCAGATCATAATCAAAAGCTTTAGTGTACTTTGAAACCTGAACAACTTAGGTTATAGATATGAAAGAAAAAAATTGTAAGTGACATTAAAAGCATGTATGACTTAGGGTGGGTACACTACACAATTGAATTCAATGTACTCTTGTTTCACATCCTCTGACACATGGAAGGGGAAAAGCCCTACTGTGGCATGCCAGATATATTGCATCCTGTAGTTATACCTGTAACTAGCAATTCTGGCACTCAGGGCAAGTAATACAAAATGAGCCCTCAAATCAACTTTTTTTAAAAGGTAAATTCAGTTGCAGCAAGAATAGCTCTTTGGACATTGACCTGTAACAGAAAGACAAATGCCCTACACAACTGCCACCAGAGTAGAAAGAAGAGACAGGGTATAGCTAGGCCAAAGAAGAGATTCAACTGCAAAGCCAGTGGAAATAAACATGGGTAGCTCTCTGTTTAGGTGCTAACTCAGTGCTAAGTTCATTTGTGACTATGTTGAAAAGAAATACAAGTGCTGTTAGCACTCACCAAATTTTAGTGTTTGAGACCACATCCCCATCACCCTGTCCTAGTCACAGCTCTGCCTAAAGCTAACAGCACTGAATCCCTATCAGCTATATGTCAATTCAATTTGTCTTTAAATGTTCCTTACAGATTGTTCCTATCATAACAACTCTAATCAACTTTATTATAATCATTCCATAGAAATATCTTTACCATGGAAGTTCACTGTACCCACAGGTATACTAAAGCCAGTTGCTAAAATTTCAGGATAATCATTTACACCTTAGAAATCAGCAAATCAAAATTTTATTTATTGTCTTGACTTAATAAAGTGATGGAGAAAATTTTAATAATGCAAATAAAACTTAAAAGTGTATAATGCTACATCCTAAACCCGAAGCTAGTTGTTAAGCATTTCAAAAACACCCCTGACTCTAACCTGGACACCTCACACTGGAAGTATCTTGTGGTGTCTTCCTCTGATTGGCTAGTTCTTTCCAGAACATCCTTTTTAATGATATGTTCATTCCTCTCCATACTAAACTCCTGACCCTGTGGAATTTTTTCTATCATGGCCTGACTTTGGCACCACATCCCCTTTACAGCTTCCTTTTATGGTTTTTTTTTTCCTGCTCATATGGTAAGCTTTGTCTCTGAGGACAGGAACTGTCCTTCTGCTTATATTTGTATTCCCAGGGATAAGCAGAATACCAAGGATAAAGTAAGTGCTTAATAAATGCTTGTTGATTGGATATGACTACTAAAATTTGTTAGTGTGACAACTACGTAAGGACTTCATGAAATCACTATGTTTAAATATTATATGTTGAAGAAATGTGCCATAGGCATAAAAGGTTCTACCTCTGTTAGTACAGGATGAGAAAAAGATCTGCCAAGCATCATGGTGAGGTAAGCACTGCAACTGAGGCTGTTCTAAAGAGCTGTAAGTTTCAGACATGAACTCATAATGGATATTTTTCTACTGTGTTTGAAACAGAAAATTATGCATAGCAAAGGGTATGGTTTTATTTCTGCTTCACAAAAAAAGATTTCTCAATAAGTAATTATTGCTGCCATCAGACTTAACCATTTTATTCTCAAGTCTATGATAACCCACATATCACATTTTCCACTTAGTGAACACAGGTGATTGGTCCTAAGCCTAAAGCTTGTGAAAGAAGAACTCATTACCTCATTCTGTGGGTGCTCCCCAGCAAGATAAGTATGCAGAATGTTTGTCAAGATATGTGGACACCACATAAATGTGCTATCCACTAGTGCAGACTTGCCTACCACTAAGGCCTGACAACCTACGTGTTCTGAATGCTTTGCTAGGTGGTACTTAAGAGACACTAGCTGGAGACAGGTGGGGCTTGTGGGCTTTTTAGGAACCATTAAAACAATCCTTTCAGCTCCTAATTTTCTGAAATGAGGGAAGGATCAACTTTACCAAAAGGTTCTCTATGAAAATCGGCAGGAATTCCACATAGGATGCAATGAAATGCAGCCACTAGAATGTCATGGCTGAGTGAAATCATCTTGCTTTGACTGTTCTTTCCATCTGTTCTCTACCACCTCCATTAAGAATTTAACAGCCTTGTACACAGTAACAGCAACATTATTCGATGACTAACTTTGATAGACTTACCTCTTCTTAGCAACGAAAGGATCTAAGACAACTCCAAAAGACTTATGATGAAAAATGCTATCCACATCCAGAAAAAAGAACTATGGAGTCTGAATGAAGATTGAAGCATACTATTTGCTCTCTCATTTTTTTGTTTGTTCTAATTCTTCTTTACAACACGACTAATGTGAAAATTGTTTAAAATAAATATATATGCAGAACCTATATCAGATTGCATGTCATCTTGGGATGGAGGGAAGAAAGGGAGGAGGAGAAAATTTGGAACTCAAAATCTTATAGAAATTAATGTTGAAAACTAAAAATAAATTCATTCATTACTATCAAAAAACAAAATAAAAAACAAAAATTTAACAGCCAATGTGACATCAATACTATTCACGTTGGGTGCTGATGCATCTCATATTCATTCTTGATACCATTTAGTATTACAAAGTATTTGCAAAAACATAGGTACTGAGCTGAACATTTAGATATCCCTGTGTTTACTGAGCTATACCAGCCCTGGTTGCAGAAACCATTCCAATGCAGTCATCCATTCATTCAACTTGCATCTGAAACAGGAAAACTAAGGCAATTTTTTCCTCTTTGAGGTAAGTGATTCAGAATAGTTATATCATGAAGCAAATATTGCATATTCTCAAAGGTACAAAATCTTCTCTCATACTGGATTCTATTCTGTTCAGACCAAAGAAGCATAATGGTATAGTGCTAACACAGGCAGTCATTAAGTGCTTATTATGTGAAAGGTCCCTCATAATGTGAATCAGTCAACAAGTAGTAAGTACCTACTAAGTGCCAAGCTGTGTGCTAAGTGGTGGAGATTCAAAGAAAGAAAAAAACAGTCCCTGCTTTCAAGGAACTCACAGACTAATGAGGCAGACAAGATGCAAAAAAACGATGTACAAATAAGAAATGTATACTAGATAAATTGGGGTTACTCTCAGAAGGAAACTGCTAATTAGGAGGACTGGGAAAGGCTTCTTGAAAAAGATAGGATTTTAGCTAAGGCTTGAAGGAGTCTAGACAATCCAGAAAACAGAGATGAAGATGAAGAGGAAGTTTCAGGCATAAAGGACACACAGTGAAACTGTCCAGAGTCAGGAGATGGGGTGTCTTATTCTACAAAGAGCAAGGACACCAGTGTTACTGGATTGCAGAGTAAATGGTGGGAACTAAGGTTTAAGAAGACAAGCTTTTTTTGTTTTGTTTTGTTTTGTTTTTAAGGGTCAAGTTATGAAGAATTTTAAAAGCCAAAGAGATTTTGTACTTGATCCTGGAGGAGATAGCCACCAGTGTTTATTTAAAAGAGGAGTGGCATGATCAGGCTCGTGCTTAAGGAAGATCAATTTGACAGCTGAGTTAGATAGACTAGAGTTGGAAGAAACTTAAATCGGGTAGACAAATCAACTATTTTAATGGTCCTTGCTATAAGGTGGTGAGGGCCTTGGGTAAATCACTTAACTCTTCTAACCATCTTCTAACATCTTCTAACCATTTACTCATATATTGAATAAGGTGCCTGTAGTAGACTTCTGAGGCTCTTTTCACATCCTCCCAAGAGAAATTGCACCTTACCTTTGTTGTCAGTGACACATGTCCATTATATAAGTATCCTAAAGCAGACATTGCCAATGCATAGATGAAAAGACCAGCAATTATTCTCAAACTTCATATGTAAGAAAACTGCACTGTTTGCTGCCAGAGATTATATTTAGAATAACTAGAAAATCAATTATACTAGCCTCTTTCCATAAGGACAGAGCTGGGCTTCATTTTACAACATATAAGGCTATAGCTTGGCCCTTTCTGTGCTCTGGATCTTGTCTTCTTTTGCTTTTTTCACAAATGACTTCCTTCCATTTTTCCATTCGTACCGTGCATAGTGTTCAAAGATCCTCTTTGCCAAATGCAGCCTACTTCTGTTAGGAGCTCTTCAATTCCAGCTTCCCTCTTGGCAACATAGAAAATTATAAAAGGCAAGAGACCAGAAAGCCTTAAGGCTACCTTACTCCCTTCAGAAGACAAGCAAGTCAGAAGACCAGAAAGTGAAGAGTTGGAAGGATCCTATGTTTCCAGATCTAGAGCTAGAGAGCTGAAAGGAGAAGATGAACCAGAATGTCCTCTAGCTAGTCTCTTTTGACCTTATACTTTCTAGCTCCTGCTGCATCGGTCCCCTCAAGGAAATGATGAGGGGCCAGCCAACCTCCATTTGTGCCAGCACAAGGCAATTCCCATCCCCTGCTGCCAGCCTGATCTCCCATCTGCAATATAGAGACCATTCCCAATGTGTAGCAATCTTACCTTTGACCTTCCATCTCCTGCTGCACCTGTCCCTTGAAAAAAGAACAAGAGGAAAGTTGATGGGGAGTGGGACTTCCTATTGCTGTTGTGTAGATTAGACTTCCATCTCCTGGTGGGCCATTTTCTGCCTAATCTTCAGCCTTCAGAGGGAAAAGGAGTAGTGGAATGGGGTCAGTCATCTGACCATGTGGGCCTTCTTTCTTGTGTTGTACTCCAGCTTTCTTTGGAAAGTTCCCTCTGTCATCCCCGCTCTATTACTTATTATTAATCTCTCCTTGTATTACAGCTCCTTTCCTATTGCCTAAAACCATATGCATCTCCCACATACTCAAAAAGCCCTCCCTTGATCTTTTCATCCCCACTAACTTTCATCTTGTATCTCTTCCGCCTTTTGTGGCTAAATTCCTTAAAAATATCCATCTACGATAGGTGGCTTCATTCTCTCTCCACTCACTTTCTTCTTAACTTCTTACAATCCAGCTTCTGACCTCATTATTCTACTAAAAACTATTCACTCCAAAGTTACCAATGATATTAGTTATCAAACCCAATAGCTTTTTCTCAATCCTTATTCTCCTTGACCTCTCTGCAGCCTTTGATCACTCTCTCTTCCTTGACACTTTCTTTTCTCTAGGTTTTTAGGACATCAGTCTTCCTGACTCTCCTCTGACCTATCTGACTGCTCCTTCTCAGCATCTTTTGCTGAATCTTCACCCAGATCACACTTTCTAACTGCAAATGTCCCTCATGGTTCTATCATAGGCCCTCTTTTTTCTCTCTTTATACTAGTTCATTTGGTGATCTCATTAGCTTCCACAGATTTAATTATCATCTCTATGCTGATGATTTACAAATCAATGTATCCTACCCCAAATGCTCTCCTGACCACCAAGTCTTACATCACCAACTGCCTTTTAGATATTTCTAACTAGATATCCAATAGACATTTTAAACCCAACACATTGAAAACCATACTCATTATCTTCTCCCCTAAATCTCTGCATGTCCCTAATACTGTTAAGGGTAATTCCATCCTCCCAGTCCCCAAGGCTAACAACCTCAATGACATCTTTGACTCTTTACTCTCTCTTCCATTCTATATCCAAATTGTTGTCGTGGCCTGTCCATTTCACTTTTGCAACATTTTTCAGTACGCTCCTTTCTATTTTCTGACACTACCACCACTCTAGTGTAAGTTCTTATCACCTCTCACCTGGACTATTGCAATAGTCTGTTGTTAGTGGGTCCCCTGCCTTAAAAGTCTCTCCTCACCACAATCCATCCTTAGTTCACCCACCAAAGTCATTCTCCTTAAGTGTAGGTCTGCCCATGTTACTCCCCTACTTCAGTGACACCCAAATGCCTCAAAGACCAAATACAAAATCTTCTCTTTGGTATTCAAAGCTCTTCATAACCTAGTCTTCTTCATTTCTTGTCTTCTTACACCTTGTTGCCTGTCATAGACTCTTCTCAATTCAGTGAATTCAATTCAGTTCATTCATTGTTGTTCCAAAAACAAGACACTCAATCTTTTGGCTCTAGGCATTTTTCTCTAGCTGTCTCCCATGCCTGGAATGCTTTCTGTCCTCATCTCTAGCTACTGACTTCAAGTCACAATTAAAATTCTTGAAATTCTAGTGACTCCCCTTTCTTATTTCATATTTATTTTGTAAATGTATTTTTGTACATATTTGTTTGCTTGTTGTCTTCCTCATTAGTTTGTGAGCTCTTTGAGAGCAGGGACTACATTCTTTCATCTCTTTTTTGTATCACTAGTGCTTAAAATAGAGCCTAGGACATAGTAGGTGCTTAATAAATGTTCATTGGCTGTTCAACTCCCACCTTTTATGAGGAAATGAAACCGTTGGGAACAACTAAATGATTTGCCCAATGTGGCACAAATAGTAAAACATAAATGTAAGGCTTCTGACTCCAGAGCCAACAGTCTCTCGTTAGGTCATCTAGTCTAACCAGACAGCTGAATACAAATATTCTCCTTCCTGTCTCCGAGGTAAATCTCAAGACTAATCCTGGTAAACATTAATGATGGAGGTCAGACACAAATCCCAGCATCTCTGAAATTCATTAACATTCATCAGTTTAGTGGGGAAAATGCAGGCTTCAGTCGGGAAAATCTAAACTCAATGCCTGCCTTTCGCAAATACTGGCCATAAGAAGGTGACCAAATCATTTAACCTCCCAGTGCCCAAGGCAACTCTCTAAACTTTAATTTACAGAGCATGTAGAGATCTACATAATTCTGGAAGTTTCCTCACATAGAGTCCCTTATGTAAGTGTCATCACAGGTAGGGAGAAAGGGGCAAAGACTCCCATAAGCTGTAGGAGCTGGTACAAAGGCAAACAGAATCAAAATCTGTAGATTAGTATGAAGTTATGAAAGCAATTGTAGTTGATTTCTCTTAGGTCTCCAGACTTGAAATGTGAATACGCTATCCATGTCTCTACCAATTACAGGTGAAAAAAAGAGTTGAAAAAAGAGAGACAGAGACAGAAAGACAGAGAGACACAGACAAACAGAGAGACGGACAGAAACACAGGGGCCGAGACACAGAGATCGAAAAAAATGAATGGATAGAGGAGATAGACAGAAACAGAGACAGGGAGAGGTAAAAAAGCAATTGAAAGCGAAGCTGCACGAGCCAGAGCAAGAGCAATTTATCCGCACCTGGCAGCTAGTCACCCTGGAATCCGGGAGGGGTTTCTCCAGACACTCTAGACACTTATCTTCCCGGGAACCAATAGCAGGCTGGTCCCTGAGTCGGTTGCCATGGTCACGTTGTGTGTTTGGAGAGGGGCGGGGCGGGCAATGGGACGGAGCGGGTCTGGGCAGGTAGGGAAGCGAGGTGGGGAAGGGGTGGGGAGGTGCTGGAAAGGGGGCGATCCTGCTGGTCTGTGGACCACCCCACCAGAGGGTTTGGGTGGGAGGCTCCAGGTGACTCAGGAGAGCTCGCAGGGATAGACCATCGAGAGACCATCAGCTCTCTCCTCACCCGGCCCGACGATGTATACTGCCAACCGGAAGAGACTGCAGAAGCTAACGGACTGCACGAGCAAAGCCTCCAAGCATTGTGAGTAGCGATGATCACAGCCCTGGCGAGAGGCGTGTAGACCCCGGGACAGGCAGCTCCGGATCCCAGGAGACCCTAGTCTTGGCCTTGGCCAGCACACTTTCTCCTTCCCCACCCCCTTCATTCACATCAGTCAGCTCCATGTACAGAAATCGTCCCATTTTCTCTCTGACTTCTAAAATTTTCCTCTTGAGGAAACTTAAAAACTGACGGTTTGCTCCCAAGCCCTAAGATGTCTATGTGCTCCCCGGTGCGTGCCCCCACTTTTTCCAATGCCGGGTGGCCAATCCCAGCAGGGCTTCCTCCCCATCATTCCTTCAATTTACACCAAAGAAAATTCTCCAGACCCTCAGAACTTGAGCTCCCTCGTATACGACTCCTCTCATAAGAGACCTTTATCCATATATGCTGTATGGCTAAAAAAAAAAAAAAAAATAAGGGGAGGGGAGAGGGAGAAATCAGTGAATCTAAGCAACTGCCTTCACCTTTTAATACCTCAGGACCGGAACCCATCTTTATAGTAAGTGGTGTGAGAATAAGCAGCTGTCCTCCAGTCCCCTACCCCTGATCTCACTACACATATGCCTAGTCTCCTGTTGGCTTGTCTGTACAATCTTTTGAGAAAAGAAAGAGAAAGTTATATTCCTACAAGATAGTTGTGGCTTCTTATCACAATTACCAGTGGATTAATAACTACTGTGTTCAAGAAAATTGCATAATTATCCTATACCATGTAATATATAGCCCCTCCCCCCAAGAACAATTCAGTCCAATTCAGTAAGACTTTATTAACAGGTTATTGTGATCTAGACACTGTGCTATGTCAGTGGATATAAAAACTCAAAAGTGTAAACAAGGACATATAGGAATAGTATGTTTATGCAACTTACATAACTATAGTTTGGGGATCAGTTATAATAATGGTTCCAAGCCAAATGTATTAGGATACTATTTTTCAAACTTTTTGAGGAAATGTTTTCACCCTGCAATTCCCCCTCCCCACACTTTTGGTCTTTACCCTCACTCCTAGTCCATTCTTCAAACAGTTGCCAAATTAGTATCAACAGAACAGAGGTTTGACAATGTCACTATCCTGCTCAAAAATATTCAGTGGTATCCTATTACCTCCAAGAAGAAATTCAAAACTGCTCAACTTGCCACTTAAGACCCTCTACAATCTAGCTCCAACCTATTTGTTCCACTTTCCATAGAGCCTCCATCACACATTCAACATTACAAACTGACCCACCAGTTGTTCCCCATTCCAACTCCCCATTTTTTTGCCTTCTCTCAAGCTGTCCATTATGTGATAGTATTCAGGATCACAGGTTTTTGTGAATATTTTAATAAATAATCTCCCTTCAAGTTTTCCTTTTATAATATTCCATAGACATATTTATAATACAGTCATTTAATATATGTATATATTACAAAGAATGTGCATAGATATTTTGTGAATATTTTAATAAATAATCTCCCTTCAAGTTTTCCTTTTATAATATTCCATAGACATATTTATAATACAGTCATTTAATATATGTATATATTACAAAGAATGTGCATAGATATTTTACACTAAATATCTTGGTTGTTGACATCACTTATGCTAGAGTCAAATAACAGCGTGTCCAACTGTGGCTGACCAGACCAATATAACCTCGGGATGTTCTACCACAGGTCGAGCACAAATAGTCCATGTGAACATTGCACATCTCAAATTTCTTTTGATCTACTTCAATTCTGCTTTGCTCATAGAGCACGACATCTTTTCTAATGATAGCATGCCATGCTTAGCAGTCCTGTGCCAGCGTCTCCCATGTCACACAATCAATTCCAAAGTTCTTTGGAGAGACCTTGAGAGTGTCCTTGTATCACTCCTTTTGACCACCATGTGAATGCTTACCCTATGTGAGCTCTCCATAAAATAGTCTTCTGGGCAAGCATACCTTCTGCATTCAAACAGTAGATTTTGAATGCGTGACAGTTAAGTTCTAGAAAAGACTTCAGTGTCTGGTATCTTATCCTGCCAGGTGATCTTCAGAATCTTCCTAAGTCAATTCAAAAGTATACGTGGAAGCAATTTATGAAATAAGCACTCCCACTTCACCCATGTCTTATTTAAAATCTCTAGTTTCCTTCAAAGTTCCACTCAGGTACCACATTCTACAGGAAGTCTAATCCCTACCTTCAAACATCCCCCACCACCACCAAGTTGTCAACACTTACATCTAATTAACTTGTGTATATGTTGCATTTTCGGTTAGAATGTAAACTCCTTAAGGACAGAGATTGTTTTGTTTTTTAGTATTCCCAGCACCTAACACACTTTTGGTGCATGGTTTTGTGCATGTTTGTTGAGATGAGTTGAATACAAGAAGTTCCCCTTTGAGGCCCTTGATGTAATGTTTGGGGAATTGAGTGGATTGATAGTGGTGATATAGATATTAAATATACCTAACATGATCATAAGAGGAAGCACACCTTGCTAGGGACAAGCTTACTTATGATTTAGTTTACTATTTAATATTTGTGACTACCTGAGAAAACAGGAGCAACTGTGAACCTGTATTACCAAGAATAAAAGGAAAGAACAAATGTGTTCTTTAGTGGCTGTCCTAGAGATTGTAGGACTCAGCAATTTCTAATCACTAGTATCTGATGTAATGAGTGTGATTTACTTTTTGGCTGTGGCAACAAAAGAGAACTCTTACAGGACTATACTGTAAATAAAAGTTATGCTACATAGAGAACATTTTAAACTCCTTAGAACAAAGAAGCCATATGCATTTAAAGTATCACCATGATTATTATAATCTGATGCTTTTTCACTTACAACATTTTTATCTCTGGAAAAAACAACTGTTCTTAAATTTTTCAATAGCTGTTTTGAATAAACATTCTGTCTGACAAAACAATACAATAGGTATTATGCAAAACACTAGATGAAACATAATCCTTTCACAGTAGGTTTGCAATATGTTGTAAACAGACCTCATGATGCAAACAAGTGAGGGAAAAGAGTACAATTTTCAAAGGGTTGGTGGTAACAACAACAAAAAAGGTATTAAACATTTTTGCCATCTGTTATTCTAGAAAAGGAAAAAGGAAGCTCTAATAACTATTTGATTGTATTGTGCATGGTACCTGGCACATAGTAGGCATTTAATAAACATGTTTTTTGATTAATTGATCAAATTTGAAAGAAGTCTGCACATTGACTTTAAATGATTTAAGATTGAGGGAGGAGATGGAATATGAAATATTATCTTTTTTACTGAGTATATATCTATTATATTCTGTCCCTGGTGGTCAAATTATGTTGATTGTGGAGATGATCGTGCCATCATTCTTCAGTGGATAAGCTTAATATTATCCTAGAACAAGAAAATTTCTTTAAAAATCACCCAGTCGATCTTCAAGAACTACATCAATGCCATCCCAGCAAATCACAGGATTTAGAACTAAAAGGGACCATAGACATATGTGCGTATAAAATATCTATATCTATATCTATATCTATCTATATCTATATATCTATATCTATATCTATATATATTATACATATGTCTACATTATAAAGATGGGAGAGTGAAGATGGTTTGTGATCTTCCATGATAGAGGAAACATTCTAACATGAACGATCCATTATAGTATAAACATTTTAAAAAAGAAATTAATTTCTTTTATTCAAAGTTCCCAAGTTTAGGATATGAGCAATGGAAGAAATGTTAGGGAGTTTTAGGTCCCCTAATAGATGAAAAAATGAGAGCCAGAGAGGTTGTAGTTAGATACAGAGGCAGTCTTAGAGAGCCTTGCTTTCCTCTCTCCCAGATCTGTTACCTTTCCAGCATAAACCTTGTTGACTTCTTTCTAACTACTTGCATGTTGGCAGTAGCATAAAATCATTTTTGAGTGATATCAATTGGGACTTGTAGATAGTAGGTTAAATATCACAGTTTTATTTGAAAGGATATTTCTACTTTCAATGAGAATACTTATGAATAAATTTATATTTAATTGAAATGAAAATTAGTGCCCATGTAGTTTATATAAGTCTGAAACCAGTTTCTATGGAAATAGAACGGATCACCACATGAAGTAAAGTTGATAGTCCCATGGACTTTCATAACTAAAATGTTGAAAGGATAATTAATAGATAGATGGAAGCATTTTTGATTCAGCATTTTTATTAGTCAAGTTTTTTGTTTATTTTCCTATTTTTAACTTTTTATATTCACTCAAACATACTTTTTAAGTTCCAGGTAAAAGATATATTTGAGGCAGCTAGATGGTTCAGTGGATAGAGCACTGAGCCTGGAGTCAAGAAGATCTGAGTTCAAATGTGGCCTCAGGTACTTACTAGCTGTGTGACACTAGACAAGTCATTTAACTTCTGTTTGCCTTAATCCGCTGGACAAGGAAATAGAAAACCACTCCAGGATCTTTTCCAAGAGAACCCCATGCATAGTATTTGTGGGCAACGGCCCACAGAGTCACAAACAATCAGACACAACTGAACAACAAAACAGATATTGGTTAATATTGCCAATGTTTGCCAGTCATCTTTTTTCCTAACTCTAATGTGACTTGATTCTATTGAAGCAGCATAGCATACAAAGATTATTGGTTTTCAAGTCAGGAAGACTGGGGTTCAGGTCTGACCTCAGACATTTAGTAGCTATGTGACCTTGAATAAGTCACTTATTTTCTCTGTGCTTCAGTTTGCTCATCTGTAAAATGAGAATTTTGAACTTGATGACCTCTTAAGTCCTTCCCAGCTCTAAAACTATGATTATATAATACTATGACAAACCCATTCAAAAAATTTACTGTTGAAAATCTAGGTACTCCCAACCTCTCTCTTTGTTAAGCTAAATTTAGCTTCTGAAATGATCTTACAACCTTCAGTTTCTAAAATACCTCAAAATGTAGTAGCTATCATTGCGAATTGTACATTTGGTACATCACCCATTGTAAAAAAAAAATATTGTAAATTCAGCATAAGTTTCATTGTCATCTCTTGACTTTTTCATCACAGTTAACAGATACGAAATAGAGTGCCTCATAAAACTTTTTTATACCTTGCTGGAAGAAACAGCTGAGAAACAAAGTAGCATTGGGATAGATCGTAATGCATTTCGAAACTTCCTGCATACTACATTTGGAATGACTGATGACATGATTATGGACAGGGGTAAGAGGACATAATCAATTCATATTGACCAAATTCTGCTGAAAACAAGACTTCATCGGCTTTGAAGTTTGGGAGGTATTCTGTATAACAAAATTAGTATTTGATGTTTCAAATTTTGCTTGAAAATAAGCTTAAGCCATACATGCAGAGACAAAAACATTTAAGCAAGCATTAAGAACAGGAAAAATTGTCATATCTAGTTTGCCTCATTTGATGGAAAAAATCCTAAAGTTCATAATATATGTTGTTTATATCATATTTCTATTTAATAAATAGCTTATTTTCTATATAATTTGTTTTTAAGGAATTTTTGGCTTTTTTCTTCATCATAGAAAACATACTGTATTCATGAATAAAAGATTGTATACAAAAATTACAAATGAAACATTATTTAATAGGCATAAATTCCCACTATGACTGTACAAATATCTATGGAGAAATTTGTTTTCTGTATATAACTAATTACCTCAAATTGCCAAAATTTTCATTTTCCCCACATACAGAGAAAATTCAAATGTAGAGAAAAATTTTATGCTTTAGTAATCTCTGACAAAATATTATATTGAAAAATGTTCTAAAAAAGTTTTATATAAATCATTATATTTGTATCAAATTTTTCTTTGTAGTATTTCGTGCTTTTGACAAAGACAATGATGGATTTGTGAATGTAACAGAGTGGATTTCAGGACTATGTATATTCCTTCGAGGGAATTTGGAAGAAAGAACAAAATGTAAGGTTTCAGTGTTTGATTTATAAATAGTTATTTTCTGGATTTTGTGCTTAAAATATGTAAAGATTGTTTTACTTGGAGTTATCCAAACCAGACAAGCAGAGGTTTCTGGTGGCACTCATTTTCCTCACATACCTTTCCTCTGAAATCTGAGTTTCTATCCTAGTTATTGTAATGAATATTAATCAATGACAGTGAGTGGGGAATGGACAATAAAAAGGAAAATCAAGAAATAGAATTTTAATTTTATTTTAATTGCCTGAAAATTAACTGCATGTTTGATATAGGTTCATGCTAATTATATGTATGTATGTATGTATACATATATATATAATGTTTAGAATTCTAATTATTTCATTGGATGAAAAGCATCATGGTATAGTGGGTAAGGTAGAAGAGAAGTACCAGTAGAGAATTCAATTCAATTTACCCAATAAGTATTTATTAGAGAGGTTCTATGACATAAGGGATGGAGAACCAGTTTTGGAGTCAGAGAGACCCAGATTTAAATTTCACCTTTGATATATATTGTCTGTATGACCCTGGGCAAGTCACTTGACCTCCTAATGCCTCAGGCAACTCATTATTCTTGTTCAGATGGCCTTTCTGATTCTTTGTGACCCCATTTGGTGTTTTCTTGGCATAGTTACTGGAGTGGTTTCCCATTTGCTTCTCCAACTCATTTTATATATGAGAAAACTGAAGCAAACATGGTTAAGTGACTTGCCCAGGGTCACACAGCTGGTAAGTATCTGAGGTCAAATTTGAACTCAGATCCTCCTGACTCTAAGCCAGCATTCTATCCACTGCACCACCTAGGTATTACACTGTAAGTTAGAGATGAGTCACCTACATGTATTGATGGAAAGAGTTTTTACTCCAGGGATTTCTCTCATTGATAAAATCACAGATCTTACTCCCCTCCCCCAAAGAAGTTATTTTGTTAAGCCATATCACTTAGTAATCATGTTCAAGATCAATATTTGACTCGGACTCTATGTAGTTTAATTTTAATGGTAAGACATTATAAAATTAGCATTCATTGTGGTGCTTTTTACTCATTTACTTACAGTTGATTTAAAAAATATTCAAAGATTGAGCCAAACATTTTTGCATGTCAGTTCATCATATATTAAGTACATATCATTTATGTGAGAGGTAAGGTAAAGTGGATCAAATACTTGCCTCAGAGGCAGGAAGACCTGGGTTGTTAAGTCCAGATTCTGATACATATTGACCATGTGATCCTGGGAAAGTCATTTGTCTTCTCAGTACACAGGTTCAGATCCCCTCCTCCCCAACTCCACTTCCAAATGATGGTGTTTGCACTGTGCTAGACACCATGGGGAATGATAAAATGGCTCACATTTACATAGTGCTTTACAGTTTGACAAAATTTACCTGAGAAAAAACCCACAAGATAGGTAAGTGATGTGCATATTATGATCTCCATTTTATAGTTGAGAAAGCTGAAAGACATTAAATGACAAGTCAAGATCATATTGCTAATAAATGATATAGCGGTAACTTCAAGCTCTTTTCATTTATACCATATTATTACAATAAATATATGTGTGGTATATATGTGCAAATCATTGCAGTTTCTCTTCTATATTCAGTCTTCATTCCTCTTCTAACAAGTATAGGCTACTTCCAGAAATATTTGTGGATATTTAAAACATGAATTCGCGATTACATAGAAGCAACCTGTCATAGTGGGCAGAGTGTTAGGCTTGAATTCATAAGATAAGCACAAGAGCCCTGAGAGTGGCAGCACCATCACACCTAGACCACTAGTCTGCTTCTAGCCCAAACCCTCACAGCCATCATCCCTGGATGATGGCAACTCTTCTCCTATGGAGAAGGGACCAACAGCCAATCAACTGCTACTCACAGGCAAGACAAGTCAGCCTGGGTGAAGTAGCAAGGCACCTTGGGAGAGTCAGGAGGGAGCATTTGCCAGCAAGTCAAACCACCACCACCTTTATTATTACCTCCTCTTGGACTGTAAAAGAGAAAACTCAGGACCCTGAACCAACAGCCTTGGAAATAGTAGTGTTCCCCAAACTTCGACCCCTGCTTTTAGCCCAGTCCCCACAGCCATCACTAGGAGAAATCGTTGTGGAGACGGGGACCACATTTCTGATCATCACCAACAATAACTTCTAATTAACTGTTACCAAAAGGAATTAGGCATAAGAACCCTAGGAGTGGAAGGACAACCCCTCCCCAATGACCTGTCCTGCTTCTAACCTGTCCCTCACATTTATCATATGGGGACTCAGCCATCTCTGTCAAATGCTTACCAACTGCCACTCACATGGATGAGGCAGCAGGGCACTCTGAGGAAAAACAAACCAGGAGGCAGTGTGCACCAGACTAATCAAACAATGACTACTACCATTGTCCTTCAGACCCTGATAGAGACAGCCAACACAGAACCCTGTACCCAGGAACCTTAGGAATAGTAATGCCCAAAGCCATCACTCTGGGAACCAACTGCTATGAAGATGCAACCTGGCAACTGTTCCTACAGGTACTATCACCACAATTTCTGGAGATCTTGAAAAAAGAGCTTGCCACCAAGCTCTTGGCATTGTAAAACAGTTAAGCACCAGAAACCTGTGTGATTTTACCAGTGGAAATGACATTAAAGAAGAGGCATTACCATTTGCTCTGCTACTGTACCCTAAGGACCATGAGACCTTGTTATCTGACTTGCAGCTGAGACCTTCCATGAGTATTATCTGTAGAATTAGACTGAGAACAGATTGTGTTATTTATGTACCTGCTGCTTTGCAAATAGTAAGCACTTAATAAATACTTTATTTATTCACTTAGAAATACCTGAGTTCAACCTCCCTCTAATACTTATTAGCTATGTGACCCTGGGCAAGCCATTTAACCCCATGTGACTCAAGTACTTCCCTAAGACTTATGAAATCATAGATGGGTTGTAATTTGTGCTGGTGCAAAGATCCTCACACTGAGGAAATTCTGAGAGCATATTGCTATTTACAGCTATGTGCTGAATATTAGTGTATGTGTCACAGGTAAAATAAACTTGATTTATCAGGATTTTGAGCTTTTATTTTAAGGTCTTTGCTTAACTCACTCATTAAGCAAACATTTCTTAGGCATCTATGTTATGTGCAGAGACAGTGGTGCTAGATCTTAATATCAGTGACCCTACTTAAGACCTCCACAAAGGACAAACAAGAAGGCATTTATTGCTATTTTGGAATCTAGGACATTTGACATGTTTTCATTTTTTAAATAAAGCTTTTGCTTTTTTTTCTCTAAAGTGGTCCTAAAGTAAATTTCCAGGTCTACACTTAACAATATTTAAAGTAACTCCATAACACAATATAACTTTAAATTGTGTATTCTTTAACAAGGTAACTTGATATAATGTACTTTAATTTTGTTTCTTTAAGACTACTAGCTAAACAAATGAAATTATATTCTATCATTTTTTTTAAATGTATCACATTTTTCTTATGATAGGAGGCTGAAACTAGAGCACTCAGGATGTGATTCTAGTTGAAACCAGAAAGACAAATAAACTGAACAAAATTTGAAAAATTCATATCCATAAGTATGGAATTAGCTATCTCTCATGTCAATTTAACTTGTTTTATATCATATCAGGAAACAATGTTTCTGTATTTAAAAATTAAGATGATTTGGTTTAATTCCTTTCTTAACCATCTATCACATGCTTGGTCTTGGGGATCAAAGGCCAAAATGAAACAGTCCTGACTGTTTCCTTCTATTGGATGGAAACACCAACTACATAGATACAGAAATACAAAATAGATGCAAAATGACTTCTGGGACAAAGGCACTACCAACTGAGGAGGATTGGTCCAGGATAGACTTCCTCTAAGATATGACACTCAATTTGAACTTTGAAGGATGCTAGTAGGGTCCTTTGTGGAGAGGTGTGCATCCCAGGAATGGAGCACAGCCCTGTATAAAGACACAGCGATTAGAGATGAAAAGTAGTATTTGGAGACAAGCAGGTAGATCACTTAGGCTGAGGGTAAAGGGCATAAAGAATAATTTGCCTGGGAAGACAGACTGAACCCAGATTGTGAAGGACTTTAAAGGGAAAGAGTTTTTACCTTATCCTTGAGGTTAAAGGTAAAATCATGTTTGTTTTTTCTACAAAAGGTAAAAGGGATTTGCTTAATTAGGGTCTTGATGTATTTAGTCTTTTGCTTTAGGAATATCAGTTTGGCAGCTGGTGGAAGGACAGATTGGTCAAGGGGAAAGACTTGAGGCAAAGGGACGAGTTGAGAGGATGTTCATCCAGGGAAGAGGTGATGTAAGCCTGAACTAGAGTGATAGCTGTGTGAGTGGAGAGAAGAGGATGGATGTGAAATTGTATTGTTGAGGTAGAATCGATTATTGGTAATTGATTGGATGTGAAAAGGTGATGAGGGAGAGTTGAATCAAGGATTATTCCAATGAGAATTCAGGTGACTAGAAGGTAGTCCCCTCAACAAAAATAGGGAAGAATGAGAAAAGTTTGGGAGGAAATTCAGTAAGTCCTTTTTTGGATGTATTGAATTTGAGATGATTCTCAGACATCCATTTGACAACATCAAGTAGGCAGTTATAGATAAAAGAAGGTGGAAGACAGACCAAACACATAGATAATTCTACATAAATGCAATAATAAACTATTGCCTTTGACAGCTGATGAGCTCCCCAGGGGGGAAAACATTTAAAAACAAGATTGAGGACAAATCCCTGAGGCACCTGTCAGGTTGGTCCAGAGAAAACAATCACACACAGGAAACTAAGAAGGAACAGTCAGCAAGTAGGAAGAAAAACAGTGGAGAGCAATGTCATGAAAACCCAGGGAGTAGAGAGTACACAGGAGGAAGAGAAATGGTCAAAAAGAGTGTCAGATACCAAAGAGAGGTCAAGAAGGATAAAGGCAAAGGAAAAAATAGTAGGCTATGGCAAATAAAAGATCACTGATAATCTCAGAGAGAACAATTTCCTTTGAGTGATGTCATCAAAAGCCAAATTGATGAGCAGTTACAAGTTATTAATACTGAATGGGGAGGGGAGGTGGAGGGGGTAACTTGACTTTTGAAGTGTAATACAAGGACATTAGGAATATTTTGACAGCAACACTGTTCAGTACATTTTGTCACATAGACATTTCTTAGTGTATTCATTTTTAGCTGAATTAAAATGTGAATGAAATTTCTTCTGTTATTGAACGATATCACAATTTTTACAAATGTCCTATAGGATGACTTAGCAAGAAGGCAAAGTTTGGTCAAGTAGAGATGGGGGAATAGGGAAAGATTTGTGAGAAGTTACTGGTACGTTTGTCCTTGAATAGTTTGAAAGCCTCAACTTATGTACTATGTGGCAGTGCAGGCTGTGACATCTTCATCCAAATCTAGCCAACTCTTGATGTCTAACAGACTGTTATGTCAAGTTTTCTTTTAAGGGTTCTCTATCCAAATTATACCTATTTAAATACACACACACAATCACGAATAGTTATTTTCTAATAAATAAATGATCAAAGGATATTACCAAACATTTCTCAAAAGAAGAACTGCAAAGAATACACAACCATATGGAAAAAAATGCTCCAAATCACTAATAATAAAACACAAATCAAAGCAACTCTGAAGTTTTACCTCACATCAACAAATTGGAAAAAATGACCAAAAAATGGCAACAATGTTGGAGAGGTTTTGGGAAGAAAAACCATGTTAATACATTGTTGGTGGAACTGTGAAATGGTACAGCCATTTTGGAAAGGAATTTGGAATTAAGCAAATAAAGTGACTAAAATGTCCATACTCTTTGGACCAGAGATTCCATTACTACTTATGGAGTCATGGATGAGAAAAACATCCCCATATTTATAGCAAAATATTTATAGCAGCACCTTTTGTGATAGTTAAGAGTCAGAAATAAAGTAGATACCCATCATTTGAGGAATAGCTAAACAAACCATGGTACATAAATGTAATGGGATACTGTTGTGCTGTAAGAAATGATGTGTATAATGAATACAGAAAAAAACATGGAAAGATCTATATGAACTGATGCAGCATGAAGTAAGCAGAACCAAGAAAACTATACATATGCCCACACACAGTAACTACAATGTAAATGGACATAGTAAAAAAAAAAGTCAAAAGTCAAGTGGTACACAAATTAACCAATATCAGAAGATACCCCCAACCTACTGCTTCATGGAAGTAGGATGTCTATCGATGTTAACACATTGCACATTTTCAGACTATATATGGATCAGTTATACTGATATATTGATATATACTGATATATACTGAGTTATACCTCTCTAAAAAAATCAATATTTGTCATATGAGATGGTCCTTGGGGTGAGGTAGGCAGAGGGATAAATAGGATACTATGGTGATATAAGAAACAGAAAATATCAATGCAATTATTTCTAAAGAATCACAAAGCCTAATGCACAATATACAAATCTGCTCTCAACTCTTTAACAAAATGAAGGAATTCTAAACTAAAACCAAAAGAAACTTGGAACTTGAATGAAGATGGGCCTGATGCTTCTGATTATAAAGATGAACCTCAGCATGGCAAAGTATGATTTCCCTTTTGTAGAAACCTCTCTATCCTTGCATTCTCATTTAATAACTCAAACAGTTCTAAAGGACCTTGTTCATCATCTTAACTTATATGAAAATAAAGATGAATTATTGATTGGAGAAATACAAATCAAAACAACTCTGAGGTACCACATCACACCTATCAGATTGGCTAATATGACAGAAAAGAAAAATGATAAATGTTGAAGATGATGTGAGATAATTAGAACACTAATGCACAGTTGGTGAAATTGTGAACTGATCCAACCATTCTGGACAACAATTTGGAATTACGCCCAAAGGGCTATAAAAATGTGAATACCTTTTGACTCTGCAATACCACTTCTAGGTCTGTATCCCAAAGAGATCATACAAATGGGAAAAGAACAGTAACAGCAACAATGTGTGATGACTAACTTTTATAGGCTCATCTCTTCTTAGCAATGCAAGAACCGAAGACAACTCCAAAGCACTCATGATGGAAAATGCTGTCCACATCCAGAAAAAGAACTATGGAGTCTGAATGCAGATCAAAGCATATTATTTGCTCTTTTAAAAAGAATTTTTTTTGTTTCTTCTTTCTCATAGTTTTTCCCATTGGTTCTAATTCTTCTTTACAACATGACTAATGTGAAAATAGGTTCAATATGAATGTATATGTAGAGCCTATATCAAATTGCATGCCTGTCTTGATGTGGGGGGAGGGGAGAGATGGGGAGAAATTTAGGACTCAAAATCTTATGGAAGTGAATATTGAAAACTAAAAATACAAAAATAGATTTTTTTAAAAAAATAAAATTGAACTTTTGGCTTCTGGAATAAAAGAATAGAATCTTATACAAGGTGGCACACAAAATGTTCAAAACATGAACATTCAATATTTGAATCAATAAGTATGAAAAATATTCATGCCATACCTCATTAGGTATGAGAAGTAGTCAAGGAATATCTGTGGAACTCTAAACATAATTGTTCTTTTAGTACTAGGATTACATCTTAGCTATATCAAATATTGCTTACCCAAAACTGCTGCTTTATATTTGATTAGGACAGCAGAGACAAAAATCAGCCCCCCTACCTTAACACAAGCCTCAAAGGAAAGAACTGACTCCAAGAATGAAAAATGTGGTAATCAAACTACTGGTTAGTCCTTGTAAAGTTTTCTTATGACCATTCAACTTTGCTTAATGAAAATTTGTCAGTTTAGTATATTGAAATGATATGGGTTATTTCTATCTGAAAAATTTTTCCAGAACTCAATAAGGCTAAAATAAAAGAGGGAATATGTTGTGACTCTTCAAACAATAGAAGTGATGAAAGATGAACATTGTGAAGAATAGGTGAATTAAGTTGAAGGAGCAGCATGGGAGTATTTTTCTTTAAAGTGACCAAATACATTTTGGGAAACTACAAAGCAGAACATTACCAAGAAAGTGTCAATGATCTTCTCAAAGCCCATAAAGTTATGGAATGTAACATGTTACTCCAGATCCATTTCTGGGATTCATGCTTGGACTTCTTCCTGGAAAACCTAGGCATTGTTAGTGATGAGCACAGAGAATGTTTCTATCAAGAAATATCCATAATGAAAAAGTAATGCCAGGATAAATAAAGTCCATGCTGTCTGATAACAATTGAGAGCTGAGGAAGGATATTTCACAGATAAAATACAACAGGGAACCATCGGTAGCTACATTTTAGCACAATTTAAGCATAATAAGCATAATTCTGTTTAGTAATAATAATATTAATATAAAATTTTGATTACTATGAATAATGGGAAAGAGACAAAGTCTAAAGTCATATTTGAAATTAGCACAAAAATACCACAGGTTCCCCCTTTTATGGATATAACATAGAAAAACTTTTTTTCCGCTGTTTTGTAACCAATTTATAATGTAAGATATATACATACATACATACATACATACACACATACATACATGTGTGTGTGTGTGTGTGTGTGTGTGTGTGTGTGTGTGTGTGTGTGTGTACCAGACTGGGTGTTGTCACTGAAGGGCTTGCTGACTGGGATATCTTTCTCTTCCTTTTTCTACTTAAAAGAAAGAATGTGATATCCCCATTACTCTACATAGGCTAACATCTTCAAATAAGTCTTTAAAATATGTCTTTTCATAATTTATCATAATTGTGATTTATCTAAAAATAAATTTTGTTTCAATCTTTGCTTTTAAGCTTTCTAATGTGTTAGTCTTACTTATAAATTTACATTTCAATATATGGGTTAGATATGCCCCCAAGCTTTGTTTTCGAGAATGTATTATTTTGCAAAGTATTTGTGGTTTTCCTGGTCTTCACACTTAATTTTTAATTCCATATTGATCTATTCTCTGAAATACACAATGCATAGATTCTTTTACTGTTAGATTCTATAAACAAGTGTTAACTTGAATTAATGCATTAATCTGAGTACAGCCAGACATTCATGAGTTTTATTCTTAATTTTAGAGCAGTAGTTCTCAAAGAGTGTGTTACAAATCATAGTAATTATGCTGAAAAGTTTTGGATATTATTGCAGATAAAAAATTACATAAATTGGGGCAGGTAGGTGGCACAGTAGATAGAGGTCTGGCCTTGGAGTCAGGAGGATCTGAGTTCAAATCCAGCCTCAGACACATGACACCTACTAGCTGTGTGACCCTGGGCAAGTCACTTAACCCCATTGCCTAGCTAAAAAAAATTACACAAATAGTTTAATATAAATTTTACTTACTCAACATACATAGTATGTTAAATACAGTATATGAAACAAAACAATTTGCCTACAAAATTATGCACTAACCTCAAAATGTTTCAGACCTTGAACTCACCAAAAAAAAAAGATTACCTTGAGTTTTCTGACTCCTTTGTATTGTGATGTCAAATTAGATAGTCAATATGCTACAGTGCCCTTCAGCAAAGAATAATGTACTTTGAACAAAAATAGAAGTTTAAAAACCACTACTTTAATGTTTTTTAAGCTTTTATCATTGCCTTGTATGGCCCTGGGTAAAATATCATTTCTAAGTGGATAGGTTCATATTTTCTAAGAGATAATAAAGACATCAGACAAAAATTTCCAAAGAATTGACCACCTAATTTAAAAGAAAGTGTAAGGAATTCTAAGATGATGCAATGTAGTTTGAGGCAAACACTATTGAAATTTTAACTTTACCAAAAGTTATCAAGGTGAATAAGAGTCCAAAAGACAATAAGGATTCCATGTGAAAATGGTTGTCCTTTCACCTGGTTTTTAAAAATCATTTTCAGCAAACAAAAATTTTCTGTGTATCCAGACAAGCTGGATAACAAAAAGATTTCAGAATCATGTTCTGTGCTTTGATACTGTCAAATCAGTTAATTCCCATCCTTTTGTTTTACTTGGACAGCAGAAGCGTAGAATTTAGAGTTAAAAGAGATCTTAGCTATCATTTAGTTGAATTCCATCCCTTTACAGATGGGAGTATTGCGACCCAGAGAGATTGAGTCACTTTGTCTTGTAGTAAATATCAAGAGAATGGATTATGAATTCATGTTTCTTACCATTGTGCATTCTATGCCCTGTTCTATTTTCCAAGTCTGTCCTATATCTGTTTCTTTGTGAAATGTGAATGAAAGGTATAATGAAATGTAAGTAAATGAAAAGTGAAATGGCATTTATTATGTTTGTTGTTGTTCAGTCATTCAGTAAAGTCCAACTCTTAGTGACCACATATGGAGCTTTCTTGGCAAAGGTACTGGAGCGGTTTGCCATTTCCTTCTCCTGTGGATTAAGGCAAAAAGAGGTTAAGTGACTTTCCCTGGGTCACACAGTTATTAAGTGTGTGAGGAAAGATTTGAACTCAGATCTTTCTGATTCCAGGCCCAGCACTGAGGCATCTATCTCCCTCTATATATTTTATCTATATACTCCCTTTTGTATAGCTATCACAAATTATGGTTAAGATTCACATAATTAATTACTATTTCAAAAATCACTTCAGTTAGAGAATATCTACAAAACCGAGAAACTGTAAGACTCATTTAACACATTATAAAAGTTACTTAGCGACAAGGGGAAAAAAGGAGCAGAAACTTGAGTTTAAGGTGTGTGGTATTTTTTGTTTATTTTTTGTAATTTTGTTATAAAATGTTTCATCTTATAATTAAAAGGAAGTGTGGTAAATCATTAAATACCACATAGAAGACCAAAAAGCACTGAACCTTTTGAGACCCCATTGGACTATTAGGAATTTCTCAAGAACCAACATTTATGAACATTCCATACCAAGTAGTACCAATATACTCTTAACTAGAGCCATTCCAACCGGTCTAGTTTTGTGGTAAGGTTACTTTTAACAAATCATATCATTCAGGAGGATAGGGCTGGTGTGGAAGGAACAGAACCATACAGTATAATAGGGATATTGCCAAGGGTCTCAATCTGAACAAAGATTTTTTTTTTACCTTGCCCAGAATAAACAGAAACTTGAGGTTAGCACTATATTCTATGTAACAAAAACTCAACCAGATCTCTTAAACTGATGTAGATCTAAGCAGACCCCAAAGTAACCTGGGACCTTCTAGAGTCCTTGAACTTCATAGTCCTATAGTTGATATGTTCAGTTCATCTTCCACCCCAACACTGAGAAGATTTAGAGGGCATATATCAGAACAGAATATTTTTACATTTACTGAGAGGTGGTCAAATTTTCTAACACTGTGAAGTTAGCAGATATTACCACTATGGCCGATAGCATGTGGCATCGATCAACATAGGGGAACAGAGTCAGGCCCCATATTCACTAAGAAAATACTAGAAATCAAGTATGCTCTGTGTTTCATTAGCCTAGCCCACCCTTTAGAGAGAAATTACATATTGAATGTGATGAAAGATGATTACAGGGAGTAAGTAATATGAGAGGACAATCTACCCAATGTACTCAGTTTCTAAGTGGAGAGGAAAAGAAGACTCTACGCTAAGCTATAATTGCAGCATTAGGTCATAGATGTGTGCTTAAGTGTTGTGCATATGAAGACAAAACTGCCTCTAACATTGGGCTGATTACATGATTTTTTATCTCTGAATCAAAATTATAAGGCAACGATAGGTCTAAACATACTGAAATCACTAAACATAGTGAAATCACTATGAAAATTATTAAAATTGCTAGTGTCTTAGCTACCTACCCTATGTATGTCCTAAAATTACTAAAGAGAAACTCATTAGAATGTCAACTTTATAAAACCACAGTTTTTATGTTTTTAAAAGATTGTTTTGAAGTTTACGATTTGAATGGTGATGGTTTCATTTCACGAGAGGAAATGTTTCACATGCTAAAAAACAGCCTTCTCAAGCAACCAAGTGAAGAAGATCCAGATGAAGGGATTAAAGACTTAGTTGATATAACACTTAAGAAAATGGTAAGTATATTCTAAGAAAATATAGTCAGTGTATTACAATAAAAACAATCAGTTGGGTATGAGAGAAAAGCAAAAAGGGGAAATTCAGTAATCATTTTGTTCCTCTTTGGTAGAGATAGAAGATAGAAACTGAATCTGTGGTTTCCTTAGTATAAGGAATTCCTCATGAGGCAACTCCCTCTACCAATGCAAGTACCTCCACAGTTCATAGTCTTAGATAAATAACCAAGATCATGAGGAAACTAAGTGACTTGCCCAGGGTCATAGAGCCTTAAAACCCAGGTCTTCCTGGCTCTGAGAACAGTTCTCTACCCACTGTGCCATGTGGCTTTTCCTCCTTAATAAAAAGAAAAATCATGTGTATTTTTTCTTTCTATCATGTATGTAATGTCATACATATGTAACACATAATGTTAGCAAAGCCATTATTGTCACGAAATCTATTTTCTGATCTTCATCTTTCCTAGGATCATGACCATGATGGGAAGCTATCCTTTGCAGACTATGAAACATCTGTAAAAGAAGAAGCTCTTTTGTTGGAAGCATTTGGTCCATGTTTACCGGACACAAAGGTATTAACAGTCATTGAAAATATTCATATTCATTCCATAGCATTAAATGAAATGAGTAGTTGGCCGTGTACAAATAAATTTTCTCATGTGGGAAGAGTAATTTCGAACCACAGGAAAGGACAAGTGAATTAGTACTGAGGGTCTCCTATTACAATGCTCTCATAGGTCCTTATTATTTTCTGTAGCTTCTGAAGAAACTTTTCAATCCTAAAAAGAAAGTACCCAAAGGAACTATGAGACATCACAGTGGAACTAGGGTAAGACTAGTTGTCCTCTCTTGTCACATGAAATATATTTTAAGTTTCCATCTGCCAAGATGAGGTATCACCCAGGACTTCCCACAGTCAAGTTCTTAATATGGTTTGTTTTGAGTATCTTTCTGCTGTCACTACTTGGGAATTGTGAAGTGAATTTTTCTCTAAAGACTTTAACCTTGGAATATAGTCTTTCTCCACTTTCTCTTTTAGGAGCTTTCCTCCTCAACCATCTCCTTTCCCTTTTATGTTTTTTTTTAATGTTTCCTTATCCACTAGTTTTTTCCTTGAAAATATGCCCACATCATCCTCATTCATAAAAACAAAGCCTTCATTTGAACCTCTCCTCAGTTTATCAACCTATATCAATCAGCAAGCATTTGTTAAATGCTTTCTATGTCCCAGGCACTGTGCTAGCCAGTGGATATACAAATATAGAATGAGATAATCCCTGCCCTCAAGAGCTTTCATTGTATCAGAGGGCCATTGCATGTTTTGTTGTTGTTCAGCCATGTCTGACTCTTCATGATTCCATGTATTACAGCATTCCAAATCCTTCTATTCTCCACCATCTCCTCAAGTCTGTCTAAATTCATGTTCATTGTTTCCATGACACTATTCATCTCATTCTCTGCCATCCTCTTTTCCTTTTGCCTTCAACCTTTCCTAACATCAAGGTCTTTTCCAATAAGTGCCATCTTCTCATTATGTTGCCTAAGTATTTAAGCTTCAGTATTTGCTCTTCCAGTGAAATCCTCAGTTAATTTCTTTAAGCATTGACTGATTTGATCTCCTTGCTATCCAAGGGACTCTCAAGTTTTCTCCAGCACCACAATTTGAAAGTATCAACTCAGTGGAGCTCATGTTTCCTTATATTCAACTCTCACAAGCCATGTATTGCTACTGGAAAAACCATAGCTTTGACTATATGGACCTTTGTCAGCAGGGTGTTGTCTCTGCTTTTTTAGTATGCTGTCCAGATATGCCAGAGTTTTCCTTCCAAAGAGCAAGCATCTTTTAATTTTATGGCTGCAGTTGCTGTCTACAGTGATTTTTGAGCCCAAGAATACGAAATCTGACTTTCCTTCTGTATGCCAGGAAGTGAAGGGACCAGTTGCCAAGATCTTAGTTGTTGTTGTTGTCATCATTGTTGTTTTTTTAATGTTAAGCTTCAAGCCAGCTTTTAAACTCTCCCTTTTCATCCTTAAGAGGCTTCTTAATTCTTCTTCACTTTCTGCCATCAGAGTGGTATTGTCTGTTTAGTCTAAGATTATTAATATTTCTCCCAGCATCCTTAATTCCAACTTTTTATTTGGCCATCTTGGCATTTGGCATGATGTTAAGGACTTAAATAAATAAAATGACAATATACAGCCTTGTTATACTACTTTCCCAATCTTAAACCTATCCGTTCCACATGTGACTCTAACTTGCTACTTGGCCCACACACAGGTTCCTTAGGAAATAAGTAATATGATCTGATACTCCCATCTCTTTGAGGACTGGCCACATTGTGTTGTGATCTGTACAGTCAAAGGCTTTGGTGTAGTCAATGAACCAGAAGTAGATGTTTTGTTTTGTTTTCTGGAACTCCCTTATTTTCTCCATAATCTAGCAAATATTGGCAATTTGGTCTTTAGTTCCTCTGCCTCAAAAGCCAGTCTATTCTTCTTGTAATTCTTGCTTCACATGTTGCTGAAGTCTGGCTAGCAGAATCTTAAGCATAACCTCCCTGGCACATGAAATGAGCACAATTGTTCTAAAATTTGAACATTCTTTGGAATTGTCCTTCTTTAGGATTGAGATGCAAACTGAGCCTTTATGATCTAGTGGCCACTGTTAAGTTTTCCAAATTTGCTGGCATATTAAGTGCAGCTGTTTAATAGCACCATCCTGTAGGATTGTAAATAACTGTGCTGGAATTCCATCATTTCCTCCAGCCTTATTAACAATGCTTCCTAGCACTTGACTTCATTCTCCAGGATGTCTGGCTTTAGATCAGTAACCACACCATTGTGGTTATCAGTGATATTAAGATTTTTCTTGTATAGTTCTTCTGCATGTTCTTGCCACCTTTCCTTAATCTCTTCAACTTCTATTAAGTCCCTACCATTTTTGTCTTCTATCATGTTCATGTTTGCCTGAAATGTTTCTTTGATATCTCTAATTTTCTGGAAGAGATCTGTCTTTCCCATTCTATTATTTTCTTATACTTTTTTTTTTGCATTACTCATTTAAGAAAACCTTATCTCTTTTTGCTATTCCCTGGAATTCTGCATTCAGTTGGGTTTCTTTCCCTTTCCTTTTCCTTCTATTTATAAAGCTTCATTAGACAGTCATTTTGCTTTCTTGCTCTTCTTTTTCTTTGGAATGATTTCTGTTGATGCCTCCCATACAATATTGTGAACCTCTATACATAGTTATTCAGACACTTATTTACCAGATCTAATCTCTTAAATCTATTAATCACTTCCACTTCATATTCATAAAGGATGTTTACAGATAAATACAAGGCAGCTACATGGCACAGTGGATAGAGTGCAGGACCTGGAGTCAGGAAGACTCAACTTTGTGAGTTCAAATATGGTCTCAGGCCCTTGCTTGCTGTGTGACCCTAGGCAAGTTACTTAACCCTGTTTGCCTCAATTTCCTCATCTGTGAAATGAGTTGCAAAAGGAAATGGCAAGCTGCTCTGGTATCTTTGCCAAGAAAACCCCAAATGGGATCATGAAGAGTTGGACACAACTGAAACAATTGAATGACACCAATACAGGATACATCCAAAATAAATGAGTGGTGATTTGGTAGAGGTACTAATCAATGGTGGATTCAGGAAAGACCTCTTTAAGGGGTGGCAAAACAGCTGAACTTTCAAGAGAATTAGGTATTTAAAAAGACAGAGATGAGAAAAAGTATTCTAGGCATTAGGAATAGCTTGTACAAAAGCACAGAGCTGGAAAATGGAATTTTGTGTGTGAGGAACAGAAAGAGAGCTAGTTGGTAGGAGTATAATGTGTGATCAGCCTGGAAAGATAAGGTGTAGCCAGATCATGAAGGTCTTTAAATACGAACAAAGGAGTTTATATTTTATTCCAAAGGCTTTAGGGAACTACTGGACAAAACCTCTTAAGCATAACCTCCCTGGCACATAAAATGAGCACAATTGATAGTATGAAACAAAGTCAGGGTTGGGGTTTAGTAAAAGATGAGCAGTGATAGGACAGTGTGGGAAAGGATTCAGTGGCTTCATCTCTGAAGAGGACTGATCTGAGATTTCTTTCATATTTCCCAAGATTCTAAAAGGATAAACTTCATCCATTACTCACTACCTTGCTATGCATTGTAATGAAATTAATCTTTGGATATGGACAGCATTACTTGTAGATAATTGTTATTCTAGTTTTTAAAGTATTCACAATAGATAATAAGATTGTTGTGTTATAATATGGACTGGATTTCATATCTTTTAAATGCTTTCTCCCACTAGTTCAATAGCTCTTTCCCTCAGCAGCTCCCTGATTCTCCACATTTCCCCAATTGTTGTACCTTTCTTAACAGGATTAAAACATTTTAATTGTTTGGAAAGGCTTTTTAATTAGACTTATGATTAAGTCATCAATTGAAATGGGCCACTTTAAGAATCCTACAAGAGTTTAGTGTAAGCTACATCTAATTTTTTTCACTTTTATTTTGCAGAGCCATCTAGAATTTGAAGCCCAGGTCTTCAAAGACCCCCATGATCTCTAAAATAAGAACACCTAACAGCTGTGTTAGTTTCAAGACAGCAAATTAAAAAGCACATTCCAAATGCTTATTTTCTGTACTTTGTAATTTAAATAAGCATTGATAATGTTTTAAATATTATTTTACTTACATGTAAACTATTATGACAGACTGATGGAAGATCAGAATTCAAGACTAACAGTTCTGCTTGTTGACAAAAATGATTTACATTTATTCTACAATTTACACAGGGCTATAAATTTATATATGGATCTGTAGTAATACTTTTAATCTCATGAACAAAAAAGAGGTAATGCTATTATGAAGCATCAATAGGATAAATATGAATAATGACTCTGAGTACCAGGTTAAAGAAAATAACTAAAATTATTTAATTCCCCTTGTGTGAAAACAAATTAAATTTGTTTTTATGCCAATGGTACACAGTTTTCTTGACTTTAATGAGTAATTCAAATGTACCTCTCCCTGATGAAGGTTATCAGATGACAGTTTTCTTTCAAAACAGAAAAAAACAAAACGAATCAAGAGGATTTTTTTTTGTTTTTACTTTTAAAATATTATTTCCTTTCTTGTCTCTGTTTCTTTAGTGCACATATATAATAAGCAGCAGGAGGAAAGATAATGCAAACAGTTTTGCTCAGATGCAAATACTGTCAAGGTGGATAGAGTGCTGGACTTGGAGTAAGGAAGACCTGTGTTCAAATCCTGACTCTCCTACTTAATAGCTGTGTGACCTTGGGCAAGTCGTTTAACTTCTGATTTAACTCCCTAGGACTTATCTACCAAGTCATAGATAGGTTGCTTCCTAGAGAGAATTCCTATACTGGGAGTTCCCCACCTGATGAAATCACAGATCATTTGCCTACTGGTATATTCTTTGTCACTATGTTGTGCATCATTATCATTATAAACTAATTGTGTGTAAATAATGAAATTATGAAATTAACATTTGTAAAATATCATTGAAAATTAATGAATTAAATAAATCCTTTCCTGAAATAAAAGATTTATTACCTTTTTGCTATTCAAATGTTTTCTTGATTTTTAAAAAATTGTCTTGTATAGACAGATTGATATTTTCTTAATAAATGATTTCTTGACACAATTATATTTTTTCTAGCAGCAATTTAAACCAGAGTCAGTAAATCTTATATTTATTACAATGTAATGTCCTAGTCTTTAGGAGAACCAAAATGATTATATAAAGCAAAATGAGATTTGGAGTCAGGAGACCTATGGTTCTAATCCCAACATTAAGATTTACCTCCTGAAAATCAAGTAGCTCCATTTGAATCCCAATAGACTTTATCAAGCCTGGTTTTCCAAAGCTACATTTCAAGAAGTCATAAATGAAAACTACATGAGACAAAAGAGTTAATTGTCCTGGTTTTTCAGGGGGAAATGACAGAATAAGTAGAGGAAAAAAATCTAGCCCCAAACTCCAAGATGGAGCTACTTGATTATGCCTTTAAACCCAAATCACTCTGGCTCTCATTGATTGGTCCACAGCAGGTCCCAGCCCAAGGCTCACTTGCTCATTGTTTGGGTTTTGATGGCTTAGAGTGAATATTAAAGGCAACTGTTTAGGTTCTAGCCAGAGACCCTGAGGGTCTTCCCCTCCCAGACTGATTCTTCTGAGAAGGCAAACTAGTCTTATCTTTTGCCTCAATTCTTACCTATCTTTTAAACACTGAATGGGGCTTTTCTCAGACAAACTGAGACCTGGGAAAGACCTTAGCTTAAAAAGGCCAAGGTATCTCACTGCATCTGGGACTATCCTAAGTCATCCTGATCTATACCTTGCCACTGGACCCAGATGGCTCCTGAAGAGAGAGTGGGGCTGGTGATTTTGAACAGCCTTGCCTCACTTAAATCCAATTCACTTTCAAGTCCAGATGGCACCCTCCTGATGTCATTGGTCCTCTTCCAGAACAATAGCAACAACAATACCTTGTGATAATGGGTAAGTCCCAAGTTTCAACGTCCTTCTCTGTAAAATATTGGCAGTGATACTTGCCTTACTTTCCAGATGTAGTTGTGATAAAAATTCTCCAAATACTAAGAGTATTTTAATATTTCATCTTATTGATGTGACTACTCTACATGGTGCTGATTGCCTTATCCAGCTACACACACACATGTATAAGTATGAATAACATGTATCTCTCTCTATATATAGAGTATATATACTGTATATATATAGAGTATATATACATGTATGTATACATGTATATGATTTGGAAGGTATCATTGAGCTCTTTGTATAATTTTTCTTTTTTTTTAAATTTTCTTTTGATTTATCAATAATCACTTCCATATGCTTTGAGTTTAAAATTTTTCTCCCCCTTCCGCCCCACCACCCTCCCCAAGACAGCACACAATCTGATATAGGCTATACATTTACATTCATATTAAACATATTTTCACATTAGTGATGTTGTAAGTAGAAATTAAAATCAATAGGAGGAACCATCAGAAAGAGGAAACATACTCAACAGAGGAGAAAAAAAATAATTCGGCTTCCATAGTTCTTTCTTTGGGTGGGGATAGCATTTTCCATCACAAGGCCTCTGGAGATGTCTTAGATACTTGTATTGCCAGGAAGGGTTAAGTTTATCACTATTAGTCATCACACAATGTGGCTTTTATTGTATACAATGTTCTCTTGGTTCTGCTCATTTCACTTAGCATCAGACCATACAAGTCTTTCCAGGTTTTTCTGAAGTCAGCCTGTTCATCATTTCTTATAGCACAATAGTATTCCATCACATTCATATACCACAACTTGCTCAGCCATTCCCCAATGGATGGATATCCTCTCAATTTCCAGTTCTTTGCCACCACAAAAAGAGCTGCTATGAATATTTTTGCACATGTAGGTCCTTTTCCCATTTGTGTGATCTCTTTGGGATATAGCCCTAGAAGTGCTGTTGTTGGGTCAAAGGGTATGCACATTTTTGTAGCCCTTTGGGCATAGTTCCAAATTGCTCTCCAAAATGGTTGGATCATTTCACAACTCTGCCAACAATGCATTAGTGTTCCAATTTTCCCACATCTTCTCCAACATTTATCATTTTCCTGTTTTGTCATGTTGGCCATTCTGATAGGTGTAATGTGGTACCTCAGAGTTGTTTTGATTTGCATTTCTCTAATCAATTGTGTAGAGCATTTTTTCATATGACTATAAATGGCTTTAATTTCTACATCTGAGAACTGGCTGTTCATATCCTTTGACCACTTATCAATTGGGGAATGGTTTATATTCTTATAAATTTGACTTAATTCTCTATATATTTTAGAAATGAGGCCCTTATCAGAGAGACTGGTTTTCTTTCCCAATTTTCTACCTTCCTTCTAATCTTAGTTGCATTGGCTTTGCTTGTGCAAAAACTTTTCAATTTAATGTAATCAAAATGATCTATTTTGCTTTTTGTAATGTTCTCTATCTCTTGTTTGGTCATGAATTCATCTGTTCTCCATAGATCTGACAGGTAAACTATTCCTTGCTCTCTCAGTTTGCTTATAGTATCAGTCTTTATATCTAAATCATGAACCCATTTTGACTTTATTTTGGTATATGGTGTGAGATTTTGGTCTATGCCTAGTTTCTGCCATACTCTTTTCCAGTTTTCCCAGCAGTTTTTTTCAAAGAGTAGGTTCTTATCCCAAAAGCTGGGGTCTTTGGGTTTATCAAATAATAGATTACTATAGTCATTGACTACTGTGTCTTGCATACTTAACCTATTCTACTGATCCACCACTCTGTTTCTTAGCCAGTACCAAGCAGTTTGATGATTGTTGCTTTATAATACAATTAAAGATCTGGAATGGCTAGACCACCTTCCCCTACATTTCTTTTCATTAGTTGTCTTGATATTCTGGACCTTTTGTTCTTCCAAATGAATCTGTTATTATTTTTTCTAACTCTATAAAATAGTTTTTTGGTAGTTTTATTAGTATGGCACTGAATAAGTAAATTAGCTTGGGTAGAGTTGTCATTTTTATTATATTAGCTTGGCCTACCCATGAGCAACTGATGTTTTTCCAATTATTTATATATGATTTTATTTGCATGAAAAGTGTTTTGTAATTGTGTTCATAGAGTTCCTGGGTTTGTTTCAGGAGGTAGACTCCTAAATATTTTATAATGTCTACAGTAAGTTTAAATGAAATTTCTCTTTCTACCTCCTGCTGTTGGGCTTTGATGGCAATATATAGAAATGCCAATGATTTATGTGGGTTTGTTTTATAGCCTGCAACTTTGCTGAAGTTGTTTATTATTTCAAGTCATTTTTACTTGATTCTCTGGGATTCTCTAAGTATAGCATCATGTCATCTGCAAAGAGTGATAGCTTTGTTTCTTCTATGCCTATTCTAATGCCTTCAATGTCTTTTTCTTCTCCTATTGCTAAAACTAACGTTTCCAGTACGATGTTGAATAACAGTGGTGATAATGGACATCCTTGTTTCACCCCCGATCTTATTGGAAATGCTTCTAGCTTTTACCCATTACATATTATGCTTGCTGAAGGTTTTAGATAGATGCTATTTATTATTTTAAGGAAGGCTCCATTTATACCTATGCTCTCTAGTGTTTTTAATAGGAATGGGTGCTGTATTTTGTCAAAAGCTTTTTCTGCATCTATTGAGATGATCATGTGGTTTCTGTTAGTTTTGGTGTTGATATGATGGATTATGCTGATAGTTTTCCTTATATTGAACCAGCCCTGCATTCCTGGTATAAATCCTACCTGGTCATAGTGTATTATTCGTGTGATAAGTTGCTATAATCTATTTGCTAATATTTTGTTTAAAATTTTTGCATCTATTTCATTAGGGAAACTAGTTTATAATTTCCTTTCTCTGTTTTGACTCTTCCTGGTTTAGGCATCAGCACCATATTTGTATCATAAAAAGGATTTGGTAAGATTCCTTCTTTACCTATTTTACCAAATAGTTTATATAGTATTGGAATTAATTGTTCTTTAAATGTTTAATAGAATTCGCATGTAAATCCATCTGGCCCTGGAGATTTTTTCCTAGGGAGTTGTTCATCAATAACTTGTTCAATTTCTTTTTCTGAGATGGGGTTACTTAAGTATTTTACTTCCTCTTCTATTAATCAGGGCAATTTATATTTTTGTAAATATATATCCATTTCACTAAGATTGTCAAATTTGTTGGCATATAGTTGGGCAAATTAATTCCTAATTGTTGTTTTAATTTCCTCTTCCTTGGTGGTAGCTTCATCCTTTTCATTCTTGATACTAGTAATTTGGTTTTCTTCTTTCTTTTTTTTAATTAGATTAACCAAAGTTTTATCTATTTTATTGTTTTTTTCATAAAACCAGCTCTTAGTTTTATTTATTAGTTCAATAGTTTTCTTAATTTCAATTTTATTAATTTTTACTTTAGTTTTCAATATTTTAATTTGTTGTTTAATTGAGGATTTTTGATTTGTTCTTTTTCTAGTTTTTTTAGTTGTATGCCCAATTCATTGATCTCCTCTTTTTCTATTTTATTTTTGTAAGCATTTAGAGATATAAAACTTCCCCTAAGAACTGCTTTTGCTGCATCCCATAAGTTTTGGTATGTTGTCTCATTATTGTCATTCTCTTGAATGAAATTATTGATTGTTTCTATGATTTGTTGTTTGACCCAATCATTTTTTAGGATTAAATTATTTAGTTTCCGATTATTTTTTAGTCTATCTTTCCATGGCCCTTTATTACATATAATTTTTATTGCATCATGATCTGAAAAGGATGCATTTACTATTTCTGCCTTTCTGCCTTGGATTGTGAGGTTTTTATGCCCTAGTACATGGTCAATTTTTGTGTATGTGCCATGTACCACCGAGAAAAAAGGATATTCCTTTCTATCCCCATTCAGTTTTCTCCACAGGTCTATCATACCTAACTTTTCTAATGTTCTATTCACCTCCTTAACTTCTTTCTTGTTTATTTTGTGGTTAGATTTATCTAGTTCAGAGAGGGGGAGGTTGAGGTCCCCCACTAGTATAGTTTTGCTGTCTATTTCTTCCTGTAACTCTCTGAACTTCTCTAAGAATCTGGATGCTATACCATTTGGTGCATATATGTTTAGTAATGATATTACTTCATTGTCTACGGTGCCTTTTTAGCAGGATGTAGTTTCCTTCCTTCTCTCTTTTAATAAGATCTATTTTTGCTTTCACTTTGTTTGAGATCAGGATTGCTACCCCTGCTTTTTTTTACTTCAGCTGAAGCATAATATATTTTGCTCCAGCCTTTTACCTTTACCCTGTATGTGTCACTCTTTTTCAAATGTGTTTCCTGTAAACAACATATTGTGGGATTATGGTTTTTAATCCAATCTGCTATATGCTTCCATTTTATGGGAGAGTTCATCTCATTCATATTTACAGTTATGATTACTATCTGTGTCTTTTTCTCCATCCTTTTTCCCCCCTGTTTATGCTTTTCTTTCTCCTTTCTCCTTTCCCCCCTCACTAGTGTTTTGTTTTTGACCAGCGCCTCCTACAGTCCCACCTCCCTTCTATTATTCCTTTCCCTTTTCTTCCCCTTTACCCTTACTGCTTCTTCCCTCCCTTCTATCCCCCCTCCCTTTTCTTTCCCCTTTTGCCTCCTACTGCCTATAGTGCAAGTTACATTTCTATACCTAACTGATTATGTTATTCCCTTCTTGAGCAATATCTGATGAGAGTAAGGTTCAAACAATGCTCATCCCCTTCCCTTCTTTTTACTTCTGCTCTAATAAGTTTTTGTGTCTTTTCCTGTAATGTAATTTACCCTTGTCTGCCTCCTCCTTTCTCAGTACATTTTCTTAGCTCAGACTAATCCACTTACTTGGATCCATTTAACCCACTTGATTAATTTTTTTTATCATTACATCAAAGTCAACTTATATCCACCCCCTTTATGTATAGTCCTTTTAACATGGTATAATAACAATACATTTCTCAAGAGTTGCAAGTGTCATCTTCTCTTGTAGGGATGTAAACATTTTGCCCTTATTAACAACATATTGTATCTTTCTGTCCCATTTACCTTTTTATGTCTCTCTTGAATCTTGTACTTGAAGATCAAATTTTTTGTTGAGCTCTGGTCTTTTTATCAGGAACTTTTGGAAGTCCCCTATTTCATTGAATATCCATCTCCTTCCCTGAAAAATCACACTCATTTTCACTGGGTAGTTAATCCTTGGCTGCATTCCAAGCTCCTTTGCCTTATAGAATATCTTGTTCCATGCCCTAAGGTCTTTTATTGTAGAGGCTGCAAGGTCCTGTGTAATCCTGACTGGTTCCATGATATTTAAATTGTTTCTTTTTGGCTGCTTGCAGTAATTTCTCTTTAATCTGGTAATTTTGGAATTTAGCTATTATATTCCTTGGAATTTTCAATTTGGGATCTCTTTCAGGTGGGGAGCTGTGAATTCTTTCTGTAGTTATTTTACCTTCAGGTTCTAGGACTTCAGGGCAGTTTTCCTTTATGATATCCTGAAGAATATTGTCCAGGCTCTTTTTTTCATCATGACTTTCAGGTAGGCCTATAATTTTAAAATTGTCTCTCCTGGATCAATTTTCCAGGTCAGCTGTTTTACCCATGAGGTGTTTTACGTTTTCATCTCTTTTTTCATTTTTTTGTTTCTGTTTGATTGATTCTTGCTCTCTCATAGAGTCATTAGTTTCCATTTGTTCAATTCTAATTTTTAACATATTGGTTTTTTCTGTTAGATTTTGTACTTTCTTCTCCAATTGGTCAATTGTATTTTTAAGGGATTTATTTTCTTCATTGTACTTTTTTTCCAATTGGCCAATTGTGTGTTTTAGGGACTTGTTTTCTTCAGTGTACTTTTTTTCCAATTGGCCAATTGTACTTTTAAAGGACTCCTCTACCTCTCTCATTTGACTTTTAAAATCCTTCTTGAGTTCTTCTAAGAAGGCTTTTTGGGCTTCAGACCAGTTCACATTCCCTTCTGATGTTACAGATGTGGGTTTGATGACAGTGTTGTCCTCTTCTGAATTTCTGTCTTGATCTTTACTCTTCTCATAATAAGAATCTATCATACATTTCTTTTTACTCATGGTGTTTCTTTATTCCCTGGCCTTTACAGAGATTAAGCTCTCCTGCTGGAGAGCAGAGGGCACTGACCCAAGCTTCTTGTGTTGAGAGCCTAGGTCTTGGTCACTGGCTTTAGGAGGTGGGGCCTCTTTTGTTGGCAATTGGAGGCTGTAGGGTTCAGGCAGCTTATCTGGTGTCAGGCTGGAATCAGCAAGGCTGGGACTTTCAGGTAAATCTAGGTTGCCTGCTTTTCCTTTCCTTTAGCTTTGTTTAGCTCCTTTTAGATAAGTGCTGCCAGGTGTTTATCTGCCTGGGGCCCCTTGAAGTGCTGCCTCCCTTATTCCTGTTGAGGTACTGGGAGACTTCTTTGCTGTAGAATGCTGAGGCACCTGGTGATTTTCTGAGCTGGTTTCCACCAGTTACCCCACTGTCACTGAGGCACTCAGAGGTACAGCTGTTGGTGTTTGCCTGCTCGACCACCTGGGCTTCGGGATGTCCTCCTGGTTGGTAGTTGGAGGCTGTAGGGTTCTGACAGCTTACCTGGTGTTGGGCTGGAATCAACAAGGCTGGAACTTTTTGGCACCTCTAGGTTGCTTTCTTCAGCTCCTTTCAGATGAATGCTGCCGGGTGCTTAACTGCCTGGGGCCCTTTGTAGTGCTGCTTCCCTTATTTTTGCTGAGGCACTGGGAGACCCATTTGCTATAGAATGCCGAGGCACCAGAATCTCCTCCTGGTGTGCTAAAGTGGGTCTTTCCACTAGCTGGCTGGGTGACTCCTGTTTCTTACTGCTTCCCTTTCCCCAGGGTAAGAGGGGCCTTTCCCTTTAATCCCTCTAGCTACCCGGGCTACTGCACTGCTGCACCCTGTCTTTCTTCTGGTTCAGTTGTTCCAGGGTTTTTTCTGGGGTGATATTTTCTGGGTTTTCAGAGATTGATAGTAGAGGGTGAGAGCAACTACCTTTTACTTTGCCATCTTGGCTCCCAGAAGCAGAAGTCTGTATAATTTTTCAACCTGCTAATTCTTTAAAATAGCATAGAGTAGAATGCATGGTACATAGTAGGTACTTAATAAATGCATATTGAGTTGAATATTAATGAAAAACCTGCAATTATCTTCCTGTTGCTTGTTTCATTTATAGCAAAAATCTCAACATTGGTAATGATCCAATTCTTCCAACAATATCTACATTCATCTAGTATTTCAAGTATCAACAGTTAATGTTTATACCTAATCTAGAAACTACAAAAGTCTTAGCATCCCTGCCTGCTTTTCCACCACTGAGTAGATGTCTACTTTTCCATCACTTCAGAAAGGTCATTTTTCTATTTTCCTTTGTTTCTTGCCATGACCCTGGCCAAAGAAGTAATTACCTGGGGGGGAAAATGTAGCTATATAAGAGCGAGCTTTCACCATTATTATAATCTTCACATCCCAACTTTGAATTGCAAGTTGGTAGTTATACCTAGTTTACCCAAATCTTAGACTTATGAATAAAATGATGATTAGGTCAAGTTAATAAGCATTTGTTAATAGAAACAATAGATAATTTCATTAAAAATGACAACAATGCGACAACATACCAAAATTTATGGGAGGCAGTTAAAGCAGTACTTGGGGGGAAATGTATATCTCTAATTGCTTACATCAGTACAATAGAGAAAAAGCAGATCAATGAATTGGGCATGCAACTGAAAACTAGAAAAAGAACAAATGAAAACCTCCCACTTAAATACCAAATTGGAAATTCTGAAAATCAAAGAGGAGATAAATGAAATTGAAAGTAAGTAAACCATTGAACTAATAAATAAAACTAGAAGCTGGTTTTATGAAAAAAAAAACATTGGTTAATTTGATCATAAAAAGAAAGAAGAAAACCAAATTACTAGTATCAAAAATGAATTCACCACCAATGAAGAGGAAATTAAGACATCTGTTATGAGGTATTTGGCCTAATTATATGCCAATAAATTTGACAATTTAAATAAAATGGATGAATATCTACAAAAATATAAATTATCCAGATTAACAGAAGAAGAAATAAAATACTTTAATAACTCAATGTTAGAAAAAAGAAATTGAACAAGCCATCAATGAACTTCTGAAGAAAAATTTCCCAGGGCCAGATGGATTCACAAGCAAATTCTATCAAATATTTAAAGAACAATAATAAGAAGAACAATCTCAATACAAATAAAGTATTTGGGAAAGCCGTTTAAGAGGAAGGAGTCTTATCAAATTCCTTTTATGACACAAATATGGTAGTGATACCTAAACCAGGATGAGTCAAAACAGAGAAGGAAAATTATAGACCAATTTCCCAAGAATATTGATGCAAATATTTTAAATAAAGTACGAACAAAGAGAGTACAGCAATATATCAGAAGGATCATACACTATGACTAGGAGGGATTTATACCAGGTATACAGGGCTGATTCAATATTAGGAAAGCCATCAGCATAATTGATCATATCAATATACAACCAACAGAAACCATATGATTATCTCAATAGATGAAGAAAAAGTCTTTCACCAAATACAACTTCCATTCCTATTAATAAACACTAGAAAGCATAGGAATAAATGAAGCTTACCTTAAAAAGACAAGTAATATTTATCTAAAACCACCAGTAAGCATTATCTGTGATGAGGTTAACCTAGAAGCCTTCCCAATGCCATCAGGCATGAAGCAAGGATGCCCATTATCACCTCTATCATTCAATATTCTACCAGAAATGTTAGTTATAGCAATAAGAAAAGAAAAGGAAATGGTAGGAATTATAATAGGCAAACAAACTATCATCTTTGCAGATGATATGATGTTATACTTAAAGAATTCTAGATAATCAACTGAAAAACTATTTGAAATTATTAACAACTTTAGCAAAGCTGCAGAATACAAAATAAATCCACATAAATAATCAGCATTTCTATATATTACTAATAATGTCCAGCATCAAAAAATAGAAAGACAAATTCCATTTAAAGTTACGATAGAGATTATAAAATATTTGGGAATCTATCTGCCAAAAGAAACCCAGGAACTATATGAACTCAATTACAAAACACTTTTCACACAAATAAAGTTAGATCTAAACAATTGGAAAAATATTAATTGTTCATGGGTAGGCTAAGCCAATACAATGAAAATAGCAATTCTACCTAAATCTACTCAGTGCCATACCAATGAAACCATCAAAAAAGTATTTTATAGAGCTAGAAAAAATTAATGACAAAATTCATCTAGAAGGAAAAAAGGTCAAGGATATCAAAGGAATCAATGGGGTAAAAAAAATGAAGGAAGGCTGTCCAGCTGTACCAGATCTCAAACTGTATTATAAAGTGGTAATTCTCAAAACAATCTGGTTCTGGCTAAGAAATAGAGTGGTGAATTGATGGAATAGATTAGGTACAAATTACATTATAATAAATGACCATGGTAATCTGGTACATGATAAACCCAAAGATCCAATCTTTTGGAACAAAAACTCATTATTTGATAAAAAACTGCTGGGAAAACTGGAAAACAGGATGGCAGAAAGTACATGTAGACTAACATCTCACACTATATACCAACATAAGGCCAAAATGGGTACATAATTTAAACATAAAGGATGATATCATAAGCAAATTAGGAAAGCATGGAACAATTTATCTGTCAGATCTGTGGATAAAGAAAGAATTTATGACCAAACAAGAGATAGAGAGCATTACAAATTGTAAAATAGATAATTTTGGTTATATAAAATCAAAAAGTTTTAGTGCAAACAAAATTTTAATGAAAGCAGAAAACTGGGGGAAAATTTTTGCAATGAGTACCTTGGATAAGGGTCTCATTTCTCAAATATATAGAGAATTGAGTCTCATTTATAAAAATACAAGTCAATCCCCAGTTGATAAATGATTAAAGGATATGAACAGGCAGTTTTCAGACAAAGTAATAAAAGCTATCTATAGTCATATGAAAAAATGCTCTAAATCGCTATTGATTGGGGAAATGCAAATTAAAACAACTCTGAGGTACCACCTCATACCTATCAAATTGGCTAATATTAAAAAAAAAAACAATGGATGTTGGAGAGGATGTGGGAAAACTGGGACAATAATGCACTGCTGGTGGAGTTGTGAACTGATCCAACCGTTCTGGAGAACAATTTGGAACTATGGCCAAAGAGCTGTAAAACTGTGCATACCCTTCAATACAACAATACCATTGCTAGGTCTGTATCCCAAAGACCTCAAAAAAGGGGTGAAAGGATCTATTTGTACAAAAACATTTATAGCAGCCCTTTTTGTGGTGGCTAAGAATTGGAAATCGAAGGGATATCCATCAATTGAGGAATGACTAAACAAGCTGTGGTATATGATTGTAATGAAATAT
This sequence comes from Vombatus ursinus, assembly GCF_900497805.2. Taxonomy (NCBI): domain Eukaryota; kingdom Metazoa; phylum Chordata; class Mammalia; order Diprotodontia; family Vombatidae; genus Vombatus; species Vombatus ursinus. Next base: position 7,339,533 of record NW_020955033.1, read on the forward strand.
TATTGTGCTATAAGAAATGACAAGCAGGATGATTTCAGAAAAACCTAGAAAGACTTACGTGAACTGACACAAAGTGAAATGAATGGAACCAGGAGAATGTTGTACACAGTAACAACAATAATTTTTCGATGAAGAATTGTGAATGACTTAGCTATTTTCAGCAATACAATGATCCAAGACAATCCCAAAGGACTAATGATGAAGCATACTATCCACCTCCAGAAAAAGAATTGGTATTGTTTCAATACAGACTGAAGCATGCTATTTTTCACTTTAAATTCTTTTTCTTTTATTCAAGTCTTCTTGTACAAAATGACTAATATGGAAATGTTTTACATGGGATAGAATTTGGAACTCAAAACTTTAAAAAATGTTAAAAAAATTTGTGTTAACGTCTAATTGGGGGAAAATAAAATATATTAAAAATAAAATTAATGATAAAGACTACATAATTCTAAAAAAAATAAGCATTTATTAAGCACTACTATGTGAAGGCACCATACTAAAGATTGGGGATACAAAGAAAGGCAAAAACAAACCAACAGAAACCTGGCCCTATTCTCAAGGAGCTCACAGTTTAATAAGGGAGACAACATGCAAACAACTGTGCATGCACAAGATATATACAGGATAAATTACAGGTAATCTAAGAAGAAAAGCATGAAGATGAAGTAAGCCTGGAAAAAACTTCTTGCAGAAGGCAGGCTTTTAACTGGGACCAATGATGGCAGTGCTTTAGAAGCAAGAACACGTAGACTAGTCTACTATATTGATTAACTAGGCGGGGTCCTGATTAAGAGCTTCCCTATATCCATAGAATTAATCTTCCTTGCTGCTTGCTTCTCATTCCAACTCCACTTCTCATTGCTATGATTTCTAGATTTCATAAAATAGATGACAGACCACACTTCCCTGGCTTCCCTTTGATGTAGGACATTCCATCAATTTAATGGCCAGAATGTCTAAGTACATGCAAAATACACTTGGCAAGAGCAGAGAAAATCTATCCCCTGCTCATATATTGGCAAATTGAAATTTAGCAAAATTCTACTTAGTGACATGTTCTTTGCTCCTTACTCTTTTCCTACTGCTTTTCTTCCTCTGCTGCCAGATCCAGACCTGGCTCCTCTTTCTAGTAAGTAAGTGTATCCAACTTTGGCTGAGCCCTCCTACTTCTCCCCTTCTGAAAATAGCTTAGTTGGAGCTATAGGCGAAGTGTTGTGGTTAGGAGGAATGGAGTGGAGCCTTCCTTTTACTTGATACTCAAAATCTTGGCTTCTTTTTGCTCCTTCCAGCTGTTTTCTGAAGGAAGCCAGGTTATAAACAATGATATGTGCTAAGTAGAGGAGAGCCTGGGCATAGGGCTCTTTGGCTATCATGCATTGTCACTTCTCAAGCAGAAGTGAACACTTCACTTAAGAAAGCAAATAACTGTATGCATATGCATACATATGCATGCATGCAGGTATATATGTACATATATGTATGTATGTATGTATATGTATATGTATATACATGTATTTTTTTTACCACCAGCTTTTCATTTTCACTGAAAACTACTCATCCTGCACTCTTTGCCAACAAATGTCATTGAAGATATCATTGTACAAGTCAGAAATTGGTCCTGCAGTTATTAACATCATAAAATCATCACAAGCTTTTGAGTATTTTGCACAAAAGCCATAAGAATAAGAAAAAGTTTATCCTCACAGAATTTACAGTCATAAACTAATAATTCCAGGACTTTTAAGAACTATGATTTCATAGTTTTATTATTTTTTATTTCATAGCATTTCTAGTTCCTCCTTTTAATCATTGATTCTATAATTGTGCTTGAAAACACATACAACTTCACATTTTAGGTTTCTTACTTTCATAATTTCATATGCATATTTTAATTAAAAAGAATTATTAGGAAGAACTAAAATTAAATTCATTTTGAGCATTTTATGAAAGCCATTGAGTTAAGTAGTGTTACAAAACCAGATGTTGGAATGAGATGAAAAAAGGGCCAGTGTAGTTCCCATGCAAAATCTTCCCAGGAAGTTTTGTCAGTATGTTGGAGTGACTCCTCTGAAGATTGTATCCTATCACCATCCCTTGTTCCTGTTATTTTGTCCGTACCTCTCTTTACTCCTCTCCCTACAAATCAATTAAATTATATTTTATTGCATTCAATTCAACTATTATTCAAATATTTATTATCTAGTATGTACCAGGCAGCAAGTTGGTACTGGAGATCTAAAACTGAAAAACAACAACTTAGCTGTAGTAGCTCCATAAAAGTGTCCTAATTTTAAAAAAAAAGGAAAAAGAGAGAAGAAAAAAGAGAAGGGAAGAGAAAGAAAGGGAAGGGAAGGGAAGAAAAAAGAAAAACAGTCTGCATTTCAGTCTTCCATGAGCATGTTCTCAACTCCACTTGTCTTCTGCTCTCAAGCTTCCTCCTTATTTCTGACCTCTTGTTCTCTCTAAAGTTGTCAGCTTTATTCATAACTTCATTCACATGTTAATTGAATTCAATTCAATAGACATATATCAAACACCTACTCAGAGCACCTTGCTCTATGCTGGGGGAAGACTCAAAATTTAAGTAAACTACAGTACTTGCCCTCATGGTGCTAGAAGTCTAAAAGGGATATGTAACACATTCATAAAGACAGCATATAAATACTAAGTGATAAATCAGATAGCAATATGTGGGATTAATTGGAGAGATTAGAAAGTGGACGTGTGAAGACTCTGTTAGGAAGCAGCAGGATTAAGGTAGACAGATGTGGCGATGGGAATTGACAATCAAGAAATGTTGCTGAGATGAACTTGACAGGATTTGATAACCAATGGACCATGAAAAATGAGGGAGAGGGGAAAGTCAAAACCTTCAAAATTGAGGACGGTAAATGGTGAATGCTGTGCCACTGATAGGAACAATGAAATTAAAAGACAGGATTGAGTACTAAGGAAAAGCTCAGGTTTGGAAATGTTGAGCTCATAGTACCAACAGATCAAGTCAAGTCAACATGCCATTTATTTAACACTGCTATGTGACAGGTGATGGGATTAGTGTTGGAGATACACATCCAAGCAAAAGATAGTCCTTTCCCTCATGACTTTTTAATGGAGGAAGACAATATTTGAAAAAAAAATCACTGAAAAGGGGAAAGGGGGAAGGAGTATTTGTACTGTGGCATAATCTGGAGGATTAAACATGGTTGGTCTGGACTCTTTCTTTCAGGAGGAATTCACCAATGGGAAAATGGAGCCACAAAGGCAGAGGGAGAAGGCCACTGGAGCAAAGTGGCAAAGTCCAGAAATGATATACAAATGACATTATTCTACAGATGATTGGAAATGTGAGTCTGGAGGTTGGAATTCAGGTCAAAGCTGGAGCTATAGATAATGGAAATTATTTGTATATGTGATAACTGAAATTTGAGATTGAATGGGATTGTCAAGGAAGAGACAATGCAAATAAAAGTGGGAGAAAGCCAAAGAAAAAGTTTTGGCAACTATCCCTCTTAAGTATTCAGTGAGATGGCAAGAGACTATTATGTTTCAAGAGTCAAGCTAAGTAAAACTATTGAGAAGGTGTGGTCAACAGTGATAAAATCTGTACAGTTAATCACTTTCTGATCTTCCATTATTGACAAATGAAACAGAGTCTGGTTAAATATAAGGAGGTAACTCTTGATCATATGTATTAAGAAACCTTTGAATTGGCTGGGGAATTGGATTTGTTAGTTACTTCAGAAGATAAAATAGTAATCTGTCTTAGATTTATCATTATGTTGGTGAGGAAATAAACCAGAATTAAAGTCATACAATACTCAAGGCCTCATGTTCCAGGCTGGGGAAACTATATAGCAGAATAAAATGTGTTCACTACCATCAATGACCTTAAGTCTAGAAATTGAAACCTCCTTTATCAATTTAAACTATGTCAAGAAAACTTCTTTACTTCTATTTTGGAATGGGGTGAATAGAATATAAAACTGAAATAATTAGAACAAAAATGAGGTTTTTTTTTTAATATTTGAAATCTCTTTAGCTTCTTACGACTCTGTCCTAGGTAACTTGTGGCTTTCTGTGTACCCTTAAGCCTCCTACTTAATCCGTCAAGAAAATATTCCTCCCCCTCAGACACGCATGCTTTTGTTGATTTTTACCTCCCTCATGCCTGTTTAGCTCTACACTGCCCCTATTATGTGGCCTCCCTGAGGCTCACAGAGCTTTCCCTCATCTGAGGGGACTTGACAAGATGAAGTACATTTGAAAAATGTGTAAAATATAGACTCCACACTTTCCTCCCTTAACCTAGACTGCACTTTCAAAGCATCACCTGCCCCCAAAACCAAATATACATGTGGATTGAAGAGAATTCTGAGCTGCCAATAAAATAGATGAGGGTTACACCACCTCTGAGCTAGTCAAAATAGAGATTAAAGGTACCACCAACCCATATTTGAAAGCATCATTAGTATGAGAAAAGGCCTTTTCAAGTCAAATATTCAGGAGTGATGTTCGTTATTTGATTACTGTGTGGTCAAAACAGTGACAGCAATGCTATGGTCATTTATAGCCAAAATGTCCTCCATATTTGGGGCAAAGTGATTAGCTGCAAATCAAATGGCAGGCATTGGTATGAATTAAAACTATTCAATCAATTCCTTCCTGATGAGTCTTCTTTGGCATTTGACTGCCAGGAGGAACTTGACCATGTGACTTGGAGTTTATGGAAGTAGCCAGTCACCAAGAATAGGAGAGTGCTGATAGCAGTGGCAGAGAAAGTAGTAGTTGGCTACTAAACCTTGGTGACTGTGTGATAATTAAAGGTAAAAGGAAAAAAGTCAGATCAGTGTTTGCGGAAGACTGGAGAGGTAAGCCTGAACCAGTTGAACTTAGAGGCAAAGAATCATCTTTAAACTTGACAGGAAGAAATTAATCTCTTTGGGCATAGGATAAAGGGAAAATATGGACAGGCTTCCAGAGTATGGAGGAGAAGGGAAGTGATAATATCCAGAAAAGGGGTGAATGAGTCCTGCAAGAGAATATCCTTTCCAATTTAATGACTAGAGTGTGCTTACAAGGCTTTGGACCCTTTAGTGTTTGAGTATGCATTTATATTTTTATCCCTGCAGAAGGTCTGAGTTTCTTTAAAGGTGAACATCTGTATAACCACCCCTCCAACCCATTCTCAGACTGCTCACTACCTTGAGGGTCAGTGTATTCTTTAATCAATTATGAAATAAAAATCATATTTTGACCTCCCATTCAGTGCATCTTTAAATCACAAATTATATAAGAATCACAAGTCAAACAGCAAAATATTTCATCAAAGCAGATTAACAAGGCGATTCTCAAGAAATTAAAAGGCAATGGAATCCTCCTCAGTCTCTCCAACACTATACATAAAATTGGCTTGTAATCTCTTAAAGAAGCCAGTAGGAAAAAAGCAATTTCTTGAGAAATTCACAAAGGAGTAATCAAATCATCAATCTTGGGCATGAGGGGATGGAGTAAGGGAGGAGTCAGTATTTCTGTGTCTCCACTTGCCTTGGTTGTGTTTCCATAATCATCATGGAAGTACTTTCACAGTCACAGATCAATAGACATTTTCATACTTCATTTAGGGCATTCCATTGCATATCTCCACCTTTTGTCATACTTTCAAAAGTAGTATATCCTCGGAGGATTGCTCAAGAGTCACACTACCTTTTTTGTTGACTCTTATATCATTTCTTATAGATTCATACAGCTGCTCTAGTTACCAATCATCCAAGGAAAGTTGGCACAGTGAGGATTGATGCAATGCTGCAGGTTGACTTCCACCAATAGCACATTTTCCAGGAGAAGTCCCAGACAATCAGCTGTGCCTTAATATATGTCAGAGATTTTCTTCAATCCCTCCATGGTCATTAGCATGAATTCAAATATATGGGACCTTTGGGATAGGGCATCTGCATCCATATTCATCTTCTTTGGCTAGGTATACATCCTAAGTTTATACTTGAAGATTGTCACTACCCATCTCTGATTGTTAGCATCTAACTAAGCTCATTGAAATGTGTCAGTAGGTTATTTTTCATCCATATTGAAACTGAGTTCCATACACATACCCTTATACAGTCCACTGGCAGCTCACTTAAAGACCAAGAACTATAATTTGTGGATGGCATAATGAATCTCATTGCTAGGGTGTTCTTTTATGACAAATACATAACTTGGATATGTGGGCTCTCCCACTGAGCTTCTTCCTTAGATAATCTTCCATTCCTGAGGAGTCTCTAAAGTCAAACTTCTCATTTCAAGCCATTCATGAGTAGAAGGGTATAGTACTCATTTGATTCTCTCTGCCAGCTCTGTCTTGTCTTTTATGTTTCTGCATAGGATGCATGAATTGTAATTGTTTTTAAGTATTGAGTACCAGCTTGTTGCCAGTCACACATTGACAGTACACTGAACACAGTGGAGTTGATCCTAATTTATGCTTAATTTCAGAAATATTTACTTGATCTGGATATATCAGGACCATGATGTCCATCATCTACCCATGACTTTCCAAGGGAACTCCAGGTTCATTATGTTGTAATCCATATATGGGTAGTCCTTTTTTTCTCAGTCCACATAGACCTTGCCCCTGCAGAAGTAGCAAAAGGATATCTTGGAAAGGTTCTTCATAAAATGGCTAGGATATAATTATCACATGCTATCAATTGTCACAGCTTCATGGGGGCCTATGGATTCAGAAGGAAAGGACCAAAAAGGTTGTTGAGTGAAAGAGCTCTTTTGTGACTTATGTATCCTTCATCCTTCATATCACCTCAATTTGCCATTGACGTCTAGTGGAACTCAACTACTGGAAAAGCAAGACCAGATACTTCTCTCAGGTATACCCAGCATGCATATGTCCATTGTATCCATAATTGTAACAAAACCTAGCTCATACTCTGGCTATGCTCTGTTGGTATGGTGCCCAAAGCAGGTTGCCAGGGCCTCTGGTTCTAAACTTCTTTAACTTTCCAAAAAGAATGGCTCTGTCCACTTACCCATCTTCCATTAGGCTTTACCTGAAATTTTTTGTGGGACCCAATTGCTATGAATTTGCCTCTCATTTGGTTTCTGTGATCCATACCTGAGAATATATCTTATGGCCATTCAAGGCTGACTCCAGTTTCTTCCAGTCACTCCATCTATCATTTCTCATCACTATTTCCCTGATCAATCAAATCAGCTCTATCTGGTAATGGTACCATCTTTGATGAACATATATTATTAACTGCACCTATATCATTTCATCCTGAAACATACCTATGATAATTGGGGGTCAGTCTAGTTCTGAAGCTTTTTCATCCTTATACACTTTGACTTTCAATAAAATTTTTCTGCAACCCCTTTTCAACATGAAAATAAATTCTAGCACTTACCATGCATAATATGCACATGTGAAATAATATAAAGAGATTAATTTCAATGAGACAGTACATTTACAAAATATTCTACATACCTCCTTGACAAGTTTTTCATATCCTTTGGGAGGTCCCTATGTTGGAAACTTCTTGTTAAGTGTTCCATGCTGTTCATAGGCACTTTTCTTTTCTCTGTAGTAGACTTGCAACCATAACACAAAGCTCTTTTCTTCCCTATCCCACCCTCTTTGTTAGAGGTGACTAAGGAATGTACATGACTCTCCTCTTCACACTCAGTACCAACAACGTAACTATCCAGCATCTACAAATATTTGAGCAATATAACACAGGGCTATTGTATTTTCAAAGAGTGTATGAAATGAAAGGCAGAATCTCAGGGGCTTTTCATTAGTTGCCTACATTGCTAAGCATCATCAGTCCCTTGCTGTCTCTACAGCACCACCATGGCAAGCCTCAGGTCTATTCATCTGGATAAAGCAGAATGTAAAGCAGAACTCAGTATCTCCCTCTTCTGGTACACTCTAATGCCCTGCTTAAAAATGTTGAAGCTTTGGGTACTGAGTTTTTTGTAATAATAAAGATTGGCTTACCCTTTGCTACCTTTGACTAGGCCCTGGCACTCTTGGTGTTCTGCAGACAAGGGCATGCTCCCTCTCAGTAGGCCTTTTACATCGTCCTCAGTCCATCCTGCTCTCACTATGATTGAACATTAAATGTTTGCCAGCTTCTGTTTAGGAGAAAAGAGCTTAATAATTAATTTTCAAGTACTCTCCAAACCATCAATATAGATACCTGAAACAGACCCTCCATACAGAATATGAGTTGAGCCTAGTCAGATTTTTTTTGACTTTGTATACTAGACCCTTTCCACTATATCACCTAGCTGTTTCTGTTTCATCATAGGATCTCTGGAATCACAATTGGTCCTAACTCGTCACAGTAACATTGATCAATGTTCTTAAGTCTCTCAAAGTTACTTTTCTTTACAGTGTTATTTTATAGGTGGTTTGCTTGGTTTTGATCACTTCACTCTACATCAGTTTATATAATTCCTCTCAGGTTTCTCTAAGTCCATCTCCTTCCTCATTTCTTTCTTATAACAAAAATAGTAATCCATTACATTTATAGGTCATAATTTGTTCAGCTATCCCCCAGTTGATGAAAACTCCTTTAACTGCCATTTCATTACTATGATAAAAATAGTTGCTATAAATACATTTGCATACGAGTCTCTTTCTTCTTTTGTCTCTTTGATGTATAGTTCTAATATTGATATAATTGGCTAAAACGCATGATTTGTTGATTTTCAGGGCATAGTTTCAATTTGCTGTCTAGAATAGTTGGAGTGATTCACAGCTCCACCAATATACTAGCATGCCTATCTTTCTGCAGCCCCTCCAACAATTATTGTTATCCATTTATGTCATCACCCAGTTGCAGACTGCCCTGAAAATCTGCCAGTACTAAAAAAGAAAAAGTAGTAGAATCATGTAACTAATGATAGCTACCATTCATTTAACAATTTATAGTTTATAGGAAATTATATGTATATACAACATAGCTTATATCCTTTTATGATACATGCATATATGTATGTGTGTGTATAAAATCTCATTTGAGCCTTTCAGCAACACTGGAGTATAGATGAGGAAACTGAGGCTCTTCATGGCAAAGTGTTCTTTACAGAATCAAACAGCTATTAAAGGGCCTGAAGTAGGATTTGTACTCATGTTTTTGTTTTTTTTTCTAACTTCAAGTCCAACATTTTATCTTCTATAATGAAGTGCCTCAACTCAAATAACATAATTGGTACATTGGAAATTAATCAATGAGGAAAATGACAATATCTAGCACTTAAATAAGGGCTTTAAGGTTTGCTAAGTGTTTTATGTTATCTCATTTGATTACGAAAAGATAAAATATATGGATGAAGATAAGCAGGACCAAACCAAAGACTTCTTTCCCTACCTCTATTTCCATGCTACCATTATGGAATATCAAATAGCAGTTATCAGAGGGATGATTTTGCTTTTCAAAGTCTGCTGAAAAGTTAATGAAGTAAGGAAGATATAATCATTCGTGTAAAGCAGGATGTAAAGCAGGCCAGGACCTGCACTAAAAATGCATAAAGTAATTTTACTGAAAGACAGAGACACTTGCCTGTGGCAGGTGCAGAAGGCAGGCAGTGCCCTAAGTGCCTGGGGAAAAGAAAAACCAGCAGAAAGTGTTGGGACACGTTCTAAGACTCCAAAGCTACTCATTTTTTTGAATACTTGTTCTATCTTTATTGTCTGCCGTAAGATTATGGTTTGCAGTGGGGCAGGGTAGGGAGGGGGAGAAAGATGAGTGGTTTGGTGAAGTCTCCAGTTCTGGAGGCTTTGGATGACACAAGGCCAGCAGAACTTGTGTTTTGTAGCTGAAAGAAACACAGAAGGCTGCTTTGGAGAGAACTGATGAGGGCCAAGGTGGCGGGGGGGGGGGGGGGGGGGGGGGGGGGGGTTGTAGCACAGATGTCTGTCTGACATGAGTCCTGATTCTGTTAGCAAAATCTGACAACCTGGGACATCCATGGTGGCTCTTCTTCATTTTGAAGGCTTTACATCCTGTCACCTGTGTGATATGACCTTTGAAGATTTTTTTGTTTTGGGAAAAGTCACAAACAGAGCATTTGTTACCTTTCATCAAGGCTGGGTGTATCTTTTCTTCCACCTATATATTTGTTTCACCAAAAGACTAGCCTTAAATCCCCTATTGCTCACAGCTCAGAGCACTGTGGGATTCCAGTACCATTTGGCTCCCTTGGTCCTCCTTCCTGTATGACATAGCCTCCCTGGTGTCTGTGACAAAGAGCCGAGAATTGCAGTCCTCCCCGATGACCGCAATCTGAGTAGTTTGGCAAAGTATTGCTTTCTGTGAAGCCATGATAAAATACGTCCTCCTCTGGAAGATGATTGTGTTTTGGGAGAGGCACTGCAAATATATATGTGCTCACCTATAAACACCAGCCTTGGGCATTTTTTCAAATGTAAGAGAATGAGAGGTGTACAGGTGGCTACAAAGGACAGAAGTAGGAATAAGTAAGGTATCACCAAATGGTCCTATAGAGGTGTATATATTTGAGTGGTGAAAAGATGACAACAACAAGAGATAGGATTAAATCATTAAAGGGACAAGAGTTACTTGTCTTGGGGGAGCTGTACTAAAAATGAAGGGTGAAGAAAGGGCTTGGAGGAGCCATTGAGCCAAAAGGAGTCCATTAAATAGTCCATGGAAAGAGGAGACAGTAGAAAGGCTCAATTTTCTAGGGCTTCGGACAGGGTATAGCAGTTGCACAGTTGAAAGAGGTAGCCATAATTTCTGTGTGGTTTTAAGTGGGAGCCAAAAATTTGGACCTGGAGCCCAAACAGGAAAGAAACCTAACTTGACCCAGGATTAAAGGGTGAAAAAGTGAAGAGTGAGGATAGGTGGCACTCAGAAGAATTTTTTGTATTTTTAAATCAGTGGTGAGGCGATTGAAGGCATTTAAACCTGAGGTAAACGGTCTAAAAACCCCTAAAACTATGTTGATGATATTCCCTGGCCATATATAGTTTGTTTCTTCAAATTCCTTCACGTTATACTAAAAGGTAGTGATCCAACAAAACCACACGTATGTGTTGGGCTACAGTGGACCAAAGTAGAGGAGATACAATCCAGGAAGTCAGCAAGAAAGTGAGTAGAACTAAAAGGTTGCCTTTTTAAGACAAAGAAAAATTGTCCCGATTCTATCAATAATTTGCTGTGCAACTTGGGCCAGCCCCTTAACTTTTTGCAATCTCATTTTCCTTATCCATCAAATGGGGTTACTAATACTTAAAACTACTTACCTCATAAGGGAAACAGCTTTGTAAAATGAAAAGCGCCTCATGCCAATTGTTATACGTGGGCTTCAGTTTCTTGAGGGATTGTAGCAGATAATCTCAAATAGGTTGGTTTTGGTGACTTGACTCCCTTAGCTCAGCATTGGCTTGGGCACGGTTTCTGGGTTCAGTGTGACCCACTTTGTACCTGCCACAATTTAAGAGGTGATCCTGAACTTGGTCCCCTAGGGAAGTTCAATGAATGCACAGGCTTCAAAAATAGCAGGAGGAATAAGAGGCAGCACTCAGTAACTTTTGCAGATACTAAACACTGGAGCATTCCCTCTTACATCATAGCCCTAGAGGACCTTTGTATTAGAAGGAAATATTTGGGGTGCAGAGGAATATGAAGGAGAGTGAAGAGAAAGAAAATTTAGTGAAGAGAAAGAGAAATGGTTTTAGCTTGAATTCTTTTTCAGGTGAACAGAGTTCCTGCGCTCCATCGCTCCCTCCATTTGCCTCCCTCCCTCTGCCCCCTCCCCTTCCTTGGCCTCCCAATCCAGCTAAGGCATGCAGGCATCTGCTCTAACCACATGCCTTGTCAGGACGTGTTCCTTCTCAGTGAAGAATGCAAAAATGTCAAACCCCTTAAAATGCTGAAAGGGGAGCCCTGTTTTCTGGGGGTGTTAATAGTCACAGGCAAAATCAGAATTTGGCACAATCAAAATTGCTGGGCCTTAAGGATACAGGAAGAAAGTGATCCTTTCTTTTTCTTTTCTTTTCCTTCTGTCTTTCCTTTTTTAAGTATGACATTAAAACAGTGCTCCCAAAAGGTATGAAATTCATGAGAGTGGAAATGCATTATTTCACAGCCACAGGTAGAACAGGTGCAGCAGAGACAGTGCAGCCCCTCCCCTTCCTCAGCCAGGCCAGGTGCTATACTACCTGACTAGCTAGACCACCTCCCTAAAGGAGAGGCAAAGCAGTCTTGGGGCCCAGCCTTTGCTAAGACCATGGGTCCTGTTCACTAAGGCTGTGTCTACACAAAAGCAAATGTATTTTGTTGTTTGCTTTCCAAACTACCTTTTCTTGGCCTCTGTCCTCAGTGTCAACACCACCCAGATCAGACAGGAAGCAATAGCATAATTGTGTGGGCATGTTGGTCGCCAGGGCCAAACAGGTTTTGGGGGCATCCTCTGGCCAGAAGGCCTAAGAATAGAGTTCAGCAGTTTTTTAAGAGATTGAATTGAAAACAGGGATTTATTTTTTCTCAAAATGAGAGAAGTTAAAAGAAGACAGAAGATGGAATAGGTGAGGAATAAATAGGAGACCTAGGAGACCAAGAGCATCTAGTTTAGTTTATTCCAAAGACTGACTGAGGCAGTTTGAAATAGTGGAAATAGCTCTAAATTTGGAATGAAAAGACTCAGATTTCAATCCCACCTCAATCACTACTTGGGTGAGCTTGAGCAAGTCATTTAACTTTTGGGGGCCTCAGTTTCCTCATTTGTAAAATGCGGGGGAGTTAGACAAGATAGCCTTAAGATCCATTCAGCATTAACCCTATGAACCTGAAAAGATCCTACACTAAGGAAAAAAATTTAACTTCATTTTCCCTCTCCCTGCATTGTTCCAATTTTTCTTGTTATTTTTTTTTGTATGCTAAGTCCCCTCAGCTATCTTCCTTCCTTCTTTTGTTCCCTTCCTCCAATATCTCCATGTTTTCTGGCCAGAGTCATTTCCCTCCCCACCTGTACTACCCTATTCAAAGCTCACTCCAATTCAACTTCACAAATACTTATGGTACAAGGTACTGTAGGAGTTGTAGAAGATGCAAGGATATCCAAGGTGTACTCTCTGCCCTCAAAGAGTTTACGATTTAACAGGAGAAATAAGATTACAGACAACTATATGCTATGTGAGTATACATATCACATGACAAACTATGACAAGTGTCCAAAAATGAATGCTAGGGCTCAGGGTCTGGGGTCCCTGGGATCCAGATTGGTGAGATTTCTCCCTATTGAGCCCAAATCATACCCGCTATACTACCTTCCCATCATCTTCATAATTCTTTCTCTGTTACCTCCCACTTTCCACCTCTAGTTCTAGAACAATAATCAAACCAACAGTATGATTCCTGGAAAGGAATTTGCCTATGGTACCTCTCACCATCTCTGTGGTTTCACAGGCTGAAAGCTCCCTCTTTGCTCACTACCATTCCCCTGTATTTGTTATCTTCCAGTATTCAAATATAATCTTCTTCAGAGAAGGGACTGCCCTGCTTTTTGCATTTATATACCTACCACTTAGCTCATTGCTTGTCCCATAGTAAGTACTTTTTCATTCAGTCATTGATTGACTCAAGAGATCATCACTTCCATTCAGGGGTTGCATTTATTTGTCTTTAGCCAAGTGGCAGTGTGAAGAAAGGGAAGAATGCTTGTGGAGTATCTGGAAGTCATAAGATTGTGATAAGGTGTCTTTATAGAAACAACCAATTTCATCAGTGAGTGTCGGGTCCTGGAAATCTCCTGAAGGTCCTGGACTGTATTTCTCTTTTATTTTGCTATAGGGTTTTTTTCCTCAGCAGGAAGCCTTTCTGGGCTAGCCTCTCCTAGCTCCAATTGCCCCTAATATGTACTCAGATGATTAGTTATATAAATATTAGTGTGTATTGAGTATATTTCAATTTCTTTCTTGTATTTCCTCTATGACTCTAAGATCCTCAAAATCAGGGACCATAACCCTGGTAACTTCACCAACCCCCACCCCCAGAACTTAGGAAGTGTTCATTCAATAAATGCTGCTGACTGACTGCCTGGCTGGCTGACTGAAGGACTGACTCAATCCCTGAAAAGGATTGAAATTCCTCCAAGGATTAGCAGTCATAAATGGGCATGCCTTGTAATAGCCAAGGCAGGTGCAAGCTGAGCTACCCATGAGTAACTGATTAAAGAAGATACATCATCCCCATTATAAGATAAACCAACAGCTTCCCTGGCAAATATACTTTGCTAAGACCCAACTGGCTAGCTTCCATAATATGCTTAACTTGGGCCAAACCAGTTCCACTATTAGGTAAGAACCACCCACAGCCATACCCAAGGGTCTTTTTCCTTAGGAATAGAATGCCATACAAACAACCATAAGAGACAACTGTGTCAAAGATCACTTCTTACCCGCTACCAAATCACCACTTGAATATGAGAGCTTTAGGTGATTTTCCTACATGGCCCGACTTTGGCCCATGATGGACCCATAAAGCTACCCTTTCTGCCTTTCTGCATCTCTACATTGCCCCAGATGTGAAGCTTCCTGCCTTGTGAGCCACTCCATTGGTGAACATTAATTTGAGTGGGCAACAATGAAGCTGTAATTTAATTCTCTCCCCCATGTTTATTTTTTCCTACCACCTTTACTCTCCTTGCAAAAGACCCAATGGGGGAAAAATTAGATGTGGTGTGTATATCCAATAATTCTGGAAAGCTAGAAGAAGTCTTGAGGTTGAAGGCTGCTATATGGAGCTATAGATAGAGCCCAGGGTCTGGAGTTAGGAAGATCTGATTTCTAATCCAACCTCAGAAACTTACTACCTATGTGACACTGGACAAGTCGCTTAATCCTGTTTTGCCTCAGTTTCCTCATTTATAAAATGAGCTAGAGAAGGAAATGGCAAATCACTCCAGTATCTCTGTGAAGAAAACCCCAAATGGGGTCACAAAGAGGTGGACAAGACTGGAACAACTCAACAAGTGTTGAGGTTACAGGACACAGGTGCAACACTGAGATTATGAACCAGACCTTCAGGCAGAGGCTGCCTTCAGAAATAACACCTGCCAGCTGATTTGTGGATGAAGACTGGCTGTCATTCATGAAAACAGCATGCTGAAGGCTTTCCATGAAGGCAAGTGTATTTGCGATGTCTGTATGTCTAGTCCAGAATTATAAATATAGAGCTGAGAAGGACTTTTTGAGATCTAGTCCAACCACCTGGTTTCATAAATGGGGAAACAGAGGCCCAGAGAGTGTATATGACTTGCCCAGGGTCATACTTGGAGCAAATAGAAAGCCTGGAATTAAAAATTAGATCCTCTGAATCCAGATGCAATATTATTTGTATCACACAATGTAAAGGCAGTAGAGAAAGCCTCTTCCCAAGAGGATGGTAAGGATAACAGTTGCTTGCAAAGCACTCTACATGCATTACCTCTCTGAGATAAGTTCTATTGTTATCCACATTTTATTAATAGAGGAATTTGAGGCTTAGAAAGGTCAAATGACTTGTCCAGGTTAACACAGCTGATAAGAATCTTAGGCAAGATGAGCAGGTAAGACTGAAAATTAAATTCAGCCAATTAGGCTGAGTAAATGGAGAGTCACTTATTATGCTTAACTTATTTTTTTGTATGATTCCTCTAAGGAGAAAGGAATTTCCATGTAAAATTTAAGATAAGGGAATATCTGCCCTGGAAAAAAAATAATTAGCAGCTAGCAATGGAACACATGTAGTGAAATCATATGTATTTCTCCTTTAAGGAGTAAAACTTGAAGTTAAAAAAATTTAAAGAGACTATAGAAAGGAATAGAGAAAGAGTTGGAGAAAGTAGCAGAGAGAAAGAAATGCATTTTAATATTAAGTTTAATTTAATTTAATTAAACATAGGTGTCTCAGTTCTCATACTGACTCTCTAGGTGCTAGTAAAAAAAAAAAAAAGGCAAACAAGTAAACATTAATTTCATTTTTCCTTAGCCAGGAATTTCCAGACTTAAACAATGTTTTCTGCCTTCTCTCCATGAAGATGCTAGAGAGGTTTAAAAAAAAAAAAAAGCCAACATATGGTTACAAAGAAGTATAAGTTTTTAATACTTCATTTTTATTTTTGTGGTTTAATGACTGTAGCCACTAGGGTTGGGTAAAATGCAGAAAAAGGACCCTCAAAGAAGGAAGAAAATGATTGGAAAAGCTGGGCCTGGTCTAATCAGCAGATACCTGCAAGAGTAGGGAAGGAATTGGAGGGTGTTATTGAAAACGCTCTAGCTATTATTTTTGAAAGCTCACAGATGTCAAGAGAAATCACTAAGACATGAAGAAGGGGAAATATAGTTCCTATCTTTAAGACAAGAAGGAAGAAGAACCAACCTGGTAGGTATTGATCAATCAGCAAATTCTGATCATTACCAACGAGCTGGAACTATTTGTGAATCCACTTAACACTGCCCAAGGTGCTGAGAATGAATTAGCAATACTTTCGGAAAAGAAAATCATAACCATTTAATTATGACATAAGGTCGAGCCATGTAGGAGAAGAACCATAGTTACAGTCTTTCTGGAGTTTATTAAGCTTCTTTAAAAAAATCAGCCTAACAAAATGTCTTTTTGACTAGCTAAATCTTGACCCTATGATATCAACTGGAAGTTTGCAAGTGACGTGGATTGGAATTGTCTTCAGTGGAGGGTTGGTGGTTCTGGGAGGAAAGGGTGAAATCAGTGAAAGTTCTGAAATGCTGAAATGGAGGCCAGACAGGGCTTATGGCTTCATGTGAGCATACAGTGGAGTCCACATCTCCTGTTCCTTTAGACCAGGGGTGGGGAACCTGAAGCCTGCGGAAGTTTGGATTTTGTCAAAGGGCCACACTTGAGGACCTAGAGGTCTACATGTGGCCTCCTGGCTGCAGGTTCCCCACTCCTGCTTCAGACCATCCTTAGATAAGTGACAGTGAATTCATGAATTCACTAAGTATACTTAAAAGACTCAAGTAGTTGCCCAATGGAGACCCATTTTTGCCTGAAGAAAAGGAGGCTAAAGTCTTCGACGTAAAGCAGGTTGTCTTTAGGTTGATACTAACCTGTGTGTATCTCTGTCTCTGTCTCTCTGCCTCTCTTTCTGTTTCTGTCTCTATCTCTGTCTCTCCCTCTGGGTCTCTATCTCCCCCCCCCCCCCCCCCCCACACACACAGAAGTGAATTTAGTGTGTAGTGAGTAATAATCTAGTCAGATGTAAAGAAGAGAATTCTTGGGTTAAATAAATAGTGCCAAATGATACACAATTACTATCACTAGAAATCTTCCTAAAATAATATAAACACAAAATGTTAGAGATTGTCTGGCCCAGTGGTATCAAACTCAAATAGAAATAGAGGTTAGTAATCTATACATAAGGATCCCTGTGAGCTGCATATTAACTTAATTTTAAAATGTAATGTTATCTATGTTTTATTTTAAGTTTATTGGTTTTGTTAAATATTTCCCAATTACATTGTAATCTGTTCTGGGCCTCACCTAGGGGTTGGCATATGGTTTCATGTGTTTAAGATCTCTGATCTAGTCCATCCCCTAAAAGAAATGAAAGCCCTGAGAGGCTGAATTATTTGCCTGAAGTCACACAGGGAGTAAATACCAGCTTTTATTCAAATTCAGGACTTCTGACACAATTAACAATGTGCTTTTTACTACACAGTGCTTTTTCTGACCTGTGCATAGGCAAGGAGAATCATCAGGAGAATAGGTAAGAATCTGGGTACTTTTAGATAATAACAATTATTATTATTATTAATATTTCATATTTGTATAGCACTTTAAGGTTTGCAAAGAATTTTACCTGTGTTATCAAATAAGATCTCTCACAACTCTATGAGGTATGTGCAGATAAAAAAAACTGAGGCTAAGAAAGGTTAAATGACTATGCAAAACATCAAAGTGTAGTGTAAACATACTGAATTAGCAAACATAGGTTTGATTCTTGGCTCTGATGTTTAACTCTATGACCTTTTACAAACTGCTTAAACTTTCTGAGCCTCAGTATCCTCATCTATAATGCTTAGTTAAACCCCTACCTAGGTCACATGATTGTTTGAGGATTAAACGAGACAACACATGTGAAAGTAGTTGGAAGATTTTTTTTTTTAATGTAAAGCACTACATGAAGTTTATTATCATCATCATTAAATAATAATAACTGAACTTGAGCAAGTGACTTCCGTGTGTGCACTTTAACGTGTATGTGTCTATACTTGTATATGATCCAACAACTATGTTAATTCTTTGGGGGGGGGAATCACAGTGAAAACTGCAAGACAAAAATGGAATTCTGGTGCAGTTGAAATTGTAAGAAGTGCTTGAAATCTCATCATCAGGATGTCATTACACCTCCATGCAATAATTAGCTCCTTTTGATCTGTAAACAACTCTGTCCTAGGTAATTTGTGGCTTTCTGTGTACCTTATGCCTCCTACCTTAATCAGTCAAGAAAATATTCCTCCCCCTCAGACACACATACTGTTGTTGATTTTTACCTCCCTCATGGCTGTTTAGCTAGTCTACACTGCCTCTATTATGTGGCCCTCCTGAGGCTCACAGAGCTTTCCCTTATCTGAGGGGGCTTGTCAAGATGAAGTACACTTGAAAAAATGTGTAAAATATAGACCCCACACTCTCCTTCCTTAACCTGGGCTGCACTTTGAAAGCATCACCTGCCCCCATCACCAAATTACATAGAGGAATTGATGAAGATTCTGAGCTGTCAGTCAACTGGGTAAAGGATACACCACCTCAGACCTAGTCAAAACAGAGCTTAAAGCTACCATCAACTCATGATTGAAAGCCCCTTTAATGTGATAAAAAGACATTTTTAAGTTTTGTCTTTGGGCACTTTATAGAGGTTTGGTCACTGCTGTGGGCAGAATGTTGACAGTGAGTACAAGGTCATTTATAGTCACACTGTCCTCCACATCCAGGGCAAAGTGATTAGCAGTAAATCACAGAACAGGTATCAGTATGAACGAACACCATCTAATCAATTATTTGCTGATGAGTCTCACAGGGAGACAATAGTTTCTGTAATGAAAAGGCTATCAAAAAGTCAGTGAATATGAGTTAATACCGTTAGAGGTGTTAATGAGTGTTTGAAAGGAGCAACTCTGGAGACCAAATTGTATATCTTTTCTCATCATTTCTGCTGTATCCTTTCCCAGCCATCCTTTTTCTATAGCTACCTCACAAAGCTTCAAAGAAAATCATTAAACCCACAGAGTACGATAAAGGCTCTTCAAATAAAGGGGCTTGTGTGTTTTGGATTGGATCATATAAGACAACTGACCCCCTTCTTCTGAAACAGTCTCTTTAAACCCACAGGAATTAATACACCCCCCAATGGCCAATTTTCATTTCTTTATTCCTATCTCTTGCATTGTGTATACAAGGCTTGTACTTGTATACATAAGATCAGTTTGCTTCTTGAAAAACCATAACAAGGAAGGGATTTTATGAATCAACAGTGTGGATGAAGAGAAGCAGGATTATACACGCCATGGACTGGGGAAGGGAGGGAGGCTGAAGGAGGTGGTTCCTTTCTCTCTTTCTTTTCAGCCTCACATCATTAGAGAATATCAAATGGCGGATATCAGAGTGACAGCTTTACTTTGCAGAGTCTATTGAAAAGTTAGTGAAGTAAAGAAGATATAATCATTCGGGTAAAGCAGGATGTAAAGCAGGCCAGGACCTGCACTAAAAATGCATAAAGTAATTTTACTGAAAGACAGAGACACTTGCCTGTGGCAGGTGCAGAAGGCAGGCAGTGCCCTGAGTGCCTGAGGAAAAGAGAAAAAAAACCCAGCAGAAAATGTTGGGACACGTTCTAAGACTCCAAAGCCACTTTTTTTTTTTTTTGAATGCTTCCTCTATCTTTATTGTCTGCCTGCAAGATTATGGTTTGCAATGCAAGGGGAAGGGGAGGGTGTTATCTGGGGGAGTGGAATGGTTGGTTTGGTGGAGTCTACAATTCAAGAGGGTTCTGATGACACAGAGAGCCATCAAAGCTGTGGTGCAATTAAGGAGGCCGATTTGGAGGAAACTGAAAAGGGCCAAGGTTGGGGGTGGCACAAATGTCTGTCTGACTGGAGTTCTGATTTTGTGAAACAAAGCCCATCATTCTGGAGTAGCAGCCTCTGCTTTGAAGTCTTTTCATTCCGTCAGCTGTGTGATGTGCCCTTTTTACAATTTGGTGGATTTAGAAAAGTGCTTACATGCCCCCCACAAATAGAGCATTTGCCTCCTTTCATTCAAAACTGGCATCTTCCTCCTTCTTATTGATTTAGACTGGTATTTAATACCCTTTTCTGTTAACTGAATGATGAAATTGAAAGCATACTTCATAAGGTTGCAGATCAGATCTCTAATGCTTTAGAAGATAAAAGTTGAATTCACAAGGACCAGGACATTTTTCAGTAAAAAACAATCCATCCAAACCAAAAGGCCCACAAAAGCAACAAGTGTAAGCTAACGATATACATTCAATTCAACAAATATGTAAAGGCCTATTCTGTGCTAAGTATTGTGCTGGGGACTGGCAATAAAAAGATAAAAATGGAACTGTCCTTGTCCTCAAGGATCTTGCATTCTATAGGGAGAAACAATATCTACACAGACAAGCAAATGCAAAGCACATACAAATAAAATAAAAGAGTAATTGACAGTGGGGGAGAACTAGCAGCTCCAAGAATTAGGAAAAGGTTGGATGATCTTTGAGCTGAGCCTTGAAGGAAACTAGGGATTTTAAAAGGCAGAGGTGAAGAGAGTATGCATTCCAGGAACGGGGAACGAATGGTGAAAAGGCCTGAATAAAGGAGAAGAAATATCATGTCCAGGAAGCAACAAGCTGGTCAATTTGACTAGAACATAGAATAAGAAAAGGGAAATAATGTGCATTAAGCCTGGAAAAGTATGCTGGAACTAGGCTGTGGAGAGATGTTAATGCCAAACAAAAGCATTTGTGTTTTATCTTAGGGGCAATAGGAAGTTCCTAGAGCTTTTGTGAGAAAGAGAGAAATGTGGTCAAACCTGTGATGTCAGAATATCACGTTGGCAACTGTGTGGACAGTGGATTAAAGAGGAAAGACCTGAGGCAGGGAGACCAATTATGTGGCTATTGCAAGAGTATAGAAGTGATGAGGCCCTGGTGTAGAGTGTTTGTGGTGTTAGTTAAGAAAAGGGGCAGATAGGGCTTGAGATGTGGAGACAGAGTCAAAAGATTAATTGGGTACTTATATCTCTGTTGTTAAAAAAGAATACCTGAGGCACAGTGAACTTAAGAATGACACAGGGCTTTTTGTTTTGTTGTTGTTATTGTTGTTGTTGTTATGTTTTGTTTTCTAAGATACCCTGATATTGTGGTTGGATAAGGAATTGATTGCTAAGAATAAAAGGACTACCCAATAGCATGAGTTTGTAATGTATTTAGTCAGGCCTGTGATTTAAGGACACCATTTTGACAGATATGTAGAAGATGAATTGGAGAGGGGAAGTTACCATGAGGCGTGATAGTGTGAAAGAAAAGGGAAGGTTGTTTGATCAGATGGTGCAGGGCTATTAAAGCTAGAATAAGGAGTCTGTACTTTAATTGGTAGGGAATGAGAAATAACTGGAATTTTGTGAAGTTATATAATTGGACAAGGCATTGGAATTACTCCTCTGGAAAGTGAAGGATGGGATGAAATGGGGGAAAGCCTAGAGGCAAGAGTACTGGGTAGTCTCAGAAGGTAGGAGGTAAGGAGGACTAGGAAAGGCTTCATCAGCAGGTGGGACTTTAGCTGAGACTTGAAGGACACTAGTGAAACTATGAAGTGCAATTGAAAAGAGAGAGAATTCTCTCTTTTGAAGGGGATAGCCAGTGCAAACACCCACTTAGGAGATGGAGTTTCTTGTCAAAGAAACAGCAAGGTGTGGGGTGGGAGGAGTAAGGTGTAAAAAGGGCTATAAAGATAGGAGGGCGGGTAGGTTTTCAAGGACTTTAAAAACCAAACAGAATATTGTTGTATTTGATCCTGAGGCAATAGGGGGTCACTGCAGAATAAGGGAGTGACATGGTCAGACGTCCTTTAGGAAGATAAATATGACAAGTAAGTGGAGGATGGATTGGAGTGGGGAGAGATTTGAGGCAGGAAGAATAACCAGCAGGCTACTGAAATAGTGCAATCATGAACTGATGACAACATAAACCAGGGCAGGGTTTGTGCCAGAAAAGAGAAAGGGCCGTATACAAGAGATGTAATGAAGGAAAAGTTGACAAGCCTTGCAACAGATTGGATGTTGGGTGTGAGAGACAGAGAAGAGTCAAGAATGACACCCATATATGAGCCTAGGTGACTGGGAGGATAGTGCAACCCTTGATCATAGTAGGGAAGGTTGAAGAGTAGAGGGTTGGAGGGGTGCAGATAATTAGTTCAGTTTCAGACATAGAGAGTTTAAAGTGTCTATAGGACATCCATTTTGTGATGCCCAACAGGAAGTTGTGAGATTGGAGAGCAGTAGAGAAATGAAGGATGGAGATTTGATTTGAGAATCAATGGCATAGAGATGATGGTTGAATTCACAGGAAATGATGAGATCATCAAGTAAAATAATATAGAGGGGAAAAAATAGGAGGCCCAGAACAAAGCCTTGGGGAACACTCATGATTGTTGTTGAGCTGAAAAGCGACCCCAGTTAGATCACATAGTGGAAAGAGTACTTGGCTTGGAGTCAGGAAGGCCTGAGTTCAAATCTTGCTTCAGACAATTATTTATTTTTTGTCCCTGGACAAATAACTTAAACCTCATCTCAGCCTCAGTTTCCTAATCTGTAAAATGTGGATACTAACAGCATCTACCTTACAAGGTTGTTGTAAGGATAAAGTGACACAATATGTAAAGCACGTTATATACCTTAAAGTATTATATGAAAGTTAATTATTGGTATTACTAGTGCCATTATTATTAAAATAGCATAATGGCACTGGCACAACCAGTATCCCACAGGTTAAGTTCTCTAAGATTTCCTGGGTAAACTCTATTTTCATTTTTGTTATAGGGAGGGGTTGTTAAACTGGATGAATGATTCCATGGTCCATTCCGTCATAGATGTAATTCTCCCAGAATGAACCAACTAAATGACACCAAAGAGAATTGATGATCAAAGTAATAGTTATACTTCAAATCACCAAACAATATTTCATTGATCACTGTATGTACACCCTCTATTGACAAAATCATGACCTCTCTGTGCCTTAATAGACACTGATGACAACCTGGGTTGTCAGAGCTGAAAATCTTCATCTCCTGGTGCTCAAGCTTCTGATAATTTGCTTCTCTGAATGTGGAAAGGCTGATTTTCAGACAGTCCATCAATAGGCCCATACTCAAAGTCATTCCAGTTTGTTAGGACCTGCTTGAACTTGTACAACCTTTACAAAGCCTTGAAGAACTCAGGTCACCTTCATACCTGGGTGAGGCATCAAAGGAGGATGTTGGTGGAAAAATCATTCATATCCTCTAGGATAACTACATTGAATAATAATAGCTTAGGATTTTAGAGCCTCCACTTAGGCCTTATTCTGATGCCTTATAGTGATATACAGGACCCGGATTCTCCAAAGCTATATCACTGGATGCAAGCTCTAGCATGTTCTACCAAACTGGAGAAGATTCAGGCATTGGTCAAGTGACCAATGCAAGGACCAACCTAGCTAAATTCAAAAAGGCCCATCACCAAATTCACTACATGGCTGATTTAGTCATGATCTCCGTAACAAATATGCATGGTCCAACAGAACAAATGCCCACACTGACCAAAAATGCATATCCCATTCTACAATTTAAGTCAATCACCTTTCTAGAAGGAGGTGGCTAGCATATTTCACTTTCAATTTCCTGGACCCCTAATTTATCATCACATTGTTCATTGTTCTAAAATCTTTCAGTGTCACTTTTCGAACAACCTGTGAGTAGTAGTGGCTGTCCCACTGGGGACCCAGCTGGCCAGTTCCAGTTGGGCAACACAGCTCCCTTCCTTCCTGCCTTCCTTCCTTCCTTCTTTCCTTCCTTCCTTCCTTCCTTTCTTCCTATCCCTCCTCTCCCTCTGTCCACACAGGGAATCACACCCTTCCTTACCTGCAGGTGCTCTGCCCAAAGGAATATACATTTGATCACTGAAACTTAGAAAGATATCTTGGGGTTTATAGGCTAGATTTCTTTTTAATGGACCATGCCTTAAACCCAAGTAACTCTGATTCTCATTGATTGGCCAACAATAGTCCTAGCCCAAGCCTAACTTGGTCATTGTTTGGGCCCTGATGACTCAGAATGAGTGTAAATAACAACTGTTTCTGTTTTGGCCAGAAACCTTGAAGGTCTTCCCCTCCCAGACTGATTTTTTTTTTTTTTTGAGTAGGTAAAAGAGGGCCATTCTTTGGCTCATTTTACCTAGCCTTAATCATTGAATGGGCATTGTTTCAGTCAAAGTGAGAACTGGGAAAGGACTTAGTTTTAAAAGGCCAAGATCTCCTGCTGCATCAAGGGCCATCTTCAGTCATCTTGATCTTTCTCTGGCCACTGGACCCAGATGGCTCAGGAGGAGAGAGTGAGGCTGGTGACTTTGCATAGCCCTCCCTCACTGAAATACAATTCACTTGCAAATCATGGCATCACCCTCCTGATGAAATAGTCCTCTTTGAGAAGGAAGGACAAACAACAACAAAAGTCTTTATAAAAGAAAAAAAGTTGTCATTATCTAAATCATTCTCCTAGGTCTGCTCATTTTGCTCTACATCACTTCATAGATGTCTTCCCTGTTTCCTCTGAAATTGTCCATTTCATCATTTCATATAACATAAGAATATTCTATTTTATTCAAATACTATAATTTGTTTAGCCATTCACCAATAGGTGGATACCCATTTAGTTTCCAGCTTTTGCTTTAAAAAGCGAGCTACTGTAAATATTTTTGTACGTAGAAGTCCTTTTCTTCTTCCTTTGATCTCTTTGAGCTATAGGCCAGGCCTAGTAGTGGGATCACTAGGTCAAAGGGTCTGCAAAATTTAATCTAAAAAAAAAGTAAAAACATTTAAAGGGCCAGAGTATCCATACATTATCCTGCCCTTTCCAAGGCATTTTCACATCTGACCCACACCACAACTCTATTAGAGGTAGGCACTATTATTATTTCCATTTAGCAGTTGAAGAATAGAGGTATTTGGAGAATAAATGATTCCCTCAGTGTCACAAAACTCCCAGGTGGCCAACCTAGCACTTACATGGTGTGCAGTACTCTTTGCCACAGACCTTGCACATCCAACTCACTACTTCTGCTGTTTTACTGGGTGATATAATAGGCTATACATTTTGCCTCTTTTTTGTCACCACAAAGGGAATACTTCATATTCCTTGAGGTGACTTCATACATGAAGTCCAAGTGATGTGACTCTCACAGATAAACCTTCTCAAGTACTTTGGGGTCCAAAGGGATGAAAGGTGCTATATAAATATAAGCTAAATAATTATGTTTGTTTTAATGAAGCAATGCATGCCCTTGTTGTGCTATGGTGCAAAGGCCTAATTATTCAAATGCAGCCATTCGTTCCCACACATAGCAGAGATGACGGCAGATGTTATAAAGATAGCATCTTTTGGCCATTTGCCCATCAGGCCCAGCCACAAGGACACTTCAAAAGATATGGCAGCTCCTGCTGAGAGCATCCCACCACTTGTACTGAAACATCAGATAACCCAGAGTTGACTTGAAACATCTGGAGGAAACGGGGTGAAACAGTGACAGGGACATCCCCCAGTGACTGCAGTGCAAAGTTAAGCTAGCTGGCAGATGTGGCCTGGTCAGAACTGAGCTGACCCCCTGGTTGGGCGGGAGCAATCTCTGTCCTGTTAGCTGTTTTGCAACAGTAAAAAAAAAAAAAAAAAAAAAAAAAGTCCTCATCAGGACATGAAGACTCAGGCTGTGTCAGGCATCCATTTCAAACACATGCAGCTGAAAGGGAATCATTCATTTGACTCGGGAACGAGATGTACCCAGAAACCAGTCCAACTCCTTACCGCCACCACCAAAAAAAATGGAATTAGCCAAATTTATATTGTATGCTATTGCTCAAACTCAACAGCACCTTAAGGACTGGAAACAGGCACTAACCTGCATGCATTTTTCCAATCCCAGCCCTGCTCCTATGAGTAACTATTAGGAAAACACAAAGAGCTTTAAAAGTTTCAAAGGATAAAAAAAAAAAAAAGTGGCTGAATCATTATCATCACTGAGTTGCTAAATATTTGGAATTCTGTAAAACTAATAGCATTTGAAAAAAAAAGAGGAGAGGAAGCAGGTCTTTTTTTACTATTGGAACCTCCATAGAGCAATGAGTTTTCTGGAACAAGGTACGTTGGGGGGCTTCATGTCTTATTTGCTGCCCAGCACACACCTGTCTCTCAGACTTGCAACCTGACTAGGGAATTGACATGAAGAGGAAGACTTCAAGGGAAATGTCTCCTGGTGACTGAGCTCCTTCCCAGTGTGTGCTCTCAGACCACATTTTCTCCAGCCCCTCTCCATACCACAAACTGTAGAGAACATTTTTTTTTCACAACAAAAAGCTTGAAATAGAGTTCTCAGCTGAAAAAAAAGTCTTCTCTCAGCAATGAGGGAAATTGCACTGGCTGTCTTAGGCAGAGGCTTTGACAGAATTGGGAGGAAGAAGAAAAAAAACTAATTATCTTACAGGATTTCCTCCTCCACAGCAAAGCAAAAAAAAAAAAAATGAAAAAAATTTTAAAAATCTAATTTGGCAAGCTCTTATCTGAAGATAGTATATCACTTTACTTTTTCATGTGGAGAGGTGAAAGAAAACCTGAGAGAAATGTTTTAAAGATAATTTGAACTGTAGAAAGAAATCAAGGAGACTCTACATGTATGTATATGTATGTATATATAAATACATTCACACAATTTAAGGAAAAGAACAGAAAAAGCCTGTAGACAAAATGCCAAAATTAAAAACAGGTGGTAAGCATCCCAGAACTTAAATCATTTTGCAGGAATTGGGGCTGGGAAAGTGTGTTAGACTTTTTACCTCAATGTCAATAGAATCAGATCAGTCTGGAAGGAGATCATAAGAAAACAATGGAGTCTATCCTTCACTCTTAAGTTTGGAGTATGACTAAGCAATTTCACAAAATCTAGTCCCTTTTTCAAGACCCACTAAGAAAAATCTTGCTCACCCTCTCTAAGTTCTAATATTTAACTGCTCTAACAGTCAAGAAATTATTTCCTGCATCACACTAAAATCCCGAGGTGGCAGGTTGAGCCAAAACATTGCACTTTGTGCTGAGGAGCCATTGGGTACTCTCTTCTTTATCGTTTTAAATGGTAGAAGATTATTTGGGGTCCAAAGGGATGAAAGGTGCTATATAAATATAAGCTAAATAATTATGTTTGTTTTAATGAAGCAATGCATGCCCTTGTTGTGCTAAGGTGCAAAGGCCTAATTATTCTTTTCTCTTTTCTTTTTTACTCTTTTCTTTTTTACTTTCTGTTACAGGCTACATGGACATGTATGATACATTGGAAAGTTCATAGGCTCAGGAGTCAGCCTTCATGGGTCCAAATCCTGGCTTTGCCCTTTACCATATGACCTCAAGTAAGTTTTTAATCTCTCTGGGTATCACCTGTAGAATGAAAGGTTTGTACTGAATGACCTACAGATCATCATAGAGGTTCCTTCCAGCTCCAGATCTATGAATTTTATGATGCTACAAGCCTTCTATGGATCTCAATTTCCTCACCTATAAAATAAGGAGGTTGCATTAAATGTTCTATAAAATGCCTTCAAACTGTAGACCAATGAAAATCCAATGGAGTAATCCTCCAGGAGAAGAAAAATAACAGCATTGGAGTGAGATTGGCAACTGTGGTAAGGATCAACAACATTTCTATCCAAATATTTACAGAATTGTGTTCCCTAGAGAAAGAGAAAGTCTCTGGGGGAAAAATATTCCATTATTATCATAATCCATCTTTACATAGCATTTCCAGGTTTGCAAAATATCTAATAATACATATTAATATATTATACAAGTATTATTTAAAGATGAAAAAAATGAAGTCCAAACTTCAGCAGCTTGGCCAACAGTACATAGCTATTTAGTAGTAGAGCTGGAACTTGAACCCAGAACTTCTAACTCAAACACCTGCAATTCTAGGTGCCTAGCACTTTGTAAATTTCTTGTCATATTTTCTGTCTCCTAGTCCATAGGAATTTAAAGCTTCTGGCCCCTCGAACTGTGCTCCTGACCTTCTCATATCTGACTATTTCATAGTGTCTAATAAGGCTGTGTAGCATTAGGCCATTTCACCATTAGGTGGATCTGGTTAATGCATGATTTATTCTATCATAAAAAGAAAAAAATATATTTCTAATGATATAAAATTAGTTCATGCCTTCATTAACTCCATATGTTCAAACTCTTCTAAATTGGATTAACTTAATAGGAAAGTTACATGTTTTTTCTCGTCACTTTTTTTTTTTGATGCAATTGGGGTTAAGTGACTTGCCCAGGGTCACACAGCTAGTAAGTGCCGAGTGCTTGGTCTGAGGTCAGATTTGAACTCAGGTCCTCCTGACTTCAGGGCCGGTGCTCTATCCACTGCTCCACTTAGCTGCCCCTCTCTCTACTCACTTTTTCCTACTGTCTCTAAACCCTGTTTCTTCCTAGCAACTGACCCCACAGTATGACTGATGCTGACATTTTCGGTCACACTTGTTTTACTATACCTATATTTTAGCAATGCCATTTATAGCATGTCTTTGTGGGATGGATTACTGCTGTAAACCAAAAGCAAAGGCTTACATTGAAGAAAAGCTTATTATCCTTAGTCATATGTATTCATATGGATCTGAAATTAATTTCAATATTCTCTCCACGGATGCATCATCTTGAAACTCATCTATGCTTGCCCATAATATTGAACTCTTGTGCATATTTTCCCATAAGTTCACCACAATGAGTCCATCCTACATGCAGGAGATCTTCCCCATTTTCTCCTAAAATTACAAGGATACCAGTGGGGCTGTAGGGAAAATCACTTGTTCTACCTTATTTTTGCCACGTGATCAACTCTTCTTCCTTTTTGTACATCCATTTGCCTTATACCATTTATCTAGTTCTTGTTTTAAAGTTCCTTACTTGTTTGAGCAGCTAGGTGGCACAATGGATAGAATACCAGCCCTGGAGTCAGGAGGACCTGAGTTCCAATCCAGCCTCTGACACTTGACACTTACTAGCTGTGTGACCCTGGGCAAGTCACTTAACCCAGCTTGCCTAGCCAAAAATAAATAAATAAATAAATAAATAAATAAATAAATGCTTTTAAATCTAGCCTCAGACATGTAACACTAGCTAGCTGTGTGACTCTGGGCAAGTCTCTTAACCCCAGTTGCTTCACACACACACACACACACACACACACACACACACACACACAAGACTATAGGAAAGGTTGGATGTTCAGGGGTAAAGGAAGCATTTCTAGGATAAGACAGAAGCAGAAGGTTGGTTTTGAAGTCTGGAATCAAGAGCAGGGCTACAAAGGCAATGAAGCATAGCTTGGGTCTCTCCACAAAAAGGAGGTTGCAGGATGAATTTTCCAATGGAAGAAGGGGAGGGCCTTGTAGAGAGATATTCCAAACTAAGAAATTTTCACAGTTCAATGTTCTGGGGTGAGGAGGCCTCAGGTGCTGAAAGAAGCTCCAAGATTCTAAGATTCCAATGATTCTAAGAACAAAAGACAGGAACAAGGCCAAGAAGGAAATAAAAGGAAATCTAGTCCACTCTCTGTCACCTATTTAATTTTAGGGTCATTTTTTTTACATACATCCTTCCCCTATTTCTGTTTTCTTTCTAATTTATGAGATATATTCATAATCTTCTATAACCCTTTTTTCTTTGTAAAATATTGAAAAAGAGTTTGGAATCTAAAGTCAGTGTTGTCCTTGATTTGCCATCTTTACTTGTCAAGTAAATATTTGCTAACTACAGTTCTTTTTAGATGATTTTAACCTTCTTATGGCAGTTGATTTACTTTGGTTAAACTTCCATATGAAATTATTATAGAATGTGTCTATGTCCTTTCTTCTGTCCATTATATACTTTACAATATTTTCAGTTGTTTCAAATGTATGCCATATCCCTTGTAATTGTTCTAGATTTATGTTCATTTTAATCTTTGCTTTAACATGTTGATGGTTTGACTGTACACAGGTAGCTGATTCATTAATAACTCTCACATTAGCAATAATCTGTTTCTAGTCTCAAAATACAATCATTTTCATTTTTTGCATCATGTTATAATATTTAGTGCTAACCATGTCCAACATACTGAATTTCTTCTTGAAAATATTCCTGATATTCCTGATTGAAAATATTCTTGAAAATATTCCTCAGAAGACCTGAGTCTTCTGAGCAGTCTAACAATCTCTGGTCCCCTTCATTCCTTTTCCTGATCCAGGTTTTTCAGACTTTTTTTTTGTTTTGTTTTTGTCATTCTCATCTATTTTTGTCTTTGCACTGAAGTCATGGAGTATCAAAGAATATTTCTACTTTATCCTAAGAACAGCTCATCCATATGTGTATGGTCTTATTTCTCATCAATAGGACTCATGTGTTGTATGGAAAAAGTAAATGAAACCCTTATTTAACTTTACTACATTGGCTAATTCCTTCTGGACTATTCTATGACATTTATCACATAGTATGGTACTTATTTCTCCATGTAGATGATAATTAAAACATAGAGAAAGTTTAGCTTTTGTGCAACATACAGTAAACTGATTTTAGGACTCTACATTCCTTAAGCTCATTTAAAATATCAAACCATATAAATGAACAGCATATGTTTTGTACCGTTGCATGAGAATTCCAGATAATCATCTAAAAACATAACTTAAGTAGTACATAAAAATAATATTTATGAAATATCATATTTTTCTGAGTAAATGGCATTGAAATAGTCTTATTTTTATTGTGGCCATTAAATCCATATTGTGCTGTATTTCTATATTACCTTTCTCCCCAGGAACTCGATGTTTTTTAAAATCTGAAATTTCCCCCGAAGATATTCTCATGAGAAGCAAATAAGCACTTGGTTTAGGAGATTCAGTTTCTTTTTTTCTTTTTCATCCTCCTGCTTGTTTTCTAACAAGTTCTTAACTTTAATTAAGATGTGTTTTAGAAGGACCCCTGACAAGGGCTAGACACATGCAAGGCACAACCAGTCAACTTATCAAAGCATTTGGGAATATAGAAAAAGAAAATCTTGATCAAATAACATACTCCAATGATCTTTATTGGTCTCTGCATCCCTTACATGGCACCTGTACATTCTGGTGTGTTGTCATAACCTCTCAAGCTATGTAAACAAGCAAGTCTTGTCCTGTTTCAGGCTGACTATAGACATCCCAGAACCACACGCAGAGATCTTTGGAGGAGCCAGGTAGACAATGCCACACCACACCACCACCCTACCCTGTCATCAATCAGCACACCACTACCAACTGAAAGAGAGAGAAGGGAAAAGAAACGAGAGTCATTTGGGGAAATCTCTGACCACCATATTGAAATGCTAGCCAAGGGGCAAGCTAAGATGTTGTATGGTGATGCCTCTGCAGCAGAGCTCCATAAAAGGGGCCTTTCACTTGCAGCTTACAGTAAGGTCCTCTTTCATTTTTATTTTCAGTGAGTTTGGCCCTAGTTAAATTGGGTGGCTTTGACCACACTGAAAACCAAAGTTTGTGAGGAGAATCTACAGAGACCTTCGTAGTAGCTTCTGGGTAAAACTCAGCACAACTCTGTGGTTCCCCCTTGTCCCAGGAAGACCACCACCATCTCAGTCATCTGCACTGAACCTGTTTAATTCAGGACTGGAGTAACCCTGCTACACCGAATGGATTGCTCAAAAATGGTTCTCAACTAAGGTATTTTTAAAGACTCATTCTAGGACACAGCCATACCAGATCTCCCTCCTAGGATAATTCCCCACAGATGCTGTTTTCTGCTCTCTGTTCTATGGGGAGCAAAATCACACGGGAATTTCAATCAATCAACAACCTTTGTTAAGTGCCTGCTGTATGCCAGGCACTGCACTATGTTCTGAGGATACAAATACAAAGGAATAAATAATCCTTATTTGCAAGTAATACACTTTCTTAACTTCCATTTTGAGGGGGGAGAATTTCATCTCTTATCTTCATTTTTCTTAAGCTCAACTGATTTCTACACCTAAGTTAATTGCCCATTTTTAAGGAAGAAAAAAAAATCTCCAGTTCATTGTTAAGACAGTGGAGTGGATTCCTATATGGTTACTGATTAAGAGAAGAGCTATTTGAGGAGAAAACTGTCTTGTTGGCATCTAATGATGTTAAATAGCTTCTTCATGACCAGCCTTTTCTAAATTTCTCACACATTTTCTGTCACTGCTTTTCAGTTTGTCTCTTGAATTCTTAAAGTAGCATTACTATTGTTGGGGGAGGGAGAACATGGAAATCATCAATGAGAATAAAGTTCTCTGAAATTCAGGTTTCCAAGAGAAAAACTTTTAATGAAAGGATTCTGCAACAAATTAAACTTAGGCAGATCTGTTGCCTAGTGTACTTATTTTTTTTTTCTACAAAAATTTAATACCATTGATCACTTCTTCCTGGGAAAACGAAGTGATAGAGTTTTAAAGCAGTGTTTCACTAATGCTTATTTATTTATTTCCATGAACACTTAATTTGATTAAACCATTTCAAACTGAAAGCAGGAGTAGACTTTTTTCTCAGGCTGTTAGACTTTGTCCTAAAAACCTGAGGGGCATGACAGGAAGAAATACCTCAGTTTAGCTCTAGTGATTTGAAAGTCCTTGAAACAAATGTAGCAGTTAAGCTTTTGGCAAATGTTTCTAGACATCAAAAGAATTATCCTGTAATTAAAAGTTCTAGCCTTGTGTTGGGGGGAAAAGGTAACAGCATGAACTTTCTTATAGTGGCTGTTTTAGCTGAATAGGATACAATGGAGGTGACTGAGAAGGTAACTTCCCTTCACTCTTCCTTAATACTCTTTTTTTCCCCTCACGGTCACACACACAGAGATGATTCTTCAGAGATACATAAATGCATCTTTCTTAATTAGCATTTTGAAATCAAGACACTAAAATTATGACCTACTGCCCCAAACTCCAAGGTAGAGATGGGACTACTTTTACAGGGAAAGATAAAAGTAAATAAGCAGTATCCTGTCATGCCTAGAAACTCTGACTAGAGACTTGGTGTCATCGGAACTTATGGAATCATAGACTATTAGCTCTGGAGAGGAGCTTTCCAATGATCTACCCTATAGCCTGTAGCTATACTTGATTTCAACTTGCCAGGCCCAGATTAACTACCTCCCAGGGTACTAAAAGAATTCATCAAAAAAGGAGGAACTTTTTTGCTGGGTAGAAATGATGGGAGGTTCGGTGGGAAGTAATTACTCCATTTTAGAATTTGTGATAGTGAAGGCAAGAAAAGCTGGGAATTGTTTGCCATGCATCCTAGATATGGAAAAAGTAGATACCCAAGGTCTCAGAGGGAAGACATGTAGGATCATAGAGATTCAAAATTTTCAAAGGGAATCAGGAAAAAATGGAAAGTTTTCAAGAAGAAAAATCTTTTTTAAATCTTTAAAAAAATTTTTTTTGGTTTTGCATCACTTTCATTTCCAAATATATCCCTTTCACCTCCCCTCTCCAGAAAGGCAATCCTTAATTTTTTCAAGTTAGGGAGAATATTAACCAAGTCAGCAAAACTGACCAACACATCAACCAAGTCTGACAGTATATGTGATGGTTCACATCCAGAGTCCCCAACCTCTGCAAAGAAAGGAGAGAGGTATATTTCATCCTACATGCTCCTTGAAGGCAGGTGTTGTACACACACACGTACACACAAACACACATACTATGCGCACATGTATTTTACCTTTCTTTATACCCCCAAAGGTTAGAAAAACAAAAACAGGAGCTTAATCAATCTTTGTTGACTTGACTTGATTTAAATGACTGACTGACTTCTTTAGGGCCAAACTTGATACTTGACTTCCCTCCTCCCTCACTACCCTCCGTTAGTGCCTTCCCTCTGGGATTACCTCCCATTTATACAGTGAATAGCTTGTACATACAAAATTGTTCGCATATTGTCTCCTCCATTAGAATGTGAGCTCATTGAGGACATGGATCAGGTCTTTTGCCTTTCTTCAAATCCCCGACATTTACCCTGGAACTGAGTATGCTCTTAATAAATGCTTTGTGATTGGTGGATTATTATAATTCCAGTGTTCACTTCCATTTTCATTGTGGTTCTTTCTGTTTATAGTCATTTCATATATTCCCTTCCTTTTGCATTGTTATCATGTGTCTCCCTATGCTTCTCTTGTATTCTTCATGAAGAATAAAATTATGAAGAAATAAAGAAAAATAATTTCTATGAAGAAGAAATAAAGGAGTTATATAAAGAGATAGTTACATAGGAAACTCAGTAACTGTGTAAATGAGATTTTTAAATGATATATACAGAAGTTAGAAGCAGAGATTAGGTAATGGAGAATGAATACAAAAACATGGCATGATAAGGAGTGCTAAAGCACAGAATACTATGAGCTGGAAAGAAAAAACAACTAAGGATGACAACAAGGCAGATAGCACCAATGAGATCAAAGAAGGTATGGGACCACTACATACGGAGGATCAGATAGTAATAACTGAAGACAGACAGATGGCAGAATTAATCAACTCAGCCCAGGAAAGGTAGGAAACTCTCAAGAATGAAATCTTGAAGACCTGAGAAGTAACTCTGATGAAGAGAAAAAAAGTGAGTTCTCTAATAAGATTAATAACAATACACAGAGAACTTGGCAATTAGTTTTTTAAAATAAGTATAAAGAAGCTAGAAATAAGTGAAAATTATAGAGGTTGAATAAATGAGGGTGGCAAGGTCCTGTAGGAATCATATCTGGAGTAGTGAAGTTCAGAATGAGCTGAACTTGGCATCTGAAGGCTAAGATCAAGAAGGGGTTTTTGCATATTTGAGGGAAAATAAGACGATAGAAGAAGGGATATAACCACTCTCCAAAGTACAAGGGACAAGGTGAAGAGAACAAAGAAGGCAGAGCTACTCAACTCTTCTTACTTAATGTTTCCACCCCACTCATCTATCTTCTGTCAAGGAGAATGATCTTTGGACTAAATAGGACAGAAACAAAAAGATAAGTAAAAAGACAGTAAGAGAACATCTAAATGAGGTCTAGTCACCTGGCCTTGATGAACTACATCTTCAGATACTTAAAGAACTGGCAGATGTGATTAATGTGCTGTTATCAGTGATCCATAGAAAATCCTGGAGGTTTCAGGTAGTGCAGGGTTGGAGAAGAGCAAATATGGTCCCGATTTTCTGAAATGGTAAGAGACTTTAGAAACTACAGCCTAGTAAGTTTGTCATTGACTTTTAGCAAAATTCTAAAGTGGGGGTGTCAAACACACTTAGGCCACTTGCAGCCTATAACACTCTTGAGTCCAGCCAGAAACAAATAAAAATGTAGTTCCTAACTAATTCTAGTGTGTTAATGTTTTTGTAAAAAACTTAAATATATAATCATGCATGGTTTTCTGAATCAATATGCAGCCCAAAGAGATTCTTCTCTATGATTTAATGGCCCTCACTTCTTTTTGAGTTTGACAAGACTATTCTAGAGAATAATATTAAATGTATGCCTAGTATATATCAAGAAAAGTGAACAATTATCACAAGGAGCCAGAGTGAGCTCGTCAAGAATCGATCATGCCAGAATAACCTCATTTCCTTTTTTGACAGGGTTATTGCATTCGAACAGGAAAGTGCTATGGTTATAGTGTACTTCAATTATAGCAAAAAATTTGAGAACATCTCAAATTTTGAGAACATCTCAGGGAAAGATGTAGGAATGTGGGATAAGTGATGGTACAATTAGGTGGATTTAGAACTAGTTAAATGATGACAATCAAAGAACAGTCATTAACGATTTGGTGTTAATGTAGAAGGAGATCTCTAATGGAATGCCCAAAAGATCTGTGCTAGGGCCATTTTGTGAACATCTTGGATAAAATAATAGATGGCATATTTCTCAAATTTATAGCTGGCATAAATCTATGAGGGATAGCTAACTCACTTGATAACAGAGTCTCAACATGCAAGAACACTGAAACAAATCTAGAAAGATTGATTTTTATAGGGATAAATGTCTTATGCTTGGGTTTGAAAAATCAACTTCATAAATAATAAATAAGGAGGCATGACTAAATAGCAGTTCTGTTGACAAAGATCTGGAGGATTTAATGGATTGTAAGCTCAACATGAGCCAACAGTTTGATATAGCAGACAAAAAAGTTAATACAGCCTTAAGTTGTATAAAGGGAAACATAGGCCAGAATTGTGGAGGTGAAAGCTCCATCACATTACATAAGTCAGTAAGACCGTATCTAATATACTGTGTTCATTTGTGCGTGCCATACTTTAGAGAGGACAATGATAAGTTATAGGAGGATGATCAAAATAGTGAAAGGCCTCAAAATCAAACCATACAAGTATTGATAGAAAAACTTGGGATATTTAGCCTAGAAAAGAGAAGAATTGGGGGTGGGGATATATAACTACTGTTTTCAAATATTTAAGGGGCTGTCATGGAAAAAGAGATGAGAATTGTTCTGCTTGGCCTCAGAGGGTAAGATTGGGACTAATGAGTAGAAATTGCATAAGAATGGAAAGGCTTGGTATAGCTTGAGGTGCAACTAGATGACACAGTGGTGACACAGTGGTTAGGGGTTAGACTTAGAGTCAGGAATATCTGAGTTCATATTCTACCACAATAAATATGTGACTATAGACAAATCTTTTCACCTTTCTAAGTTTCCTTATCTATATAATGGGAATAATAGCACCTAGCTTACAGTTGTTGTGAGGATCAAATGAGATAACATAAGCTAACTTCAAAGTGCTATATATAAACACTAGCTATTAGTATTATTATTATGGGGGGGGAACTTCCTAAATAGTTATCTCTATTTAAAAGTGAAGTGGCTATCTTGTTATGCAGTGAGTTTCCCCTCAATATTTTCAGGTGAGTTCTTTTGAGAAGAATGCTGTGATATAGTATATGTAAGTTTTAAAGAAAATTCTTGGTCAGGTATGGGTTAGAATAGATCTCTGACCCTTCTATGACTGCAACACTGACAAGCCATCCTCCTTATTTAACAGGTAAGGAAACCAAGATCCAAGGAATTGAAATTGCTTGCTGAAGATCACCTAGAGAAAGGAGAGCAAGACCAGGTTGAGAAAACAGGCCTTGACTCCTCGGGATTTTTTCACTAAACTTCTGTTTGTTTGGCAGATGTTGTCTTGGGTATGGTCAGCATAATACCCTATTGCAACCCATCTTTTTAAAAAAAATTTTTCTGTATTATCCCATATTTTATCCATTGTACTTTTGCATTTCTTGAAAACATTTTTGCTGGTATTCTTTTTCTCTCTCCACTTCTGATACCATTCCAATATTGTTAGTTGAGTTATGCCTTCCATTTTGACTTGACTTTTATTAAAATTAATGATACAGCCTCTAAGGAGCCAACTCCCTCTTTGAACAGGGCCACTTTAACCCTTTCTTTGTAATGCAGTCTGTATTGAAAAGTAAAAATTATCCCTTTTAAAGGGACTCCAAAAGGTAACAATATGCCTGCCATCATTTCTGTTCCATACTGTGTCGTCATCATCATCATCATAATCACCATCAGCTTCACCATCATCATCAACAATAAGCAGTCAAGTGCTTATTATATGGTAGGAACTGTGCTAAGCACTAGTATGAAAAGAAAGACCAAAAAAGACATCCTTCCCCCTCCATCCCCAGAAATGGTCTCTGGCTTAAGAGGCTCACAATCTAACCACATGAAAACAACTATATACATACAAAATATATAGAACATAAGTTAAGGTCATTTCAAAGCCAAGATTTTGTAAGTAAGGGTGGGGGAGAACTGGAAAAGGCCCATTGGAGAAAGTGGGATTTGAGCTGAGTCTTGAAGGAAGCCAGGGTTTGGTGTTATAGTTTTGCTATGAATGTTTTTGGTACTACTTGCTTTGGGGCTGGAACATGTTCCTACAGAAAATATAAAGTTTCCTCTCCTATTAGAATAACTGTCATAGTCATTTCAATTAAAGTAAACTGCAGGATTCACCCTTGCTAGAGTAAATCTGGAAACTCTACTTCTAGCATGGGAACTGGGCAATCAGGCTTTTCACAGTGATTGAAGCTGCAGATTTAACAATGCCAATGAGGGCTGGGCCCAGTCTGGTCTACCAATGAATTCATTAATTGTGTTTATTGTCAGTATTGTCTAACTGTGTCTTTGAGGTCTATCCTCATAAAGGCCAGACGACAGGACCTAGATTACAGAGTTGCCAAGCCTGTTCAGTTAGCATTTGGTGGAAACCGTGTCAGTGGATCAGCCAATGGAATCCCAGGTTATGGTGAAGTTGCAAAATAACTCAGCTGTAAGACACTTTCACATAAACCCAGCCATCAAATCTATCAAACAGAAAGTGGTTTTGTCCCATTTTAAATATTTATCTCTACGAATAGATCCATCTCCCTTTATTTATCCTGAGGGGGTGGGGTGGGGGGAATATTTTTCTTTTGAAAGTAGAAGGTAAACCTTTGGATGTCAAAGACATCTCTATTTTTGTGGAGTCAATAGAACAGTGCCTTGTACATGATAGGTGCTTATTAACTGCTTCTTGAATTGATACATTGTATATGGAAGTATAACAAGAGTGCCATCCAGGAAAGGGCTGTGGGCACTGAGAAATCCCACAAGTTGCTTTACCAGGAGTTGAGATAGGTCAATGTCAGATATTCAACAAGCTTACTTGACTGTCACAGTGGCCAATACACAGACACATGTGTGAGATCACTGACCAAGGGTGGTAGTGCAGTTTGTTTCCTTAGAGGGTCATCTGTTGTGGCTTCATCCCTTCAGTGAACTATTGATACACAATGTGGTTAATTCCAGCAAGAGTCTTTTTCAATCAGCACATCTGCCTAAAGGTAAAAATTCACTGTCAAATCTAATCATTTTTAAATGGATAAAAAAAGAAGTGAACAATTAAAGAAATGGTTCATGAAACTTCACTAGAATATATGAAGAGCTGAACTCATTAAAATTATAGGTTTAGGGTCTCAAATGATACATCCTTTACAAGAGGAAGGATGACATGTCCAAAGTTCCATAGATAGTGTTGAAGGAAGGAAGGGAGGAAGGAAGGAAAGAAGGAAGGAAGGAAAGAAGGAAACAAGTGAAAGGAAAAGAAAAATACTGAGAAAAAGTAACTAATAACCTCACATTCAATCCATATTTATCATCCAATCAAAATCCTGGGAGCTATTGTCTCCAAATCTCCAAGACACTCCCCTTCTTTTCTCAGTGAGTTTAGTACCTGGTTCACAATCTTTCTCTCCTTCTCAACTCATGCCCTCATACTAGGGGACTTCAACATACATATACAACAACATCCTAACTTCAGAGTTCCTCAATTTACTCATTTCGAACTACTTACTCTGATTATATGCCAGTCACATGCAAAGATGGTCATACTTTTGTGTAACCCAGGATTCTCTGGGTGTGCCCAGTTCATCTAACATGGAGGCAACCTGAGGGGCCTTTGGAACATGTTGAGATTGAGTAACATGGAGGCCTCTGCACCCTCACCCATGTGGGTGGGGGTAGCTTAATGACAAGACTGAGCCAGTCACTCTTTCTGGCCACTTTTATCTTCTGTGTCCAGAAGATGACAATCATAGTTTGCCCACAACATGGGTACCATGAACTGAATTGGTAAAAGGGGAAGGTTATCTTTCTCCTGCTCTCTCCTGATCTTTTACCCAGGCTCCAAGAAATGGGCCTGGGGTGCTTGTTTCTGTTCTGTGTTGTTTATCCTCCTTGTTGTCAGGTGTCAGAAACGATCTCTATAGGACCCAACATTGGAGCCAGGACTGTAGGTGAGATGGCACAACCAGCCAGAAAAGCATGGAAGGTGTGAGAATCCAGTGTGCCTGGGACTTGAGAAGGAGGGGAGTTTTGGACTTGACACTGGTACTGTGCTTTATGGGAACCAAGCTAAGCTAGGAACCTAATTACTTTCTCTCCCCAAAGACTAAGGTGGTGTAAGAGAGGTAAAGAGATTATTCTTCTCTTTATTACATGTTGAGAGAGTAAGTTATTTGTATACTTGTGATTATACCTTTTGAAGTAAATATTCCTATGTAAAAGCTACCTGGAATTAGGATACTGGGGACCACTCCCCAAAATTGAGGGAACAGCATTGCCAGGAGCTGAAGTCATTTTCATAGAGCCTAGATGCCACTAAACCCCCTTAAGAAGCCAGGGGTAGAGATAGGTGATGGAGAGTGGTTAAGTTAAATACAGCTTCAGATACTTACTAGCTGTGTGACCATAGGCAAGTCACTTAACATCTATCTGCCTCAGTTTCCCCTATCATAAAATAGGAATAATAATAGCACCAGACTCGTATCTCTAAATGCCTAATGGACATATCGAACTGAATGTCCCTTAGACATTTTAAATTCAGTATGTCTAAAACTGAACTCATTATCTTTCCCTCCCAAACCCTCCATTCTTCCTAACTTTCCTACTACTGTGGAGGGTACCATTATCTTCCCAGTCACCCACGCTTACAACCTAGATATCATTCTGAACTTCTCATTCTTTCTGAACCCCACTCATCCAATCTATTGCCAATATATGTTCATTTTACCTTCATTACATTTCTCAGATACACCCCCTTCTCCACTCTGATACAGCCACCACCCTGGTGCAGGCATTTATCATCTTGTGTCTGGACTATTGAAATAACCTGTTGCTTGGTCTCCCTGCTTCCACACTCTTCCCGCTCAAGTCCATCCTCTATTCTGTGATCAAAGTGATCTTTCTAAAGCACTATCTGATCATGTCACTACCATCTCTCTCTCTCTCTCTCCATCTTACATATCACCACAGATATTGTGATCTAGTGACACTCATCTCCTTGCTGTTACAATGGACTCCTTTTCTCTACTTTAGGCATTTGCACTGATTATCCCCCATATGTGGAATACTCTCTCTACATAGCTCCACCTCCTGGCTTCCCTGGCTTCCTTTGAATCCCAGCTAAAACCCCACCTTTCTAGATCCCTATACCTAGTGCCTTCCCTCTGTTGAGCATTTCCAATTATTCTATATATAGCTTTTTTCACATATAATTTTTTGCAGGTTGTCTCCCCTTAACTGTGAGCTCCTTGAGAGTAGGAACTGGGTTTTTTTTGCCTCTTTTTTATCTCCATTGTTTAGCACAGTGCTTCATAAGTGTTTAATGATTGACACATAAAATTTTATAGTTTTTCTCATATACATATTGGTTTTTT
This sequence comes from Vombatus ursinus, assembly GCF_900497805.2. Classification (NCBI taxonomy): domain Eukaryota; kingdom Metazoa; phylum Chordata; class Mammalia; order Diprotodontia; family Vombatidae; genus Vombatus; species Vombatus ursinus. The sequence continues at coordinate 7,381,126 of NW_020955033.1, forward strand.
TTGTTTGTTTTGGTGAGGTAATTGGGGTTAAATGACTTGCCCAGAGTCACATAGCTAGTGAGTGTTATGTATCTGAGGCTGGGTTTGAACTCAGGTCCTCCAGACTCCAGGGCTGGTGCTTGATTCACTGTGCCACCTAGATGCCCCCAAGTATTGTTTTTTAAAAGATACTTGTTACTGCCTTTTGGTTTTGCATCATTTCCCTATAAACATTTCCTTATAAACATTTCCCCATTAAACTTTCCTTATAGCAGGGAAAAATATTTAAAGAACGCCAACCAACACAGCAACTGTGTCTGAGACTATATATTGTATTCCTTATCTGTAGTCCCTCACTGTTCTCCTGATAGGGTGAAATGCTTCACTATCAAGACTGAGGTTGTTTATTATAATTCATTAATAATCAACTACTTTTTAGTATTGATATTATTTACATTATTGGAGTCATTAACGTTTATAATGGTTCTGCTTTCTTCACCTTTTATCACTTCATACAAATCTCATGCTTCTTGAAATTCCTCACATTTTTCATTTCTTATGGCAAATAATATTCTGTTTCATTCATAAGCAATAATTTGTTCAGCTATTCTCCAATCAAAATCACATTGTTCTCAGTCTTTGCTTGCACAAAGAGCGCTGCTATAAATACTTTCTAAAATATGGAACCTTTTTTCTATTTTCCTCCTTGGATGAAGAAATGTAGGATATAAATGAAGATTTTTGATTGATAAATTAATATGTATTCATCACTTATAATATGCTTCAACATGCTAAAGAGTTTCTTCCAATCCACATTTTTCTACCTCTCTCATATTTTTATGTCCAATATATTGGTCTGTTTTATTCAAGTCAAGAGTGATTTGAGCCTAGACCATGTATTATCATCAGTATCAATCAATTAAAGCCCTAAATTTAATGTGTACCTTACTTTATAAGGAGCTAGAGAAAAAGTTAGTGTCTACATCAGGTACTTTGCAACCTATGTTTTGTATAATTTCAAGTTCACTGCCAGTATCTAAACCACACAGTATAATATTCACCATGAGGTCACTTTATTACCTTATTATATTAATATCTTTTAACTATTCTAGTGCCTTTCAGTGAGAATCATCAAGATTTTATGAGTTCCTAACTTACTCTCTGCAAGAATTACAGACAACTTAACCACCAAAAAGCTGGTTATGCAAATGAAAAAATTGTTCATCTTAATGCTAGACTTTATTTAAGATATAGTTGTTCTATGTCATGTTTTAATAGCAGTGGGACATTTCACCTATGACACATGGATAATTATCCTTAATAATGGGAAAGGAATTACTTGTTCAGATTCAACTGGCCCCTGATTGTCAATCAAAATGTAATCAAAATGATCAATTTGCATAAATACTTTAAAATAGTTTAGGATATAAGTTCTGTACTTCAAGGTCCACCATTGATTTAGCATGAGTATTGCTCATTCTCCACCTTGACCTTCTCCAACACAGATTGTTATCACTCCTCAATAACTGTATAATCTTCATGAGTTACTATCCCCTATGAGTTGGACATTCCCTCAAGTGCATTTCCTGCTGGCCAACTTTCTGTTAAGAAGGCTCAGACACAATTGACACAAAAATTTGCTTGGTCTTTCAGTTGTTGTTGTTATTATTTAGTCATCTGACTCGCAATGATCCCATTTGGGGTTTTCTTGACAAAGATATTGGAATGGTTTGCCATTTCCTTCCCAGGTCATTTTACAGATGAATAACTATGGCAAACAGGATTAAGTGATTTGTCCAGGGTCACATAGTTAGTAATGTCTGAGGCTAGATGTGAACTCAAGAAGATGAGTCTTCCTGATTCCACGCCCAATGCTTTATCCACTGTACCACCTAGCTGGTCCTTTGAAGTGTTCTTAAATTCCAATCCTTCTAGTGTTGCTGAGTCTCTTCAGTCTTAACTGGATTGTTCCTCAGATGACAGTCAAAAAGACTATCATCCAGCCATATTCAAAGCATTTCTGTTTTATGACCTGAAAAAATCTTCCTTTAGAGATGTGGACTACAAGGACCTAGCATCACCCATCTCCATTTATATAGGACAGTGGAAATAGATGTTTGCTTGAGGTTCAGAAACTATAGTATATAGACTATTGAAGATCAGGAATTTCTATCCAATTGAAAGCTTTGACCTGGAAGTTTTGGGTTCCTATCCTGGCTCCTCTGGCTCCTCAGTAGCTGTGCAACCTTGGACAAAATCACTTGAATCCTCTGAGCTTCAGTTTCCTCACCTATAAAATGAAATTAATAATACCTGTCCTTAATACCTCACAAGGTTGTTGTGAGGATCAAATAGAATAATGCATGTGAAAGTACTGGGTGACTATAAAACATAATACAAATGTAAGGTATTATTATTATCCTATTTAATGCTGTATTTGGCCTAATATCTAATTATCTATAACAGGGCTTAAGTTATTACTTAAATAATGAATAATATCAGTGTTTCAGTTCTTATAGTAGTTAGCAAGCATCTCAGAGGACAGAAATCTATTTGCCGCTTTGTCTTTTAAGCATAGATTGTTAGAAGAGGAAAGAATCTTAGGAGTCATTTGTTCTGTACCCTCCTCCCCCAACCTGCTCACCAGTAAATTTCTTACATTAGTAATTTTAAGAGAGCTAAAACGATCTAAATCTACATTTTTAAATGAGGAAAATGATGCCCAGTGAGGTTAAGCCTGGAGAGGTTTGTCAAAGGTCACATTGGCTGCCTGGACAAGGACTAGAATCTGGGCTTTCTGAGTCCCAGACTCGAGTTCTTGCCTCTACACATAGCTGCCAGAGTGCCATTGCACCATGCATGTACTTAAATGATAATGCAAAAAGCAGATTTACCTTAACATTTCATAGATTACACAATCAAATTTGTTTTCATTTTATTACATAATTCTATTAATTAAAAGAGAAAGAAATGAAAAATTTTAGGGGATGAACACCTATACCCTGCCCTTATTATTATAATATCCACATTTTAGCTACTATTTTCTTTTAACACAAATAATCATGTGCTTTCTAAAAATAGACCTATGTTTTCATTGATATGAGGGACTCCTAATGTGGAAACTCTTTTCACCAGCACAGAGTTTCCAGGAAAAGTGAAAGATTGAGTAGCTTAATTGCATTATATGTCAGAGGCAGGGTTTCAACCTAGGTCTTTCTAAGTCCAAAGCTGATTTTTATACATTACACTACACCATCTCACTTCAGTGATATGCTCCAGTATGGTCTATAATGAAACTAGGTTGTTATGGAACCACAAGCTGAAGTCATCAACTTCTAATCTCTTCCTTCCAGAGTCCTTAAAATCCATCCTTTCCTTGAGACACATTTTGGTGTGTAGATTTAGACTACAGATTTTCATGGGGTCCTCAAAACTGAAGGCCTAAATTATCTAGGTGGAATTGATTACAGAGAGTCTTAGGGACCAGCAAAGAAGTTTGGAGGAAAGGCACCTACTATGTGCCAAATACTACACTAAGTGCTTTTACAAATACTGTCTCTTTTATCCTCACAACTACCCTGGGAGATAGATGCAATTATTTTCTCCACTTTACAGTTGATGAAACTGAGGCAGAGAGAGAATAAGTTATTCTGAAGACAGGTTTGAACTCAGGTCTTCCTGACACCAGGCCAGAGGCCCTATCCACTGGGCCATCTAGCTGCCTCAGACTTATTATGGTGGGAAATTTAATTTGACAAGCATTTATTGAATACCTATTACATGTAAGGCATTGTATTAGGTGCTAGTAGAAACTTCTACATGAGGGATCCATTGTAGGTATTTTAATGGGATAATAACATAACGAAGATTAATCTGGTGTGAATATACTAGATAACTTTGACAAGGGGAATGATGGAAGCCTTGAAGGCTGGCCAGGAACCTATTACATTAACCTGCACATGACAGAGTGTGACTCTGGACCAGGATTAGTGACAACCACAGAACTGGACAAGAGTGGGAAAGGTTGAAACTTCACCCTTGATGGAAACATCTCTCAAGCATTTATTAACAGTCTAAATATAAATAATGTTAGACACTGGAGAGATATAAAGCTAATTAAGAGTCATTCACTGCCTTCATGACGCTTACAACCCAGCAGAGAGACTATGGCATATATAGAACCATGCAGTGCTATACAGTGAATGGGGAAAAAAAAGAATTAGGAACAAAATATAATAATATACCTATTTAAATACAGGAAAAATACACAGGCAAAATTGTAACAAAAGTGGTCTCCACAAGTATCTTTAAAAAGCTCTCTCCATTTCTTTTTGCTCCAGGCTCCCAAGTACCTAGAACCTTCCTGTGGTTTCTTTGGCTTCTGTGGGCACTGTAGTGGCCACCAGGGCCTGCAATGCTGAGAAGTTCCCTAAGTTTAAAGCTTTCCTTGATTTCTGTCATTTTTTCCATGAAATTTTCCCTATCCTATATTTTCAGGACCACCATATCATTCCTAGTTGACCAACTACCTAATCTGGTAAACTATTTTATATGGAAATATAAATGACTGATGATCGCTTAATGTATTATGACTCCCTGGTGGCATAGTTTCATTTGAACGAATACCTGCCATGGAGGAAATTACTACTGTGGTAATTTCAGATAAGGTGACAAGGATGTTAGGAAGAAACTTTAGAACTATGGGCTTTTGGTTTCTTGTAAGCACCTGTGCAAACCTCCTTACCTTCTGACAAAGAGGAGATGGACTTAGGGAAGCAGAAGAAGATAAGATATTTTATGAACCTGAACAATAGGAGCAGTGATTTTGCTTCATTGTGTGCATGTGTGTGTGTGTGTGTATTATATATACATATATGTATATGTGTGTGTGTGTGTGTGTGTGTGTGTGTAATTACAAAAGGTTTGTTTTCTTTTCTTTTTTCCAATAGGGCAAAGTAGGAAGGAAAGAAAATTGATTTTTGTTCATTAAAAAAGGAAAAGAAAAATATCAAAAACCTAAATAACATCACATATGCAAGTAACTATCTAATTTACCTATGCATAGGTATCCACCTATTCCCCTTATGTGTAGGATGCCACCTTTACCCAAAGAAAAAACAAAATCTGGTGTATATACCTTTGGACTGAGAATAAAGAGCACTACATTTGGTTCCCAGCTTAACTATTATCTCGTTTTATTACCTCTCTCAAATCACTTTTTTTGCTTTCATTTACTTGCCTATAAAATATCTATTAAAGAAGCCAGTAAACTTCTGTTGCTTCAGTTTACTCATCTATAAAATGGGCACAGTAGAAAATACTTGCCACCTACCTACTTCACAGGGGTAATGGGAAGATTAGCTAGTTAAAGTCTGCAAAGGGCTTGCAGCTCTTCAGATGAAAACAGTCTTTAAATTGAAAAAAAATTTACGATGGTCTCAACATAGGTAAATGCTGTATGCACATGCTTTGTGTTGCAAGCCCAACCATTAATTTATATAAAGGGAAAGTGTTTTGTTTGGTTGATGTTTTTTGTTTGTTTGTTTGTTTTTTGTTTTTTGTTTTTGTTTTTTTTAGAGAAACTTCTCTTTATGAATTCTATGGCAAACCAGGCTATCTCTTCCCAGCCTGAAAAGATATTAATAATAGCTAAAATAAGTATAATAAATATTTTTCCTAGATATCTTTCAGAGCTATAGTAAGAGAGAGTAAAATGCTTGTATATAAAGTTGTCTGTGTATGAGAGATATTTAAGAAATAGAGTTTATACGCACCGTCTCATGTCACCTTCCCTCACAACAATTCAAGATTGATAAGGGAATATTCTTATCCCCAATTTATTATTGAGGAAATTGAAACTGAGGAAGTTAGACCCGAATCTAACTTGTCTTGGAAGCAGAGGACTTGAACTCGAGTCTTTGGACTTCAAGTGGATTGTGGTCTCCACTATACTACCCTAATAAGTAAAGAAGAAAGGATTAATTTCTAGAATGAAGATTAAACAATAGTTGAAATTTTTTTTTTAATCTCTCACCACCTAGAGCTCACAGAAGGGCACTCAGTGCCTGGGTGTGGGATTTGCTCTATATGCCTCAATTAATTAAATTGGACAAAGATCAAAGGTAAGTATGATGCATGTGCAGCTAATCTGGAACTTTGGTCATTCATTCAGCATTTATTAAGCTCCTGGAAGTTCCTGCCCTCCAGTAGTTTACCCCTGATAGGAGGAAGATTATTGTTGTTTAGTCTTCCATCTCAAAGAGGACCAATGATATCAGGAAGGTGATGTCTTAACTTGCAAGTGCATTGGATTTAAGTGAGGCAGAGCTGCACAAAATAATCAACTTCACTCTCTCCTCCAGAGTCATCCAAGCCCAATGGCAAGACATAAGACTTAAGCTAAGGTCTTTCCCAGGTATTAGTTTGTCTGAGGCAACACCCATTCAATGATTAAAGGTTAGGTGAGAATTTAGACCAAAGGTGGCCTAGTTTGCCATCACAAAAGAATCAGTCTGGGAGTGGAAGACCCTCAGACTTTCTGGCCACAAAAGTAAACAATTGCTATTTACACTCACTCTGAGCCATCAAAACCCAAACAATGAACAAGAGAGGCTTGGGCTGGAACCTATTATTGGCCAATCAATGAAAGCCAGAGTGATTTATGTTTAATTAAAGGCATAGGCAAGTAGCTCCATTTAAATTATAATGAGTTTTTTCAAAACTTGTTTTTTCAAAGCTATATTTCAAAAAAATTATAGATGAGGTCTATATGAGACACTGAGTTAATTGTCACAGCTTTTTGAAAAATAAAATGATTAAATAAATAGGGGAAAAAAATGTAACCACCAAATCCCAAAATATCTTGTGAAGCATAAACAATCAAAAATTATTTCCTTTGGACAGAGCACCCACATGTAAGGGTATGACTCCCCATGTGGACAGAGAGACAGAAGGAGAAGAAGTAGCAGGAGGAGTAGAAGAAATGGTAGTATTGCCCAACTCAAACTGGCTGATTGGGTCCCTAACAGGTAGCTAGTACATTCTTTGCTTCATTTCTTACCTAGCCTTAATCACTAAATGGAAGTTGCCTCAGTCATACTGAGACCTGGGAAAGACCTTAGCTTAAAAAGGCCAAGGCCTCCCATTGCATCCAGGGCTATCTTCAGTCATTCTGATCTATATCTTTTCACTGGGCCCAGATGGCTCTGGAGGAGAGAGTATGGCTGATGACTTTGCATAGCCTTCGCTCACTTAAATCCAATTCATTTGCAAGTCATGGCATCACCTTCCTGATGTCATGGTCTTTTTTGAGAACAAGGGACAAACAACAACCTGTGAGGAGTAGAAGCTGCCCCACTGGGGATGCAACTGGCTAATTCTAGTTGGGCAATACAATTTCCTCCCTCCCTCTCTCCTTTTCTCCTTCTCTCCTTCCCTCTTCTTCCTCTGTCCACATAGGGTATCATGTCTTTACCTGTAAGTGCTCTGTCCAAAGGAATATAAATCTTGATTGCTGAAATCTTGAAAGATATCTTAGGATTTACAGGCTAGATTGCTTCCTTAAGGACCATACTTTAAGCCCAAATCACTCTGGCTCTTACTGATTGGCCAACAATAGGTCCTAGCCTAAATCTCACTTGGTTGTTGTTTGGGCCCAGAGTGAGTATAAATAGCAATTGTTTTTGTTTTAGCCAGAAAATCTGAGGGTCCTATCCTCCGAGGTTGATTTTTTTTAACTCAGTAAAAGAGGCCATTCTTTGCTTCATTTCTTACCTAGCTTTAATCACAACAGGCATTGCCTCAGCCTAACTGAGACCTGGGAAAGACCTTAACTTAAAAGGGTCTCCCACTGCATCTTGGGCCATCTTCAGTCATTCTAATCTATATGTTGCCACTGGACCCAGATGCCTCTGGAGCAGAGAGTGAGGCTGGTGACTTTGCACAGCCCACCTTCACTTAAATCCAATTCACTTGCAAATCATGGCATCACTTTCCTGATGTCATGGTCCTCTTCTAGAAGGAAGGACAAACAATAACAGCTATTACTACTACTACTATTACTACTACTACTACTACTACTACTACCACCACCACTACTACTACTACTACTACTACTACTTACTACCACCACTACTACTCATAGAACAACAATCTGTGGGAGGAAGAGGAGAATGTGCACAGAAAAGTAAATACAAAATATAGAATACTAGCAACTGGGAGGATCAGGATGGGTCTCATATAATAGAGGAATTTGAGTAGAGTATTGAAGGAAGCTAGGGACTTTATGAGATGGATATGGGGAAAAAGAGTGCCACATAGATGGTACATAACATGTCATGTATGAAGAACAATAAGCAGGGCAATTTGGCTGGAACATAGAGTACCTAAAGGAAAGTTATGAGCAATGGCCTGGAAAAGATAGGTTGGAGCCATATTGTAAAGGGCTTATAATATCAATAAATCTGCATTTTATCCTAGAAACAAAAAGGAGCCATTGGAGCATTTTAAGAAGGAAAGTGCCATGGTCATACTTGAGCTTTGAGAATATCAATTTGGTAGCTGTGTGTAGATTATATTATGCAATTAGAAGAAAGGAGAGATTGAAGTCAGGCCCTTAAGGGATGCCTCTTCAATGCCTAAGTTGGTTAAGTAACTCACCCTTCAATTTATTTTGTTTATAAGGCTCACTATTGCGCACTAATCTAATTAACAATGTCTTCATTATTAGAAGTATTTATTGTTGTTGTTATGTCATTTCAATCATGTCTGACTCTTCATGACCCCATTTGGGAATTTCTTGGCAAAGATACTGGAGTGGTTTGTCATTTCCTTCTCCAGCTCACTTTACCGATAAGGAAACTGAGGCAAACAGGGTTAAATCACTTGCCCAGGGTCACACAAATGGTAAGTGTCTGAGGCTGGATTTGAACTCAGGAAGATGAATCTTCCTGACTCCAAGCCTGGCAGCATACTTCCCTCAGAAAAAGCCCAAATTAAGTTAAGTGGAAATTTTATTCTCTTGGCACATGGGGATAAAAAGTCTTGATGTGAGACTGTGAATATACTTAGGAACAAATGGAAAAGGGGATACTCATTGGATTTAGCTTAGAAATTTAACTGAAGCAACAATTCATTTCCTATGCCCCGCTTCCTAATTGTCTCTTTATGTGGGAGGTGAAGGGAAGGGAAGCAACATGGACTTGAGAACAATGTCTGGAGCAGGCCTGCACAACCTGCCCACAGGTCACTTACAGCCAACAGGCACACCAAAGGATTTCGGGTGGCCCGCAAAAATTATAGAGGATGTTTTCCTCTACATTTTTCATGGCCCACTGGAAATACTTTGGTGGGCCACAGGTTGTGCAGGCCTGGTTCAGAGTCTAGACTCTAGACCTACCTTCAATAATTTTTTCTTAATATTTAAAAAGACTTCTGGTGAAGTGAAAAGAGCATTTGATTTGGATATGTGTTCAAATTCTGACTATGCCACCTACTTATAACCTTTTATAGCTCTGGTACATGGCCTATCACTGGGCCTGTCTTTGAAACCATTCTACCTTATACAGATATTTACAAAGCTTGTGATCTCTTGGTATAACATCAGGTCACCTCCATACCTAAATGTGATATTGTAGGAAGATTTAGTAGAGGTTAAATCCTATTAGTTTTTAGGAGGAAACTCCTGTTCTGAGAAGTCCAAAGTTTTTACTGTCCATTGGATCCAGCACAGAAAATTAACAGAAGCAACAATTCATGCTGCCATATCTGTCTTTCCAAAAGGCTTTCTATATTGGGGGGAAGGGGGAGAGATGGAGGATAGGGAAGGGACATGTCCTTTAGAGTAATGTCTATTCACTAACACAGAAAATAAGTCTCAGAGACAGAACTTTAATTCAGGTCTTCTGTCTTCAGTTCCAAATTTCCATGAGAGCATACTACCTCTTCAGGGGACAATTAAACCTACAGGAAAAATAAGCCCATGTGAGAATTCTCTGGTTTCAGTGAAAAGAAAATCCAATTCGAGCTTTTATTTCTTGACAGAAAAAAAAGGAGTTTTATGATCTGACCTCACAAATTATTTAGGTTTCAACATTCCTGCAACTTTGGTGGTAAATATCTCTCAAAGAATATTATGAACATGGTAATGATGAGAGCTAGAATATACATATATACAAATGTATGTATATATAGGTGTGTGTATATATGTATGTGTGTGCATGTGTGTGTATGTTTGTTTATAAAATATACCTTTTTAAGATTTGTAAAGTGATTTACATATATTATCTCATTTGATCTTCACAACAATTCTGAGAGGTGAGTGCTATTATTATCTTTATTTTATAGATGTAGAAACTGCATCTAAGAAAAGTTGAGTCACCCAGTGTCAGAATTTGAACTCAGGTCTTCCTGACTCCATGTCCAATGCTCTAACTATTGTACCACCTAGGCCCATGTATCAATTGAGACCAGGGGAATATAACTGATCAACTGAAGATTGTCTGAAAATATTTTTTATTTAATTTCATTTTTTTTTGTTACCTTTTAAGTCCTGAACTGTCTCCCTCCCTCCCTACCTCCCTCCCCACTCCACACTAGGGAAGGTCACCATTTGACACAGATATATAAATATATGTGAAACTATACTATACATACTTCCATTTATCAATTCTTTCTCTGGGGTTTATAGCATCTTCCCTCATAGGGAAGTTGTAATTGATTTGAGTATTTATAATGTTCAGAATAACTGGGTCATTCACAGTTGTTCTTCAAACTATATTGCTGTTACTGTAAACACTGTTCTCTTGGTTGTCCTCATTTCACTCTTCATTTCATGCAAGTCTGTCCATGTTTTTCTAAAAATCAACCAGTTCATCATTTCTTACAGCACAGAAGTATGCCACTGAAAATCTTTGACACATCCTGATGGATAATTTCAGAAGTAGTTGGATGGGTATACTTCTCTAAATGAGAAGTAAAGTGTAAAAAATGTATCACATGGTTTTCAGAAGGAAACACCTAAGCAGAGGAGGTTGTAGTGAGATAATATAACTACCAGATTGTTGGGGTACCGGTCATATAAGTTAGCTGATAAACATTGTTGAATAGAATTGAAGCTTCATCAGCTCAATCCCATAAACATCCACTAAAAGTCTACCATGTACAAAGCACTATGGTAGACACCCTGAGTAATATAAAGAATAAAACTTCTCATGGAGTGTGAAATCCAAAAGATAAGACACAAAAGAAAATTATAAAGAAAGAATAACATACATTTAAGTATATTGTTCAGTCATGACTAACTCTTCATGACCTTGTGGACCATAGCACACCAATAATGTCCAATGGGTTTTCTTGGCCAAGATACTGCAGTGGTTTGCCATTTTCTTCTTCAGTAGATTAAGGCAAATAGAGGTTAAGTGACTTGCCCAGGGCCACACAGCTGGAAAGTATCTGAGGTCAAATTTGAACTTGGGTCTTCCTGACTCTACACCTAGTATACTATCCACTGAGCCTCCTTAAAAACTGCCCCCTTAAATACATCGGGGAGTCAGAAAGTGACTTTTGCAAGGTCCAAAAAAGTAAATCCCATTCCTTATGGGGATCAGAGAAGGCTTCATGGGAAAGTTGGCATTGAAGGTAAATACTGACAAATAGTATTTCCATGGACAAAGATAAGGGAAAGGAGGGTTTTGCAATATAAGTAACAGCTTGAGCAAAGTCATAGGAGCTGAAAATCACAGGAGCTATATAGAAGATGATAAGTATGCCAATCAATAGTTTAAAGTAATACTAGAATGATATAGTGTTGGTAGAGAATAGAAAGTATTGAATACTAGCCTAATCTAGTAATGCATAACTACCCACAGCAACTCATGATACACATTTGATAACGGAACTCCATTACTAGAACTTGGTCCCATGAGTGGCTGCTCATCCATTGTCTCCAATTTTGGCCAAGTTCCTATTTCACAGCTTAGTTCTACCATAACTATAAGTCTGACTACTCCATGGTCCAGTCTGCTTTGTTTCCCACCCCAATTTTGACCCCAGGTTAGACATCTGGTACAAATTCTTGCTCAGTACTGTATATATGACAACTCCCCCTCTCCCACTCCTGCCCTAACCTGCCCATCACAGCCTGAGACCCTTAATGTTTCCAGAATATTGTTCAACCCATCCTATAAAATACTCCACACCTATTCTTGCTGCAGGTGGCCAGTTACTGGCCCATCTGTTAATTGTTGACAATCCAAGGAAGGATACTATGGCATCACCTCCTGGCTAAATGCCACCTGGCAAGTGAGAAGAGTTTCCCTGGTGATCTAAGGAGTCAGCTTTGAAAACTCTTGGGATATATGGGGATTTCTAGTGCATTGTATCAGACAATCAAATATATTCCTCTGCAGAAAATTTTAGTGGAGGTATTAGATTTAACGCTGGAACCAGCCCCTCTCATATCTCATCATTGCTTTATTTTTAACTCCATTTGAGTTTAATTTTCTGACTTAAGGCAAATTAACAATATGGAACAGAGGTGGAGATGGTGGTGTTAGAACTATGGTTTGGAATGTTTGGTTTGTGTAAGTAAATAAAAACTAGTTTACTCAAGATGACCTGCTCCAACACACGCCTGTTAATGGGATAACAGAGAGGGTGCTCCATAAAGATTTAATAATGATACTTGATGGGGATGATTTCATAGGTCTCATAAACTCAATTAATTATCTTTTTTCTCCACTTCCAATGAAAGAGAAATACATAAGAGAAGCTCTGGCATCATATTGTCACAGGCAGGCAAAAAAAATGACAAGAAATGTGGCTTTCTTTAACAATAAAAAGGATAGTATTAACATGAATTCAAATAAACATAACTAGAAACATAGTAATATAGTCACCCTTATTGAGAAAAAATAGAATCCTGGTATGCTTCACATGGGGGGGGGGGGAAGCTTGCTGTGCCATTGACCCAGGAGAAACTGTTCAAAGACAATTATTTCATCTACGTAAAATACGACCCTTGTAGCACTGCCAAGGTCGGTAAGACCTAGAGCAATCAGTTTCATCTAAAATTTTGTTTGTGCATTTCTCTTATTTAGGCTAGTTCCTCCCTTTCTTGTCCACATGCCACTTTATTTTACTTCCCCACCCTCCCTCTAACCTCAGGTCCTTTGTGTGTAGTTTGTAATTTTCCTAAGAGATGCACAGAGATGTCTAAAAGCAGAGAAGAGATAATAGCAAAGTGATCAATGACTCCCTGCTTTCTGGACTGGTTCCTTTCTGAACTCCCTGTTCCTTAATTAGGAGCTTCTATCTCTTGTTTTCTTCATTTTCAAGAGAAATATGATAGGACATTTTCATAGCCTTTGAAGCTCTATCTGAGACAGTATGTTAGAAAGAGGAAAAGCGTAAGAGAACTGCCCTTGATGAGTTCAAGTCACCAAGCCTTGATGAACCACAACCTTGAGGACTAGAAGAATGAGCAGATGTCACTGATCAGTGATCTGAGTTATGTCAGTGATCTGAGAAGCAGGAATGGAGAAGTGGGCAGGTTTTGATTTTCAAAAAAGGAGAAAATAGAGTCTGTAAACTGTAGCCCAGGGTCTTGGCAAAAATTCTAGTATGTATTATTCAAGGTGGGTTAGTGAGCACCTAGAAAAGAAAGTGGTGGTCACAAAGGGCCAGCATGGCTCCATCAAGAAAAGGTCATACCAGACAAAATCTCATTTCCTTTTCTTGATAGGAATAACAGACAGGGAAGTGCTGTAGATATAATTTACCTAGGTTCTAGTAAAGCATTTGGTATAATCTCTAATGCTATTTTTGTGGACATAATGGAGATACGTGGGCGAAATGATATTACAGCCATGTGGATTTGAAACTGATGGAATGGCCGTAGTTATGAAGGAGAAGTTATTAATAGTTTGATGTCAACTCAAAAGAAAGTCTTTAATGGAATGCCCAAAGGGTCTGTCCTTGACCCAATTACATTTAATGTCTTCATCAGTGATTTTGGACAAAGGAGAATAGATTTAGAGCTGAAAAGGACCTTTTGAGGACACAGATTCCAAACCCTATCATTTTACAGAGGAGGAAACTGAGGCTGAGAGAGGTTAAATGATTTAATGGGTTCACACAGTTAGTATCCAAGGCAACATGTTTACTTCAATCTTCCTAACTCCAAGCCCAGAACTCTATCCTCTGTGCCACCTAGCCACCCTTTTTTTCAGATGACACATAGCAGGGGGAAATAGCTGCATGATAAACTCAGGATACAAAAACTGCTTTACAGGCAAGAGGACTGGGTCAAATCTAATAAGATAAAATTTATTAGGAATAAATGTAAAGTTTTTACATGTTGATTAAAAAGATAACTTCACAAGTAAAACATGTGGAAGGTATGTTTGACAGAAATACTTATGAAAAAGATTTGGAATTTTTCCTCATCTCCAAGGTCAAAATGAGTTAATAGTGTAACATGCAAGCTAAAAAGTGAAACTAAAATATGGAGAAAGGCCCAGTGTCCAGGACTGCACAGAAACAGATGATATTCTTGTTATTTGATCTCTTATGGTTAGACTATATTTTGACATGAGAAATATCCAGAGGAGGATGATCAGGATGGTTAATTACATGCAGATTATGTTATCTAAAGATCCATTGATGGAACTAAAAAGTTTTGTGAGGGGAAAGAAAAAATTTAGGGAGTGAGTTCTCATGTCAGCTGCATTCAAGTATTTGAAGAGTTATTACTTTTGTCTGCTTGGCCCCAGTGGCAAGAACTGAGAGCAATAGGAAGAAAGTACAAAAAATCAAATTTAAGCTTTATGGATGGAAAATCTGAGTTATCCAAAAGTATAATGAAGGTAATAGGTTGCCCCATTCTTCACCCAGATCAAGCAGGCTCAATAGGGCTATTCCATAAGACTCTGTCCTGGACTCTCTTCTCTTCAGAATTCAGCAAACTACTGCTCAAGGACAAATCCAGCCCACTGCCTGCTTTTATATTGTTCCTAGCTAAGAATGCTTTTTTACATTTTTATTTTAAAATGGAAAAAGAATCCTTAGCTTGGGATTAGTACAAAAGCAGGTGAGCTGTTGGGATTTACTCCCTGAAGTCTAGTTTGCTGACCTCTGCTCTAACAATTTCACTTGGTGATCTCATCAGCTCCCATGTATTCAATTACCATCTCTATCCTGGTGGTTCTCACATAGACTTATATAGCCCTAACCTCTTTCTTCCAGTCTCACATCATTACCTTTCTTTTGAATATATCAAAGTGAATCTTAAGCTCAACGTGTCCAAAATCAAACTCATTATCTTTTTCCAAAAAACCTTTCACTCTTCCTAACTTCTCTATTACTGTTGAGGATGTCACCATACCACCAGTCACCCAGACTCACAACTTAGGCATCATCTTTAGCTCCTAACATTTTTTTAATGTTTTGTATCCTCTATTAGAATGGGAGCTCCTTGAGGGCAGGAACCTTGCTTGTGATTTTCTTCCTATCCATAGTGATTCTTCGCACAGTGCCTTGCTTAGAGTAAGTACTTAATAAATGCTTGCTGAGCATGACTTCAATTCCTGGGGAAATTCTAGAACAGGTTATTAAAGAGATAGTAGTGAATGGACAGAGAAACTGTCATTCTAAGTCAGTGTAGCTTCATCAAGAATAAAGACATATGCTGCAAGACACAGTAGTCAATGACTATAGTAATCTATTATTTGATAAACCCAAAGGCCCCAGCTTCTTGGATAAGAACTCACTCTTTGACAAAACTGCTGGGAAAACTGGAAAAGAGTGTGGCAGAAACTAGTCATATATCAAAATCTCACACCATATAGCAAAATAAAGTCAAAATGGGTTCATGATTTAGAAATAAAGGCTGATACTATAAGCAAACTGGGAGAGTAAGGAATATTTTACCTATCAGATTTATGGAGAACAGAAGAATTCATGACCAAATAGGTGATAGAGAACATTACAAAATGCAAAATGGATGACTTTGATTACATTAAAATTGAAAAGTTTTTGCATAAACAAAGTCAATGCAACTAAGATTAGGAGAAGGGTAGAAAATTGGGAAATAATTTTTACAACCAGTATCTCTGATAAGGACCTCATTTCTAAAATATATAGAGAATTATGTCAAATTTACAAGAATACAAGTCATTCCCCAATTGATAAATGGTCAAAGGATATGAACAGGCAGTTCTCAGATGAAGAAATTAAAGCCATCTATAGTCATATGAAAAAATGCTCTAAATCACTATTGATTAGAAAAATGCAAATCAAAACAACTCTGAGGTACCACATCACACCTATCAGATTGGCCAACATAACAAAACAGGAAAATGACAAATGTTGGAGAAGATGTGGGAAAATTGGAACGCTAATGCATTGTTGGTGGAGTTGTGAAATGATCCAACCATTTTGGAGAGCAATTTGGAACTATGCCCAAAGGGTTATAAAAATGTGCACACCCTTTGACCCAGCACTTCTAGGGCTATATCCCAAAGAGATCATACACATGGGAAAAGGGCCCACAAGTACAAAAATATTTATAGCAGCTCTTTTTGTGGTGGCAAAGAATTGGAAATTGAGAGGATGCCCATCAATTGGCTGAACAAGCTGTGGTGTATGAATGTGATAGAATTATATTGTGCTATAAGAAATGATGAACAGGCAGACTTTAGAAAAACCTGGAAAGACTTACATGATCTGATGATGAGTGAAGTGAGCAGAACCAGGAGAACATTGTACATAGTAACAGCCATGTTGTGCGATGACTCTTATTGATAGACTTAACCCTTCTCAGCAATATAAGGATCTAAGGCCTCATGATAGAAAATGCTATCCACATCCACAGAAAGAACTATGGAGTTTGAACGATTGATGTATACCATTTGCTATTTTTTTCTTCTATGTTTTGTTTCCTCTTTCTGGTGGTTCCTTATATTGGTCCTAATTCTTCCTTACAACATGACTAATGTAAAAATATGTTTAATAGGAATGTATATGTATAGCCTATATCAGATTGTGCACTGTCTTGGGGAGGAAGGTGGGGAGGGAGGGGGAGAAAAATTTAAAACTCAAAAGCTTATAGAAGTGATTGTTGATAATTCAAAATAAATTAGTTAAAAAAAAGAATAAAGACATACACAGACACATAACACTCACTAGCTGTGTGACTCTGGCCAAGTTACTTAACCCTAATTTCCTCACAAGAAGAAGAAGAAGAAGAAGAAGAAGAAGAAGAAGAAGAAGAAGAAGAAGAAGAAGAAGAAGAAGAAGAAGAAGAAGAAGAAGATTAAGGAATACCCCTCCCTCAGAAACCTCATTTCCTTTTTTTGACAGCATTGCTAAACTAATAGTAGTAAGGGTATGGTATAAATATAATTTACCTAGATTTCAGCAAAGTTTTTGATAAATTGTCTTATAATTTTCCTTTGGAATGTGGAATAAACAATAAAACAATAAGGTAGATCCAGAAGTGGTTGCATCACTGAACTCAAGGAGCAATTTTTAACTGTTCAATAACAATATGTAAGGAGGTCTCCAGGCATCTGTGCCTGTCCCTGAGCTCTTTAACACATTTACCAGTGACTTTGATTAAGGAATAGATGATATGCTCCAAAGATGACACAAAGCTGAGAGGGATAACTAATACATTGGATGACAGTCAGGATTTAAAAGCATTGGACTCAATCTAATAAGATGAAGTTCAATAATAATAAATATCAAGTCTTGCACTTGGATATAAAAATCAACTCCACAAGTATAGTCTGGGAAGAGATGAAGAAACAGCAGTTGTTTTGAAGAGGATCTGGGGATTTTTCTGACTTTATGTTCAATGAGTCAGCAGTGTCATGTGGTAGCCAACAAAAGCTACTACAGTCTTAGGCTTTGTTAAGAAAAGCATAACTCCTAGGAAAAGGGAGATGAGAGTCCCACTGTACCCTGCCCTTGGCAGAACTCATCTATAGGCACCATAGGCACAGTTTTCCATAAAACAACAATTTTTCAGAAAATTATGAATGAATGGAAAATAAGGTATGTATGATGATTGGTTGCCATGGTGACTCTACAGGTAGAGGAGAGTGGTGTTCTATTATATTCCTATACCATAATTTTCTGTTTAACCACTCTCCAAAAAGTGGGTACTCCCTTAATTCTGAGTTTATTGCCACTATTAAAAGTCTCCTCATCTACAGGTACCTCCTTTTCTGGGCACCATAATTTAAGAAGGACATTGTTAAGCTGGAAAGTGTACAAAGGAGTATAACCACAATGGTTAAGGGCCTTGAGTTTATGACATATGAGGACGTACTAAGGGAACCAAGCATGTTTAGCCTAGAGAAAAGAAGACTCAGGGATAACATGATCCCTGTATTCAAGTATTTGAAGGGCTGTTGTGTGGAAGAGGGACTCAACTTCCTCTGTTTGGCACTAGAGGAATGAACCAGGAACAGTAAGTTGAATTTGCAAAAGGTCAAATTTAAGGGATGTCAAAAAAAAAAAAAAACCTCTTAAGAAACCATGCTGTACATCAGTGGAATGTACTCCAGTGGAAGCAGAGACTTCTTCCTCCTAGGAGGTCTTCAAGCACAGGCCAGATGCTCACTTATCAACTGTGCTATAGTGGGGATTCCTTTTGGATACGAGTTGCATTAGATAGACATTGAGCTCCCTTCCAACTCTCACATTCTGTAATTTCATGATTGGATACAGAAGCTGTGTAGGAAGGAAAGTACCTAAGTAAAAAAAAATAAATTGGGAATTGCTCAGGTAAAGCAAGCACAGCGTTTTCAGGCTAGGAACAGTGAAAACTATTTTTTTTCTTTCCTGAAGAATAATATTATGAACCTTTGTAAAAAATAGCATCTTAGAGGAAGAATTTAGTTTAAGATGCAAGAATAGTCTAATGGTAAGCTCCTGTATACCTCATTTTTCATTCATTCACAATTTTCTGAAAAAGTATTGTTCATGGAAAACTGCATGTTAGCTCTCTCCCAAGGGGTCATTTTTTTACTTTTTGGAAAAGTTGAGTAACATCTGTTCAATGATTTTTGACTTTAAGAAAGCATGAAGTAAAGGAATCATGAAATAGTATACTTATGTCTAAAAGAATCTTCATTCTCTTCCTCAAAATACTAATGAACTGGACATATTCACGGATATCAATGAGGAAAGTAATTATAATGTAAAATAATTGAGCCAAAGTGGAAAAAGAATTTTGAATCTAAAATATGATCTTGTTTTCCAAATATATTAAGCTGTTTATAAATGGATTTTCCCAGAAACATGTGTTGGGTGCACTATCCTTTTTCCATTTCCTTATTTTAAGCAAATATACTAATTCTATGAGAAAATATACTGTGAAGCAGCTGTACAATCCCGGTTTAACATTAGAACAAGTAATTATAGCAATATCTTGGATTTTTTTAGCTTTTCTCTGAGGAACTCAAAGTTCATTCACTTTTATTATCTCATGGACTCCCAAAACATGCCTACAAAGTACAGAGGAACAGGTATTATTATACCCATCTATATTTGGAAGACTGGGTGCTTTGAAAGTTTAAGAAACTTAGCCAAGAATTTTAGGCAATCAAAATGTTAGATTGCCACAACTCTTGACTCTTATTCTGATGATCTAATCCAAGAGTTCTTAATTTTGTCTGTGTCATGGATCCTTTGGCAGTCTGGTGAAGCCCATGGGTTCCTTTTCAGAATGACATTTTTAAATGCACAAAATACATGAGACTACAAAGAAAATCAATTATATTTAAATAAATTTATCTAAATATTAAAAAAAATAAATTCATGAACCCCAAGCTAAGGATCCCTGGTTTAGTTACTGATTTTTATTCTTGTTGTTTCCTTTAAGAAAGGAAATAATATGGCACCTGTTCCTGACATATAGGATAATTTGGGGTTCTTATGCTTTTTTGACATTTCTGAAGATGGTGGAAAGGGGGAACAACAACAGCAATGACTATGCCTAGTGATCTGACACTGGAAGAATTCATCCAATGGAAACCACTTTAGGTTTCTGTGGGAACAGGTTGGAGAAGAACAAGCAGAATAGAAAGAGACTTGAGCTGAATAAGGAAATGGACATTATACAGGTGACGGAATGGTGCTTGAACATGTAAAGGAAATGTTAAATCTGAGGGGAAGGAATTTGAAGAAATCAAAGAAAATTTAAAGAATCCAAGCCTGGATTCTGGCTTCTTCAAGAGAAGATTGCAAGAGAAGAAGCAGAATTGAGGAAGAAGAACTTAAAAGGGATGTCTAAAGGAGAAGTAGAAGGAGGAAGGAGATAGATGGTAAGGCAACACAAACAAGAAAAGAGAGGTAAAACAAATTGATAAAACAAAGAAGTTAGCGAAAAAAGAGTACAGGCTGTGGCTATATAATAGTCGTTGAGACTGAACAAAAGAAGTTGGATATAATTAAAAACATGTTGAAAGGTAATAAAAGTCTGTAAATCAGGTGCTGAAGAGATAAAGTGCAAACACCTACAATAGTGTAAAATAAAGATGAGAATATCAAAGAGTATGGAGAACAGGGAGAATTTCACAGTAGTTTACACTAAGTAGATAATGCATATCTGCCATAGCCAAGTGCCTGATATCTATGTTCCAAATGTAGGCAGATTTCCATCCTAGAAATGAAGAAATTTGAGGAACCCTTCCCTACAATCCAGATTACCAGGTAAAATGAAATATTTCTCTCAAAAATAATGAGAATGGAAGTGGTTTCCATGGAGGATAGTAGAGAAGTATTTGAAATAGCAAAGGCTTGTTAG
Organism: Vombatus ursinus; assembly: GCF_900497805.2. Lineage (NCBI taxonomy): Eukaryota > Metazoa > Chordata > Mammalia > Diprotodontia > Vombatidae > Vombatus > Vombatus ursinus. The sequence continues at coordinate 7,401,917 of NW_020955033.1, forward strand.
GGTTGGAGAGTGGAAGGATATCATAGGAAGGCAAAGAAAAGTAAAACTGGACACATGGAGCTAAAAAAACAAATCTGAGACTTCCTGAAAGGAAAGTAGTTGAATACTCTGACGAGGAAGTATTTTCTTGTCCTCCAAGGAATGATAAAGTAAAGCTATCAGGTGAGAGGTGATTCAGTCAGTGTCTGAGAGGAAAGAAAAAAGGTTTGGATGGTGACTCTCTGCTAATAAGTCAGCTATTTGTTGCCCTGGTAACATATAACAAGAGCTGTATTTGGTTTCTGGCAAGTGGTACTCTTTGGGATTTCACTGAAGAGGGTTGGTGAGCCTTCCTTACCTGGATTCTGCCAAGGGTGGGATCATGTTCACCATCCTATTGCAGCCCTTCTCCCCCTTCTCTCTTGCTCTTCCACCCCTTTTTTCAGATGATAACTGACAAGAAAGCAAAAACCTAGCTTCTCAGTTCCTATTTTGCTTCTGATTTTTCTGCCAAGGGAATTGCATTTGCAATGGAACCAACAACAAAAATGTTTAACAAGAAGTTGATACACATGATGATAAGTAAGAAGATATTGAGAGAATACCTAGATGTTCTCGATTACCTCATTCCCCTGGCTCCAGATGAGCTACGTCATCCAATGTGACTGCTAAGTCCCAATCCAAGAAATAAGAGTATTGGAAAATGGCAAATATAATGAAACACCACTCCTTGTCAGAAAGATATTTACTAGTTGCCAATAGGAGCTCAGGCAAAACTTCCGAAATATTTCCCCTCCAAGTTGGGCCTCATACTTCAAATAGCAAAGAAGCCAACTGTCCCTCTTAAAGAACCTGCCACCACCTACCACTCAATATATAGGGCCCTGGGTTGGGCTGCTATGGAAGAAGGAGAAAGGAAAGTAAAAGGGTGGAAGAGCAAGAGAAAAGAGTATCGTAATGATGGGAATGCTTAGTTATACAGACATCTGAAAAAAGTAGAGCAGCTAATAATGTTTCAATTTTCAAAGTATGTAGGGCCCAACGAGGGAAAATTCAATTCTGGATCTGATTCTTACTAATATGAAGAAACTGATTGTTGATATGGAAATCATGAGAATGTTGAGGGTAGTCAGGGTGAAGAGAATAACCACACTCCAAAAGAGTTTCACATAGAGAAATGGAAAGTTGGGAATAGTCTGACACAAGCCTTAGATTTTAGGAAAGTAGATTTCAGAGATGGAGGAAAGCAAGGTAGGATCACATAAACTAAAATTCTTTAGGGAAAATTGTACCAAGAGGAAAGTGAAACCATTGAGAATGAAATTTTAAAAGGGCAAAGGAAAATAATTGGGGAAAGAAGGAGATAAAAGAAGGGGGAAGGCTGGTACTTGGTGTGGTTGAGACAATGATAACTGACTTGACTAATTTTGACCACTGGGCTGAAACTAATAAGATAAACTTCAATATTGGATAAATGTAAAATCTTGCACCTGGCTTCAAAAATCAATTTCATAAGTATAAGACAAGGAAGATAGCAGTTTACATTAAAAGAGATTTGTGACTTTTCGTAGACTATGAGCTCAATACAAGTCAGGAATGTGATCTGGGCTGGAGTGGGCTTTGGCCAGGCCTTGCTGCAATCCCCACAAGTTTCAGTTGCATACCTAGAATCAGAGTAAGGAAATACCCCCAAGGAACTTTAATCATGTTGAAAACAAAGTATTTAACTCTATGGAAGCAGTAGGAAACAGGGCTGTGAAATAGAGGAGGAAGGTTCAGAGCCTTGTAACTCTAAGCCACAAACACCTTGTTTTTTATTTATCCTGAGCTGTTGTGGCATTCAGCATTTGAGAGATTAAATCAGCCTGAAAAAGGAGTCATTAACCTTCTCACCTGGCCAGACCTTCACTATTTGCACTGGCTGCTGCCATTGGAACCACCAGAGCATCTGTCAGAAACCAGAGGCACAGGGAGCCAGATCCAACTACCATCCCACCCAACGTGCATCAGGCATTGCTGATCACTAGTTCCTATAATCTTTGATTCTGTTAAGGATAAAATTAATTCTACATAATATGAGCACTCATTCTCACTGAATAATGAACCTGAGGCCTTTCGCGACAAATTTGTAGCCAAAAAAAGAGTCAATATAATATTGGGATATGTGGATATAACTTCGAGAAGTAATAACATCCCTCTGTTCTCACTGCAATCCCCAGAGCCCCTGCCTCACTAAGTGTACCCGAAACCCCTCCTCAGCTTCCAAGCACCCCAATTACCTGAGGACTGAGACTGCACAGCAGCTGTGTGCAGCACCACCCACTCTCCTGAGACTAAGCATCCTACCTGAACCCCTCAGGGACAGTCCAGAGATTTCCAAATCCTCAGGCTTGCCTGGCGATATGTACAACATGTATATAAGGTTTACGGCATTTGTCATTATGCCTACATCATGGGTAAATCACAGGTTGATCCGTGCACATCACAAGCTAATCAAGTGCTTATTGAGTGCTGATTATAAACACATCACTTGAACATCACAGATATAGATGCTGATGGATTCTGGAAATGGGCTGCAGCAGCTCTGACTTTGAGCCACTCTTCTTCCACTCTCTGAATTGGGCCCTATCTAGGGATTCCTATGTGGTCGCTGGGAGCCAAGCCCACCCAGCTGAGGAGGAAATGCTTCCCAGCACTTGCTTCCAGCTCTGCTCACTCCCTAAGGAGGACACCAGCACCTAGTGGCATGCTGGTAAATGCCACTCTCAAACACACTCTCAAAAAGGGGGGGGAAATGTAGGCCCAACACTCTTTTAAGTCAAATCTGCATTGTTAACATCTACTTTCTTAAATCTAGACCATGAACAAAACAATTTATCAAGGCCTGGTTTGTAGCTTATTGATTTCCAATCTGTAAATACTCACAACAAAAATTTAACGATTTAAACAGCCTTCTCAAGCTCGTTCCAGCTAGCCCCAGTGCACCTCTGCCAGGACTTCTCCATTGAGCTCAGAGTCCTGCCACCCACTGACAGTAATCCTGTATCTCTTTCTAGCAACTGACCTTTCTTCTCCCCAACTAGATTCCCGGATCCTTTCCTCAGAAACTCAGAGCCCCATCTGCCTGATAATACAGGACCTCAGCAGCAGCCCTCAGCAGCCCCTTCCAGCACAGACCACCCTAAGAAGATGTGTTTCTCACTCTCCTGCAAAAAGCTACTTGGAGCCCCTGGCATAAGCCCATCAGAGACCCCTGAGACTCCGGCACAGAAGTTAGGAGCCCTACCCACAAGTTCACTAGAAGCAAGACCCAAAGCAGCCTCCCACCCTGCTGCAGCAGCTCAACGCCCCCTGGACCCTCAGGGACAGGAATCAAGAATCCTCCAGGGCCAAATGGAAGAGTCCAGGACACCACAAGAACAGCTAGCACCAGCCATAGCTGACCTGAACACAAATTGGGTACTCCAAATAAAGTATTGTGTTCCATTCTGGTTGCCACAATTTATGAAGGATATTGACATTGCATAATTTCCAGAGAAGAGTAGTCAAGATGGTGAGGAGACTTGATGTCATATTAGTTTAGTTTGGGAGGAAATGGGGAGTTTGGGCTCAGAAAAGAAGATAGTGGGGACATGATAGTCATGTTGAATTATTTGAAGTGGTATATTATGTAAGAGGGAATTCACTTTGTTCTACTTGGCCAAAGAACGTAGATCCAGGATTAGTGGGTATAAATCGCAGAGGCAAATTTATACTTGATGTCAGGAAAACATTTTTAACAATTAGGCCTGTCCAAAATGTAAAATGGGCCACCTCAGGTGTTGGCTTTTCCCCTCACTGGCAGTCAGTCTTTAATCAGAAATTGAATAAGAACTTGTGGGATATGTTGGTGTGAGGACCCTTTTCCCATATGGTTTGGGCTAGATAGCTTTTCAGGACCCTTCCTACTCTGAAATCCTGAGATTCTGTGCCTGGCCTATTGCATGAATGGCATCCAATACTCCTAAATTACATGTGTCATTGCACTAGAAACCTTTCTCCAATCTCTGCCTAAAATCTGTTTTCATCTTCACAGCCAAAAGTCTTGTCACCATCTAGTATTATCATTCTTCTATGACCATTGGAAATGTGCAAAAGCTTGATTACCATGGGCATAGTATAGCTGAGGATCTAGCTATGGTCTATGAACTCTCTTCTAGACCTAAAAAGGCTGTACTAATCCTATAGACAAACCAAATGACTTTGGCAAACAAGGTGACTTTTTGTTCCATCCTGCCATATGTAAATTTTGCAAAATCAGAGAGGAACAAGAATTAATCAACATGGGAAAATTAAAACTCTAGGACATGGAAAAATTAAAACAATTATCAATAAATGGAATGGGTTATTAACAGCAATAACAATTAATTATAACAATATTTACATGCATTTATATAGAACTTGTTACATCGGGCACTTTGATAAGTGCATTACAAATATTATCTCATTGGATCTTCACAATAACCCTGGAAGGCAGGCATTATTGTTATCCCCATTTTACAGTTGAGGAAATTGAGTTGAAACAAACAGAAATTAAGTGACTTGCCTAATGGTGACACAGCTAGTAAGTGCCTGAGGCAGGATTTGAATTCAGGTATTCGTGACTCCAGACCCAGCGCTCTATCCACTGCTCTATCCACCTAGTTCCCATTTCTATACCTTTGTTCATGCTGTCCCTCCTTTCAGAAAGGTCTTCTTCTGCCCTTCTCTTTCAAACCAAACCAACATTTCCTTTGGAAGGGTCTATTGGCCATCAGCATTCAGCAGGTGGTGATGATACTTACTTAGGAAGTAACAAGGGACATTAGGGATGAAAGTTGAAGGAGAGAGCAAAAGAGAAAGAAGTGGGGCATGTTTAAAAAAAAGTGGGCAAAGGAAAAGGCCAAGGAGTTCCCTCTGAGATGTCTCTTCATGCTGTTAGGTAGACATTTACTTCCCCTGCCCCCTCCTATCAAAGTTGGACTTTGGATTTAGATGCAATAATATTCAAGCAGCCCTGGGAGACTTTGGCCCTTCTGGGCTAAGAAACAGCAGCTGTCTAATCCAGAGAATTTACCAGTCCAGTAGTAAGAGACAATGTTGTCCAAGGCAAAGAGCTGCAGTGCCTTTGGTGATTTAGAGAATTTACCAGTCCAGTAGTAAGAGGCAATGTTGTCCAAGGCAAAGAGCTGCAGTGCCTTTGGTGATCACCAAAGAGGAAAATGGGAAACCCACACTAAACTGAGCACTGGGCTAACAGCACTGGTACAGTACGGATATAGGCTAGACCCAGCATTTCTGTTCCCAGAACTGGGGAGGGTTTTTTGTTTTGTTTTGTTTTGTTTTAGAAAATGAGTGGGGAGAGTAGTCATGATTATGGTAGTGGTGACAGTGATGATTTTTTTCCAAAAGAAAATTCTCTATTAATTATCCTGAATTTCTATTTGAAATAAGCGATCTCTTTTTCACTACTATGATATGATGCTATGTGATTATTACTGGCTGATCTGGAGGGAATTTCAGAGGGCTAAAATGGCATATGGTAAAAAATAGTAACATATATACACTATCTAGATGAAGAGACAAGCTCTCTGTCATATATATGTGTATGTACATGTATGTGTGTATACATACATAAATACACACATATATGTCTGTGAGTCTGTGTGTCTGTATGTATGTAGCACATAGATGTATGTGTGTATAGCTTGTCTCTCCATCTAGATATTACACTCCTGAAGGATAATAAGAACTTGGTCCTCTACTACCTTTGTATCCCTCCATATAACCTTGTGCTTGGTCTGTACTCATTAAGTGTTTTTTGTATGACAGGGTATTTGTATGAGTACCATATTCTTCTATGAGATTATAAGTGCCAGGAAGGTGAAGACTGTGTTTTATGCTAACTTTGCATCCTCCTCTTGTACCAGCACAGTGTTCTGCACACAGTAGGTGACAGACATTTTTATACTAAACTTGTAGCATTATGTTATGCATGCAGTAGATTCTAAATGAATATTTGTGAATAAATGAATGAATTAAATAATAAATTAATATGGTGGAAACAATTTCTCATCTCTGTGACAGGGTTTCATTTTTATCCCCTATGAATGCAGAGAGACCATCTAGATGACCTTGTAAGGACTTTTCAAATATATAAATGTTATGAATGACTTTGAAAATCCTTCATGGGTGTAAATAGGTTAAATATGAGATCAGCTATCTATCCTAGATATATAATCAATCAATTAATAAATAATTATTAAGCTTCTACTATGTGCCAGGGATTGTGCTAAGTGCTGAGGATACAAAAAGAGGCAAAAGGCAGGTTCTGTTCTTAAGGAACTTAAAATCTAATGGGGGAAATAATATGTAAACAAACATATACAGATAAGCTACATTCAGGATAAATAGGAAATTGTTAACAGAGGGAAGGCAAAAATCCCTCAGTCTCAACTTCTGCTTTTAACTTTACATTCCTTGCTATCCCAGCAAGAAACCTCACCTCACTTCCTTAACTAAATGCATTTTCCTGTTGCTCCATTAGCCAGAATGGATTACCTCCCATTGCTTTGAGAGCACAGTGTTTAGACAGCTAGGATAATTCCTTTTCAGTTGAGATTTTTGGCTTTCAGGGTATATTTCTTACATGTGTAATGTTTTGAATGTGACATTTTAAACCTACCTTAGCCCATTTCTCCCACAGCTCTATTACATACTATATGGCTTAATGAAAAATCCAGATACAAATGCCTGCTAAAGTTCAATGAAAGTGCCACAGATATGTAAATTATTTTCTTCTGCATAGGAGGATTTAGCATTATTATAGAGTTTCTGATTTTTATGAGCACTTAAAATTTTGGCTATCATTGGGATCTGTGCTCACACCAAACCATTTCAAATTATGGAAATGTCAATCTTACAAGCTGAAGTAAAATGGTTATTAGATCAGGTCATATAAAGAAAATCCAAGTGCTGCTTATTTGATAAAAACAACTATAAAGAATCTTACCAATCAATCTAATGGTCCAACATGCTTGGCTTAAAATGACCTGGTGGTGTCAAATGATAATTATGAGGCTATGTAACTGAACGGTGGGAACAAGGATCACTTCTGACCTTGTTTAATAGCACAGAGGTGTCACATTATTTTTTTTACAGGTATTTGGAGAGGTTTGGGGGAGAGCTCAAGTAGGTCACTGCTTTTACTCTGCCATCTTGGCTCCACCCCCACTCCACATTATTTTTTAAATAATTGATTATTTAATAGTATGACTGCATGCAGCCATCATAAACCATCCTTCTCCAGAGATTTTATTTCTTTACATTTATCACAATAAAAAGAAATCATAACCAAGTTTTGAATATTTTGTAACCCATTGCCCAGTAGTATGGTGAAGTAATTTCAACTCTTCATGGTGTTTATTGTTGCCGTGTCTCCTTTGAATTCTCTTATATTTGAGCAAAGAATGCAAATGCAAAAGGAACTTTATAGGAAAAAGATATCTCCAAACCCCTGTTCTCCATCACTTTCTTGCAACTAAATCCATAGATAGAATTTGTTTTGTTTTGTGCCTAGGTCAAGCTTTGCAAAATGCTCTCTTAAATCAACTTTTAAGGATGGATTCAGTTAAGAGGAGGAGACAGGGATATAAGGACAAAGCAAGGCAGCTTTTCTACAAGGACATCTCAGCTGAGACTTGGTCAGTTATGGAGAGAAAACTCTCCTGATCTAGTAACCTACTGTTTTAACTAATCATGCACACTAACAAGCACCCTCTAAATTGTGGCACCTGAGGGCAAAACCCCAGTTCCTTGTCCTAGTTACAGCTTTGCTTCTACCCTTTACCTTTCAGTCAACACAGAAGTCCAATATGCCTACTTTGGAGCAACTAGGTGGCAACAATGGATAGAGTGCACGGCCTGCTCAATGAAGGCCTGAGTTCAAATCTGTCCTCTGACAGTCTTTAGCTGTGCAACCCTGGGCAAGTAACTTAACCCTGCTTGCCTTGCTTTCCTCATCTGTAAAATGAGCTGGAGAAGGAAATGACAAACCATTCCAAGAAAACCCCAATGGTGTCACAGAGAGTTAGATGCAACTGAAAAATGACTAAAAAAAAGTCTACTTTACAGACTCTCCTGCCCTACTAGTGAGAGAATGATTATAGTCTCTTCTTAGGAAAGTAGCTTGATTCTAAACTGAGTTCTAGTGTCCCAGAAGATTAAATTAAATTCATCTTAATTAAAAGCATCTATTATGCTAGGGACTAGGGATATGATGACCACAATGAAATTTCACTTCCCACTTCCAACCACCAAGAACTTGCCATCTAACAATAAAACAATAATGGGAGACATAGCAAGTGCACAGATAAATACAAATCATATTACAAACATATATATTCATATTCTCTGGGTAAAAACAAATAATACATTTCTAAGTGGCTTATTGCACTAGGATAATATCTGAAGTTTTGTTGGTTAAATGATAATCACAGTTGAAAACTTCACACAAATTAAATGGTTCTGGTAAAATACTATCTTGTCCTAGATCTGAATTTTAAAAATGCATTGTGCCTTAGCCATCTAACCTCTTTCATTCAGTTCTTCTCTTTGAGATACACATGTTTCTTCTGAAAGAGTCAGTAGGCCGCAAGATTAAAAGGCAGTTAAGTAAACTTATTTCTGCAATGGAACTATCATCATCAACCTGTCCGCTGCTCTTGCTCCCAGCTTCATAAATTTACTTCCATGGTCAAATCTTCAGGTTTGTCCAGATTAAAGCTATCAAAACAAACTCAGGCCTAACTTGACTGTAACTTCCAAAGTATTGAAATAGAAGGGGGAAAAAAGCCACTGGCTATCATGTGAACAAGTGACAACATGTGGCTCATATCATAAACCTCATGGAGACAAGAATCCAAAAAAAATTGTTGGGAGGGAGAAAAAATAAAAGGAATTAACTTACAACAGGTCTACGGCAAGCAATGCACCAGTTCCTAGCAGGCTCCACTTACTAATCTGAAGAGGTCATGGGGAAGATTGCTCTTTGATGTGGAAAATTGGGACATTTGAAGTAGTTTGCAAAATTTTTGAAGCCATGTGGGATAAGTGAATCCAGCACTCCTGCCACTTTTTGAAAACAATATTGGTGGATCCTTTCCTAGATTTGTGGCAGCTTTCAGAAATGCGGGTTAAATTATGTGAGCAGACCAATCAAAAGAACGTTATTCACTCTCTTGACAAGCAGCTTGAAATCAGAGGCAGTTGGCCAGAACTAATACAAATTTAACTTCCTTTTCATTTCCTCCGTATTTGTTGTATCCAATCCTATGGAGCACATATGTAGAGGGCTCATAAGTAAGGAAATCCATTTGACTATGTGAAATTATTAAAATAGAGTAGCCTTAAGCAATATTGGTCTGAAAGAGCTCAAGCAAGGCTTACCCATGAGATATATTAATAAGCAAGAACTTAAATGCTTAAATTTGTTCTTCATAGGACAGATGTTTGTTAGTAATGTGCATCATTCCAAGTCTCTGGTAAGACTTGGGATTACTGAAATAGATTCCTACATCTGGAAGCCAAAGAACAAATAGGCCACACAAGCCCTGTGAGTTTATGACTCTGATATGGCTAATCAAGGTAAAGGGGCCGTTAACTTCAAAAAGCATAAATTACACCATAAATAAGTTGCTTGTTTAAAAAAAAAAACTCACTCCAAGGTATGATATATCAGATAGCATTTGGAAATACAATACAAAAGACAGTGGTCAACACAAATACTCTAAAAAATGAGAACCTTGCAGGAGGTTTCAATTTCCAGTTTAACTATATTGGCCATGTCACCATCACAAATATCCCAGTGAGGGCTTAGTGGTTAGGCAGTAACTCAATAGCAATAACAAACAGGACATAGTGGCTAGAGGATCTGCCTTCAACTCAGGAAGTCCTATAGTCAAGTCCTGACATTTGACTCACACTACCTATGGTCAAATTTGGGTGACTTTTTTAATCTCTCATTGTCCCAAACATTCTAATACCATAATTAACAAATATCTTGATGGTTTATAATAGTGAACGGAGTTTCCCCATTGAGAATCCAAAAAACCAAGGAAATCACAGGTCTGGACCTTTTTCATCCACCTGCAAAAAACCTTTTCCATTAATATGTTACAAATTAATTCAAGGTGACTCAGGGACTGATTATCCAGGAGGGAGGTTTTCCAGGTCCTTTCTTCACATTTTTCTCCCATTTTGGTTATTTTCCTAGTTATTAGAATTCTAACTTTAAATATATCCACTTGATAACTCCTCAACAAATTGGGTAGAAACTGAGTGAGTAATTTAAGTTAACTTGACTCCCACGAGGGAGGGAGTTAAGACTATGAGTTGAAATGATAGTTTCTAAATTATCATTGGGCTTTATTTCTGTATGCTATTTCTCTCCCAACCGCTACCAATGATTGAGAATTCATACCTTTTCTTGTAAAAGCTTAAACTTCAGACACATAGAGTCTGCTGATAACCGGTAGTGTCCCCACCTTAATCTTGACATGTCTCCATGTACCTTTTCACTCTATTGTCAAAGTAGGGCGTTGTATGGTAATATTTAGTACAGACTCATTTCCTATTTCATTGTCAATCGCCAAAGACAACCTACTGGCCACTGGCCACTTCATGATGAAAAGTCAACAAACAATGCATCATGCTTGTCCAGGTCTAGATTAGCATTTACAGTCCAGACAGTGAAGGAAGGGTACTAAGGGACTTATTATGATAGTCTATTTCTGTAGAAAACAATACAAATGGAAGGAAGTTAGACTGTCAGGAGATTGGCTTCCTATTCCAGCCAACAGGTAGTTGGCAAATTGCCATCTGAAACATAAATGCTAATCACTAAGCACCTTAAAGATGTCCCCTTCCCAGATTAGTTGCTTCATTCTAGGGCTACAGTAACAAAGTCATATGTCTACCAACTGGCAAATGTATTTAGTTGGCAATAGCTGTGGTTGACAAAAAGCAGAGTTGTTATTTCAGAGCCAGTATTTAAGCAAATATTACCTGATAATTTTTTAATGAAAGAAACCTCAAGAAATCTTCCTTTTGACTTAATCATTTAAAATATTTATACATATATACTAATTTACATAGGTATGTGTAGTATGAGAAACAACATGATATAATGGCTAGAGGGCTAACCTTGCAGTCAAGAAGAAGAAAAAAGTTAAGAAAGAAAGAAAGGAAAAGAAAGAAGGAAAGAAAGAGAAAGAGAGAGAGAGGAAGGAAGGAAGGAAGGAAGGAAGGAAAGAAGGAAGGAAGGAAGGAAGGAAGGAAGGAAGGAAGGAAGGAAGGAA
>NW_020955033.1:7413280-7433870 GCF_900497805.2 Vombatus ursinus
GAAGGAAGGAAGGAAGGAAGGAAGGAAGGAAGGAAGGAAGGAAGGAAGGAAGGAAAGAAGGAAGAAAGAAAGAAGACATGGGTTCAAGTATAGTCTCAGAAACACAATAGCTGTGTGACCTTGGGCAAATCGCTTAACCTTTCAGTGCCCCAGGCAACTCTTTAAAACAGACTGTAAGGTACAGACAAGTTGTTGTTCTGCAGTTGTAGAGGGAATTTCCTCACTAAGAGTTCCCTACTTTAATGAAGTCACAGTTCCAGATTCCCACTCAAAACTCACACCCACATATACCTACCCACATATATTGATTTGAGTGAAGTATAGAATGGAGAAAGCCTAAAATAATATACTTCACTTAAAACCATTTATTTTAAAATTCAAATCAATAATTCAAAATAAAAAGATGGATTCATGAAATTAGAAAGATAATTATGTATGCATGTATATGCATTTAATGTTTCATTCTTTCTTTCTCCAGAGTAAGACATTCCACGAATTCTCCTGACAGGAACTTTAAGGAAATGGGATTTAAAGAAAATCAAAGAAATAGTAAAACTTTGACTTATCTCTGAAAAGAGGTGGAGGGAAAGGGAGAAGCTTGGTATGCATAAAAATGGTTTCTATTCAATATGCCAGATTCACCAATATGAGAGACTTGTTACCAGTGCAGAAAAGCAAATCTTTCATCTTCAGTTTATATGGATGGCTGGCATTATTCTTCTCTAATGACTCTAGCCATTGATAAACTCAGAAATCATAGAATCTAAGTGTTATAATGGATATCCAATATGATCTCTTTCAACCCCTACTTGACCATGAGTTCTCTGTAATATCTCCAAGTGGCCATTTGGTCTCTGCTTGAAGTTTTCTAGAACTAGCCAAGGTATCCCACTATACTTTTGAAAAGTGCCTGTAGTTATGAAGGGAAGTGAGGAGGTAGATTTTGTTTCCCTCTACCAACCAGTCAATGTAATCACAGAAAATAAGGGATAGATAACAGAGATAACTAGTTAGCAATATATTAACAAAACACTGTCTGACATTCCTTTAAGAAGCACAAAATAAGTTCTCTGAGTGAGAGCTGGTCATTGGCTGGGTGAAAATTGGTCATATCTCCAACAACCCTTACAAAGCTAAACTTACCAGCTCTACAAACAGTTTAACAGTTTGAGGTAGTTCTCTTGCACTGCTGCAAAACAGCAGCAAGGGAGATAGAGGGTTTTCTCTCCTCACTCCAAACTAGCCATAACATGTGGTGGTAGAGTTACTTACCCACACTCAGTGGGCTACACTACATCCAAAAGAACAGAGAAATAGGCACAGAAGGTTAGAGGCAGAAGGTTTCAAGGAGCATGACGCCTAGTAGCAGAGAAAAGAGCCAACTCTATATTTAAGTGAGAAATAAGCCCTGGCAGCTAAGAGTTGAGTTATGGAGAGAAATAGGCCCAGGAAGCCCAGGAGAGACACCTAACCAAAAGAAATCAGTGCTCAGAAGGAGAAGAGTAAAAATAACACAAAAATAGAAAGGATAGCTATGCCCTGAAGTATCAGAAACATGAGTTGTCTTGCCCACATGTATTCCCTACATGTGTGTTTTACTTTATCAGTATACTCTTTGTTTATGTCTTTTCTTCCCAAGAATACAGTACATTTGTCCATGAATGTGCCCCAACTTTATGAGAGAAATATTTTGTAGCTACTCTCTTATAATGCCACATCAGTAAATACTATTTTGAAGCTATTTTTTTTCTATTGGCTAACTATTAAAGGTAGGCTTACTGGTGGGGACCATTAGCTATAGGTTTAGGAGCACAAACCTACAGACTGCCTTAGAACCATAGTTAGTAGCCATACTGTAGTGAAACAACTTGCACACACTAGAGTAAGTACCAGAGCTATGCTCTACTTATTAGCAAGATTTCTTCACATCAGATCTGCCTTTCTGAAACTTCCACTCATTGTTTCCAGTTCTGTCCTTTGAGACCAAGGAAAACAGGTATAATCCTTCCACAAGATAGCCCTTCAGCTGCTTAAAGATGACCATCATATCATGCGTCCCCACTCCCATTCTCATTACCAACAATCACCAAGTCTCCTCTTATCCATACTAAGTATTTTAATTTTTTTGAATAATCCTTTAATGTCATAATTTCTGTTTCTTTTGCTATATAAATTGCCTTTTTCTGGTTGCCTTCCAAATTATTTAAATTCCTTCTGAAAGGTAGCACCAGAAACACAGTGTTCCAATGTAGTCTGCCTAAGAGCCTAGGAAAAGAGAATTAGGTCTTCTGTCTTGTACACCCTGCCTCTCTTAACATAGCTTAGGATAGTATTAGTTTGGGGCAGGGAGTGGGGTTCAGACTGCCATGTGTCATTGTTGACTTCTCTCCAGTAAAATTCAGGACCCTCTTCAATACTCTTTCCTGATACCATTAGTTGCTTATGTTTGTTAAATATCTGTCCTGTGCCATATAATATACTAAATACATGTTCCTTGACTTCTAGTTTACATTTTAAAGTAGTATAATATATGATCTCTATTTCTAGTCCTAGGCTAGTCTCTTGCCTGAACTATGGTCTCAGATCACCAAATACCTTTTGGATATCTCAAATTCGATGTCCCATAGGGATCTTTAAAATTGCATATCCAAAATAGAGCTCATCTTCCCCTTTTCCCCCACCAAACTTCTCCTTTCCAACTTCTCAGTTACTATCAAGGGTTCTACCCTCCTCCCAGTCACTAAAGCTTGAAATTCCAGTGTCATCCTCCACTCATAACACATCTCAACTCATATTCAATCAGTTGCCAAATCTTACACTTTTACCTCTACGTCTCACAAATATATATCCTTTTTCTCTATTCATATAACCTCCACCCTAGATATCTCATTGCTTTTCATTTGTACTATTTCAATAGCCTTCTAATTTGTCTTTCTGTCCCAAGTGTCTCCTCACTCCAATCTTCTACTCAATTGACAAAATGATTTTCCTAAAGCATAGGTCTCTTCATATCACCACCCTATTCAATAAACTCCATTGGCAACCCATTATCTCTAGAATACTTAGGTGTTTGAAGCTCCTCATAATTTGACCCCTTCTTACCTTTCCATTCCTTTTAACTTTAACCCTCTCCACCTACTCTACAACCCATCTACAAAGACCTACTCACTGTTCCTCACACGACTTTCCATGCCCCATCTATACAATGTCTGAGATCCATTACTATTAAATATGGTGGAATGATGGATAGAGCACTGGATCTGGAATCAGAGATATGTGTTCAAATTGGGCTTCAAGCACTTGCTAGACCTCAGCCAAGTCACTTAACTGCTGTTTACCTCAATTTAGTCATCTGTAAAATGGGAAAAATAAGAGTGTCTACCTGAACTAGAGTGAATGAATTTAACTAGCATGAAACCTTCATTGGAAAGGTAGATTGGAGCCAGATTGTGAAGGTCTGTAGATACCAGGCTAAGTGGTTTTGATTTTTCCCCCTTGGAGGCAATAAAGAACCCCTGAAGGATTGTGAAAATAGGAGTAGCATAGTTTGATATATGCTTTAGGAAGTTTAATGTGACCACTGAATGAAGGATACATTGCAAAGGTGAAAGAGAATAAAAATGGTAGACTAATTTAGGAAGGTACTAACATAGTTCAGGAGGTGAAAGCCTTATAGAAAAATAAATCATGAGAAGGGAATGATTGAAAGAGATAATGTAGAGTTTAAAAATCTTCAGGACCTGGAAAATATTTGGATATAGGGAGCCAGGGAGAGGGAAGAATCAAAGATAATTCTACAGTTTTAAATCTGTATTGCTGGGAGTATAATGTTACCATGAAAAGAATTATATATATTTTTTGACAGAGAGGGAAGTTTAATAGGAAAGATGATAAGCCCTGTTTTGAACGTGATAAGTTTGAATTGCCAGTGGGATAGCTAGGTAGAGATGAGAAACAAGCAACTGGAGGTTAGGTTATGGAATTCAGAAGAGAGATCAGTGCTAGATATATGAATTAGAGATTCATCTGTGTAGAGATAATAAATGAACCCAGAGCAGTGGATGAGATCACTAAGGAAGAGAGTGCAAAGAGAAAAAAGAAAGCCAGTGACAGTCTTGGGCAACTCCCAAGCTAAGGGACAAGACATGGATAATGAACCTACAAAAGAAACTGAGAGAGATCAATCAGACAATTAGGAGAAGCAGAAAGTAATTTCAGAGGCCAAGGAAAGAGATGCTTTTGTTATTATTATGAATTTAACAAACATGAACATTTCAATATACAAAGAACACAGAGAATGTGAAACTGTGAACTTCATTGTGTATATATTATTTTAATGTAACTTTATAACAACAAACTGCCCTTCTTGTAAGTGTCCCCTTCTGAACCTTTTTCTGCTTTCTTCTATGTATTTTTATATTTGACTGACACTTTTTCTTACTTTCATTTTTTTCTTTTTCCATAACTACCCACCTATTCATTTTCTCATACACACACAATTCTCCCTCTACCTCCAAATGAAATCCCTCCCTGGTAACAAATACTGTAAGTACAGTTAAATGAAACAAATTCAAACATGGGCTGTGTCTAACAAGGTATATCTCATTCTCCATCTCCAGACCATCACCTCTCTGCAAAGAGGTGGGAAGTATATTTCCTCATCAGTTTTCTAGATTCACTAATCAGAGTTCTTGATTCTTCTAATATTTTTTTCATTTATATTAACTGTAGTTACAGTTTAATTTGTTCTTCTGGTTCTGCTCACTTCACACTATCTCATTTTGTACAAATTTCCCAAGTTTTTCTGAAGCCATGCCTTTTGTCATTTCTTATAACAATATTTTATTAATTCTATACCCCACAATTTGTTCAGCCCTTCCCTATGTGATGAGCACAATTCATTCCCAGGTCTTTGCTATACAAAAAAAAGTACTTCTATAAATACTTTTGCATAGTTGGGTCTTTTCTCTCTGTCCTCTCTGTCTTTTATATTTCTGCATTATATGCCTAGTAGTAACATTGCTAGGTCAAATGATAAGCACAGTTTAGTCTAGGCTTTGGGCACATAGTTCCAAATTGCTTTCCAGAATAGTGGACTAACTCACAGCTCCACCAACAGTGTACTTGAGTGCTTGTATGCCCATGGCCCCTCTTACAATTGTAATTTTCCTGTTTTGTTCATATTTGCAAATGTGATGAGTGTGAGAAAGAACCTCAAAGATGGTTTAATTTTCATTCTCTTACTTTTAGTGATTTAGAGTATTTTTATAAGATTGTTAAGAGCTTATGTTTCTTCTTTTGAAAACTGCTCATTTATGTCCTTTAGCCATTTATGTATCATGGGGGAATGGCTTTTGTTCTTGCATATTTATATCAATTTCCAGTATATCTGGGATTTAAAACCTTTATCAGAAAATTTTTGTAAATGTTTTCCCCAATTCACTGCTTCCATTCTAGTTCTAACTGCATTGAATTTGCTTGTCCAAAAGTCTTTCAATTTTACATAATCAAAATTTTCTATTTTATCTCCCATGAGTATCTTTAGCCCTTGTTTGATCAAGAACTCTGACCTTATCCATAGTTGTGAAAGGTATCTGCTTCACTTTGGGGGAAAAAGATTATAAAAGAGGGATGAGGGTGGTCAACAATGTTGAAGGCTAAAGAAAGGTCAAAGAGGACGAGAATTTTAAAAACGCACCTGCAAATCACCATGGGAGAGAAAAAGAGGAAAGACTTTGGCTTTTCCCCTAGGCCAATCATTCACATAAGTTATTGAACCCCAACAAGCTGAGTAAGAGAGCTTTAGATAGGTGGTACCTCTTGCAGATATAGTCGAAATGAGTAAAGTTTGTAAAAACAAAACTTTAAGGAGCCTAATTATTTTTTAATGGAGGCACCTGACCATAGGGGATAGAATGATGGGCTTGAAGTAAAGAAGACATGTTCAAATATCCATCTCTGACACTTACTGTGAATTACTGGGCAAGTCATCTAACTTTTACAAGCTCATGAAACTCCCAGAAATTAGTTACTAAATCATAGCTTATATTTTGCATTGGTAGAGGGAAATCCCAACACCAGGAGTTTCCCATGGTCTGGCAAATCAAAAATCCTTTATAACTTCTGGAATTGTTTCAAAGAGCCTCTAATATATACTCAAATGGGTCTGTGATCTTAGAAATTTGGAAGTTACCCCCCAATAGTGCAGATGGTTATCCATACCTATCTTGCATAAGTCTTTACATATTCTCCAATAAGTTCAATACAGGAGATCCACATAAAGTACTGTGGGAATTCTTCATTTTCTGTTGATATCTTGAGGGTACCAGTGCACCCTCAAGACTGTCTACCTGACATCTCTGCCTCTCACCATGTAACTCGCCCATCTCTCTTCCTATTATGCAGGTCCTTGGTAATATATTTAACTTCTCTTTTTCCCCAGATTTTCTTATTGGTTATTTATTGTATCCTGCTCACAGCCATCAGTTGTGCTTCATGGAATATTAATTTTTAAATCTTCATAGATTGCTTTGCATCAGGATGAATATCTGTGATAGACAGTACAAAGACAATAAGGTGGGCCCTGATTTAACAAAAGAAAGTCACTCTAGATCATCTTCAGGGAATTGCCTCTAATGCCCTCAAACTTTCCATGAAAGCAAAGGTCTAAATTAAAACAACTCTGAGATACTACCTCATACCTATTAGATTGACTAACATGACAGAAAAGGAAAATGACAAATGCTTAGGGAAATGTGGAAAAATCGGGAACCTAATGCATTGTTGATGGAGTTGTGAAATAGTCCAACAATTCTGGGGGAAAATTTTCAACTATGCCCAAAGGGTAATAAAACTGTACATACCCTTTGACTCAGAAACACCACTACTAGGTCTGTATCCCAAAAACATCAAAGAAAAGGAAAGGACCAGTTTTTACAAAAGTATTTCTAGAAAGCAAAGGTCTATATTTTAAATATAAATGTTTTACTGGTATTGCTATATAGAACTTTTGCTAACACTCTAAATATTCCTTGAGAAATGACCTGAACCTTAAATTAATAATTAGTGTTTAGAAGCCTATACTGTAATTTGAGATTCGCCTCTCATCAGATTCTGGATCCCCATGTCTTAAAGCATCTTGTGGAAGGGCAGCAATGCTACAAAAAGGTCAAATAATATCCTATAATATATTTGATCCAACAAATAAGATGCTTTATTATTTACAAAATATTTTAAAACACATGCTTTTAGTTGATATTTCCTCCTTTTAATATTGAGCCCACAGGCATTTATTGAGGAAATAATATGTATGGATGGTGGATGGTGTACATACAATGTAAATTAGCCAAAGAGACATTTTTGTTCTCTAGTAGCTTATATTTTTTTTCTTTAGAGAAATTGAACTAAAGCAGATCCTCTGTTTTCACAATCTCTCCTTTCCCAACAGGTGTTCTATTGTTAATTCTTTGGGGTTTGAATAATCTGAATTAAAAAAAAACTTTTCTGCATTGGCAGGGCTTCTTTCCCATTGTGAATTCTCTGCTCCTAAATAAAGTTTTACTATTTTCCAGCATCTTTGTATACCTAGGGCTAGTCACCAGCAAGAAGTGATATAAGCATACTCTCAAGGTCTTTCTGAAGAACTTTGGAATTGATTGATAGATATGGGAGACACTGGCACAGGACCACCCAGCATGGTATGCCTTCATCAAAGAAGGCACTGTATTCTATGAGCAAAACAGAATTGCAGTAGCTTAAAGAAATATGAGATACACAAATTCAGATACATCTCCACTCTAAATGTTCATATTGACTATTTGTGCCCAACCTGTGGTACAGCCTTCCTAAGCTCGTATTGGTCTGATCAGCCACAGTTGGACACACTATACCTTGACCCCAGCATAGTGATGTCTTTTTGGTACTCTTCAAGAATGAAGGAAAATAACCAAACTAACCACCAGCAAGAATTCACAGAATTTATTCCCGCTTTTCTAATTTACCTTTTCTATCATGTAGTCTTTTCTATTTCGTTACTTTAAAATATTTCTGAAGACCATATAAAATACATATTAATATCACTGCCCTAGAGTAGGTGCCCAATAAATGTTTTCTGATTGATTGGTTGATGGATATTCATTGAAAATAAAAAGTAGAATGGTGAAGTAATAAGATCTGATCCTTATACCTTAACTCTCACTTCTAATTCGTCTCTAATTCATACATGAAGCAGCCCTAGACTTGGAGTAAGGAAGATGAATACAATTCCCACTTCAGATGTTTTCTAGCTATGTAACCTTAGGCAAATTGTTTAACTGCCATGGTCTTCAGTTTTCTGATCTAATAAAAAAAAAAAGAAATTTTGACTCAGTGATAACTAAGATCCCTTCTGACTCTAAATATAGGATCCTATAATCCAATGGGCTAAATTTGTCTTTACTCCAAAAGCTCTTTTTAATATCCTTAACTCAAATTAGCACAAAAATGACAGATTTCCATGGGATCAGTTCTTCTGCCTATTCCATTCAATTGGTTTATAGTATAAACCTTGGAGCAGGGAGAGAGAGAAATAAGATGAGTGCTGCTTTTTGTGTCTTTGTTTTTGTTTTGTCCCAGACTTGTAATTTTATTGTTATGGGGAATTCCTGGCTAGGAAACTACCTCTTCCAATGAAGACCAGCAACTGCTTTGCAACTTGGCATCTTCTGAGTACATTTTGAATTACCATTCACGGATCACTGCTGGGTCCACAGGGCTTTGGGGTGTAGTGGTGGTGGTGGTGGTGGTGGTGGTGGTAATGATGATGATGATATTGATAGCTAGCATTTATATAGCATCTACTACATGCCAGGCACTGTACTAAGTACTTTAAGAATATTATCTCAACCTGTGAGGCAAGTGTTATTGTTATCTCCATTTTATTATTATTATGCCTATATTTCCAGGTGAGAAAACTGAGGCAAATAGAGGTTAAATGATTTGCTCAAAGTCACTCTGCTAGTAAGAATCTGAGGCTGGATTTGAACTTAAGTCTTCCTAACTCCAGGCCCAGAGCTCTATCCATGGTACCTGCTAGATACCTGAGTACAGAGTTCTATGCTACGCCCTTCTCCATTAAGGCAACCCAGGCATGTAGTTTGAACTGAGTTTGGTCAAAATCGGTTTCATCATATTGATTCATTAAGTCCCCCACCCTAGCTTCCCAGGATGATTTACTTATAGCTTAGAGTACGGCTCACATGTCTAAGGTTTACCCAAAATGGGAGTAGCAAAAAGGTGCTCAGTGTACAATATGAATACGGTATGGCACAGGTAAATTGTTCCTACATACAAAAGGAATGCTAAACATAAAAGGACTCAAAACCATATTAATAGAACAAGACTGAGTAACATAACTATTGTTATAATCTGTTGAAGGGCTTATACTTAAGTATCATAAGGACATAAAGCAGTTTGTGGGGTAGCTAATTAGGCATTTTATATCTCCTCTCAGCCCTACCATTCCACTCTGAGCCTGAACCTGCTCTGAAGTTCATGCTCAGTTATTTTCATGCTCAACTGCTCCTATTTCTGCTCCAGCCAACTTCTGTTGCAACTGCTGCTACCTCACTGGCAGACTTCAGACCCCTTGAACTCTAAAGGTCATCTCGAGGTCTGAATACATTCATCTAAAGGTTTTTGCTCAGTCACTTACTAAGGAAAGGAAGCACAGAAGAGGCATCTCGAGTCCAGACATACTCAAGTTTACCTAATTAGGACATGTGCTTTAGCTGCCATATGCTTGAGATCACATAGAGTCCACAGTGGAGAATGGGGCCAGTTTCCTCTTTACCTATCTGATTCTTGGAACACAGCTCAAAAACAAACCTATACATTTTTGTGGGCAGAAAGGAAAAGAGGAGGAGGAAACATCACCTGTTTCATACATCCACTGATTCATCAGCTCTTTGGACAGTGCAACCAAAAAGATAACTCTTTATTATCTTACAGCAGAGGTGTCAAACCTGCAGCCCACAATACTCCCAAGTACTGCCAGAACAAGATTAAAATGTAATTAGAAAAATACCTAACAAAATAAATAAAAATGCATTAAGACATAGATATTATTACATTTTAAAACTAAGTTAATGAGAGGCCTGTAGGGATCCTTTTGTACAGATTAGTAATCCCCATTTTTGTTTGAATTTGACACTGCTGTCTTAGAGTAGTAAATGTAAGACTCACTGAGTCACACATGGATAGAAGCAAGTCTCCCAAAACTTCCATATAGTTGCCTGGAACCAAAAATGGTGACCCTGCCTGATGATGTCCAATTGGGAAAAGGAATATGAAGATGCCCCTTCCCTCAATTCATTGATGGTGCTAGATTTGATGTAGCCTTCAGGATATTCTTCACTCTTGTCAGACCTAATATTATCCAGAAGAAAGAGGATAATGTTAGCCAAGCTAGTTATGAAGAGAGATATAATACCTACTATACATACAGAGAAACTTATAGCTTGTGCCAAATAAATTTATGTTAGGATCTGATTGCTCTGCTAGTGCTGAAACTAACTTAACTTCCCTTGATTTAACATAAGAAATAAGTAATCAACCAAAAAACAAAAGGTCAAAATTAGTATGAGACTTCTATCCTCTTGGGGACTGAAAGAGTCGTCCCAGGGTCAACGCTCTTTTACTCTCTCTTCCTCCCTCTGTCTCTAAGGAAAAGTCCTTTTAGGGGCAAGCAATGACAGAAGCTACTTCTAAAATCTAATAAAATAGAACAGTGAATTAAAGGAAATGTCATTTCGGTTCTGTTTGGTGGACAGGATAAAATGAGCATGAATTTTGATTCTGATTTTGTTCAGTTCAAGTCCCTAGTTTAAAGGATGAAAAAGGCTATTATGGAAACCTGGGAAAGGCCCTGAATCCTTGTAGTGAAGGCAGAAAAGCTGTTTCCATATCTTTGTTTATTTTTTACTTGAAGGTAATCTTTAAAATGCTTATATATGTCACTCTTACAACCTCATTTTAGGTGGTGAGCTCCTGAGGGCAGAGTCTGGGGTATACAATTCTGTGGAAACCCAATACAGGGAAATCTGTAAACATGGTGGTGTTTAACAAGAGAATGTGGGGAAGGAGACAGAGGAGAGAGATAGAGAGGCAGAAGGGGGGGATCATGCCAGTTTAGTTTTTTAGGCACAACCACACTTCATCTGCAAATATGAAGGCCTAGAAAAGACAGGCACATAAAACTAAACTCAGGTAAACAGTCCCCCAAAATATTGTACCTGCTTAGATAATAAGCACATTTCAGCAGTTTTCAGTCATGTTGACAGTGTTCAAATTTGTGTTATCTACAGCACCGCTAGAATTTTGGTTTTATTATTGACTTAAAAAAACTACAATGCAGATTTTAGTTTTTATTCTCTCTGTTGATGCTTCTAAGACAGGCACATATTTGCTAGAACAAAGTATAATTCCACCTGCTTTTCTAGCTTGGGGACCATCTAAAGGAGGCAGGACATTTAGAGATAGGTGAAGCTGTAAATCCAGACTGATTCTCAGATTTTATTCAAGATATATTGCGTTCTCCTCTCTCTCTCTCTCTCTCTCTCTCTCTCTCTCTCTCTGTGTGTGTGTGTGTGTGTGTATGTGTGTGTCTATATTTCTTTCTCTCTGATTTTTATTTTTATATAATTTTTAGAGTGATACAATGGAAAGATCACTGGATTAGAGAGAAACTGGGCTTGAATTTTTCCTCTGTTAGTTACTATCTATGTGATTTTAGCAAGTCACTGAATCTCTCTGGCCCTCAATTTCCACATCTGTAAAATAAGGGAATTAGACTAGACACCTTCTGAATCCTCTTCAAATTCTATATCTATGATCCTATGATCCAATATTATTAAATCATGAATTTTAATACTGAACATCTTGCCTTCTTGGATGAGTTGGGAGCTACATCATTGCAAGAAATAATCAGCTAGATGCAATCATACTCCATTGAAATAATTCATTTATTGTATTTTTATCTCCCACGCATGCCTGTGCACACAGTGGACACATGTGTGTTGCTTACTTGCTTGATAGCCTTCTTGCGCATTTAAGTCATAGGATCATAGACATAAAATTGAAAAGGACTTTGTAAACCTTCTAGTAGAAATCTTATTTTACAAATGAGGAAACTGAGGTACAGACAAGTGAAGTGACTTGCCCAATGCCACATATTATTCACGAATAAGTGAAACAGTCAAAATTTGAACCCAAGCCTTTAAACTCCAAACCCAGTACTCTTTCCAATGCACCAAACTGCCTCCTCAATCTGCTTTATATGAATCCTAGATTTTACCAAAACTGAATAAACAGCAGATCAAGTGATTGCTGGTAATTTTCCCTTTGATCTGGATTCTTTCTCTCCGCTAAAGAAAAATGACAGCATAACTCAGTGGGTGACATTAGTTAAAGGTCAAATTTGATTCTAGGCTAAGAAAGGAAGAAAAATAAAAATGGGTTTCTTAAATTTCAACCCTACTTGGTGACTCATTGTGATAAATTAATGGATAGAACAAATACCGCATTCCTATCTGTAAAGTATTCTTTTTTTTTATTTGCCTTACATCCATCGGCGTAAGAAAATTTTAACAAATAAAAACATCTTAAGACCCACAAACTTCCTGGCACACATTTTCGACTTTGTTGAGCTTCCTGATAAATTGTCTTGGGGATCTTTTCTTTTCGCCTTAACGATTCAGGATGTCTCTGGTGACATGGCTCATGTCAGTCTGAGGGTTGAGGAAAATGCATTCATTTGCAGTTGCTACCAGACTGTAACAATAGAGAGGATAATTTAGTGGTAAAAGAGACAGAGGCTGTGAGGGCTAGATTAGACAATATTTTCAAGAAATGTTAGCTGCCAGAGGCAGGTCCCTAGGTCTCTGTGCAATTACAGCAATCAGTCTGTTACACGTAGAACAATGTGCCTACCACCTCTTACATAACAATTACTAGTGACCAGCACAATCCACAGGAGATGAGAAGTTGATGCACACTGTAGACTGTTATTGTTTAAGTTTAGTTTTAAGTTTGGTCTTAACTTTAGGTTAATACTCATCAAAGATAGTACATTTGTTGATTTCAGTTCTCCCTGTGCTGCTAGAGTTTAAAAAGATGTTTCCCTCAAAAGTTGTTTTGTTAGCATAAGATTGTTTGCAGCTGAATTCTGGTCTGCTCTACTTATATTTTCATTACTTTCCTATTACCCCGTGCCAGATTTGCCAATCAATTCTACTTCAGCGGTTGAATTTGTGGATCAAAGATAAAGTATGTTGCTTTCTTTGGAGAGTAAAATCTCCCAGGACAGCAGCTGCAATGAGATTTCCCCTAAAAACTATTAATGGACCCTAAAGAAGCCGTTGAGGCAAAATGTCCAGTCCTCAAATGTAAGTTCTTTAGGATTTAAAAATCTTCCACTAGCCAATGTGCAGATATTCCCTGGTATCAAGCCCCCTGTGGTGCTGATCATAGTACCCAGCAGCTAGTTCCTTCAGCTCCTCAGCAACACCAGGCACTCACAGGGTAGGGTATTTCCAAAGGGAAATGACTTCAGGGCCTCTCCTTATCTCCTTTTCACCTCCCTCCTCCAATGGCCTCAATTTCAACATAGACTCACCCCTTTTCCACTATAAAACTTTCCTAGGGTAATAGATGTCCATGGGACAAGAGAGGCAGGAGCACGGGCCTTGCACCCCAACTGCATAAAAATCTGCCTAAGATTACAGGGGGGACAGGGTAATAGCTTTGTTCCCAAGTAGATATCTGGATGCCAAGCTGCAGCCTGGAATTTTTACAGCTGAGTTTTAAACTCCTGACAATGAGCATTTATAATAGAAATGCTGCCAGACCTTTAACTATAGCGACGCCACTATAATATTTATAAGTACCTTATACTCTTTCCAAACACATGTGCTCATTACTTATGTCTCCGCTTCTGCCTCTCTTCTGGGGAACCTTTCTGCATAAACAAAGCAGATTGGCTTGCTTATACTCCCAAATTCTAACTGCTCTACATCTCAATCTGTTATGAGAAAGCCAGTTGAAGGGGGATGAGAAACGGAGACTCCTCCATAGGGTTTTTACAAATCAATGGTTTTTTGCAATACACAAATTTCCTTTTTCTCCTCTCTTCTTTTTGGAATTAGCAAACCTGTCTATCTTTTGGCATTTAAGATTTTTTTTTCAATTACATCCCTAAGGGGAGGACAGGACTCCCCAGAAGTTAGGAGGGAACCTGTTAACCAGGCCTTACAGACCCTGACAATTAGGCTGGCTTTAAGTAAACAGAGGAAAAGAAGTTCTTCATCAATGAAAGGCCACTCAGAGTGCTGACAGCTTATCTGGTCCAACATAAGCAGGTTTCTGGGGAAACTGATTGCTTAATAGTGATGGGGAATGACAAGGATTTCCTAACTCTTCCATGCAAACCTCAAAGCAATTTTGTGTCTGGGCACAAATTCATCTAGCAGCTAAGACACAGCTTATATGGCCTGCAGGTGAGAAGGAAACAAACAAAAATGAAACAATCCCTTTCTTTGGTGCCAGTTTACAAAAGAAACCAAATTCTCATCACGACTCAGGTCATTGACCCTGCCACCAAATAAAGATGGAATTCAGAATGCTGTAGGAATAAATCTGTCTGTGCCATATCCGAAGGACACTGATAATGCTAACATTTCCATTAAGACTCTTTCGTGATATACTTTAGGTCATCATCTCATTTAGGCTTGAAATTCCTCTTGTCTAATCCCAGTTTGGCCAACAGTTAATCAGGAAGGGAAGTTAATCCAAAAAGTTAATCCCTTCTGGGAAGGGAAGGAGGCTTGAAGAAAATGTTAATTTTTGGAATTTAAAGTCATGAGAAGAAAAAAAGACAAAGGATAGGGTTCATGTTGAGGCTCCCTCCTACCACCATAATTGCTCAGGGCTGCTTCACAGAGTCACTGTGTCCATACTTTCCAATGCTGCTTAAGCCCAAAGGATCAGTCACTTGGGGAATTTTAGGAAGTCTCAAAGAAGAACCACCAACAGCCACATCATGAGAATCTTACTACTTAAAACCTGTAATGAGGAAAATAGCCTAAATTTTCAGGTACCTACCGTGGAAGCCTGGTTATTTATTATATGTTTGGAACACAAAGAAATACATTATCTATCAGTATGGTGTAAACTGACTAGAAGGGGTTGTGAAAGTAGAGGATGTCAGTGATGGGGGGAAGAGGAGGAAAGGAGGGAGGCTTTTGGAAGTTAATCTCTTCCATTGGCAAGAGTCTGTGAAACCATCTTTTCCTAATCTTGAAGGAAACAAACAAAACAAAACAAACTCTCTCTTAAATACCAATCTATGAAGGGTGCCAAATTCTGATGATTACTCAAGTCATTGGACTTGTCATTGATTAAAGATAGATTAAGATAGGATCCTACAAGCCACTTGTCAAATGCTTTTTAACTATTTGGATAATTTAAGAGAATTGTGCTAGTCAATATCCAGAAGTAATCTCGAACATTTCGATAGGAAGTATTTCCAAAAAGCTTACCAATCTATTAAAATTTGTATTAAAAAAACCAACAGCCTTCTTTTACTTCTTACATAATGATCTGTTATAAATGATATGTGCAAAGGCAAAAAATTTCTTTGTTTTAAAGAAATGTACTACAGATATATGGGTCATATTTTAATTTGTTATTAACATTTTATTTTTTTCTGTTTTGATTTCACCAAGAATCAGTTCCATTTCTTTCAGAATATCTTAAATTTTAAATGAATTTACTTATTTTTACATGTGTATTAGGAAACTAGAATGAGAACATGTTCTAATTTCCCCAACAGCAGAATTAGGAGATGATACCTAAGATCCTATCCAACTCTAATGAGCCATTAGGACTCATGAAAAATAATTTTGTTTACATTTCAAACTTTATATAATATGTTACTGAATGTGAAAAGAAAGTTTCATAAAATAAAAAATATTTGTGAAAATTGAAATACATTTCCATTTACTATTGGTCTAAGACAACCTAGGGACCCTGATCTTAATCAGGTGAACAGCCTGAGAAGGAAAAAGTCTAAAAAACACACCTAATTCCCTGAAGTTGCTCATTTTTTCACATCTTGGACAATATTAGCTGTTGCTAAATTTGTAGTTCTTTTGACATGCTAGAAAATGATTATTGATATCTGTATATATATTGTATACATATATACAATTTTCTACAGATATATACAAATATAAACACATTGTATATGTTTTTATCTATTTATATATATAATTAAGTTAATAATTCAAAAATAATTATATAAAGACAATATATTCTTATATCTATTCTGTCCAAATTTCTAACAAATTACTGAATGTAGTTAGATCTCTCAATTATACCATGAAAGCTTTTCAAGATTTGGGATTTAGATAGTATGGAAGCTATTTATGGATTTTCTCTCCCATTGCAGTTTATTAGAAACTGCAAGAGACTTTATTAGAAAACACTCTGATTTTAACATAGAAGACACCTAATTTCAAATGTTGGATCTGATATTTCATCTAGTTGTGTGAACATGGGCTCATTCAATCTCCGTAAACCTCAATATCTTCAGGTATGAAATAAGGACAATGGATATTTACCTTACTTTGCAGGGCTGTTTTTAAACCATAAAGTACCATCTAAATGTGAATTGTTATTAAACAATTTTGATCAGATAGGAATAAGTGTTTCTGAATAGTCTATTAAACATATACTGATACCATTGAAATGATATCTCTCCTGTTTTACCTTAGAGGAATTAGTTTTTTTTGCATTTTTGCATTTTTTTGCATCTTTTGCATTGCTTGTGGGAAATCTTTCTCCAAAGATTCTTTTTTTTCCAATAAATGGAATGTAACACTTGCAGTCTGTTAGATTACTTAAGCCACTTAGTACTAGATCATAATGGCAAGAGATATTGACATATTTCATAATATCGTTAAATGTCCTTTATAAATAATTCCTTTCAATTTTTGAAAGTGACATTCTCAAGGAGCTTCTGAGAGAGAATCTCCATATATTTCTACTGACCAGGTTTCCCATAATCACAATTGCCAGAAGAGTATTTGACAGTCATAAATAAAGGACTAGCATCCCATTATAATAAGAGTTAATAAGAGTTTCCATATATAACTCATTTGAGCCTAATGACAACCCTGTGAAGCATGTGATGTTATTATTCCCATTTTATAGATGAGAAAACTGAGGCTAAGAAAGTTTAAATGACTTGCCCAGGGTCACATAGTTAAAACATGTCTGAGGCAGGATGTGAAGTCAGGCTGACTGACTTCAAATCCAACACTCTATCCACTATCCTACCACCCAGCTGCCTCTAGTTTCACAAAAGAAATAAGGGACATTTATCTTGGAGCATTGAAGAATTAGGGATTAGCACAATCCCAGTCTTCAATTACTTGAAGGACTGTCACATGGTAGCAAGATTAGATTTATTCTAATAAATTGAAACAGATTTTTTCAGTCTTACTAGAATTCTACATAGCAGAACCACAACCACCTGGTAGAAGTTTAGAGGGAGGTGGATTTGGACTTAACAAAAAGAAAAGTGGTCTAATAGTCCATAAATTGAATAGCTACCTCAAAAAAAAATAGTTAGGGTTCTAATAGAACCTGATTGCTGTCTGTCAAGCATATTGTGGAAAGCATTCCTTCTTTAGAGCTTTGGATTTGATCTCTAAGGTTGTTTTTAACTCCTTACTTCTATAATTCTATGATTTTACAAGACCCCTGTGTTATGGTGAATTTATTTCATCTGTAAGTTATATTGTATTTTAGACAATACCAGCAAAATGGGTTTATTTGGGCCTGGATTCTCATAATTACTTTTGGTCTTTGATAAGCCCTTGAATGATCTTCATTTTCATATCAAATCCTGGAAATCAAATGTGGGTGATGATTTTCTAACATGGCATGGAGGATGTGTTGTGTGAAGTCCAAATGCCTGTAGATAATGAACTCCTCCAGATGCTCCTGCTTGCTGACAATATTGTGTTTATTATGTTGAGCCCTGAAACCCTATAGGGCTTCCTTAATGGGCTACTCAAGAGAAAAAGACCTAGCAATCCAAACAAGTAAAACCAAGTAGAAGAAAAATTCATATTGTCCAAATAATGACATGCAGTTACATGGACAGTCCAATGAATTGGCAGATCAAATTTGAACTGTCCATACAAACAGATCAAGAGCTAGCTCAAAAATGCATAAGAGGAAGACATTGGGCTGGAAGGCATTAGAGAAATTCCTCTGCATTTCCAGCAGTCCCAGGTGATATTCTGCTACAAAAGGCCAACTTTTTAACCCTATATACTAAAATCCCAAAATGTCATGATCTCTAAAGAATTAAAATTGAAGATGGAGCCAAGATGGCAGAACAAAAGCAGTGACTTGCTTGAGCTCTCCTCTAAACTTCTCCAAATACCTGTAAAAATTACTCTAAACAAATTCTAGAACAGCAGAACCCACAAAAAGACTGAGCAAAACAAATTTCTAGCCCAAGACAACCTGGATGGTTGATGAAAAAGATATGTTGCACCAGGCTGGGAGAGGAGCACAGTTCAGTGTAGGCCTTACAGACAAAGACAGGGCCCCAGCAAACCTGGAGAAGGCCTCAAGCGACTGAATCACTGGCAGTTGTGGTGGCTTCCAGACTTCTCAACCCACAAATGCCAAAGACAACTTAGAAAGTCAGTAGGAAAGGTCTGTTGGACCTGGGTGAGAAAGGAGGTCAGTCCAGACTCAGCCCTGGTACAGACCCAGGGCAGCAGTGGCAGTGGCTGCTTCTGGAGCTCTCAGTCCACAGATGGTGGGGGGATGAGCAGTTGATAAGACAGAGAGTGCAGGGATCTCTGTACTGGCACTGAGGCAGGATTCTCTTGCTTTGCCCATGGTGCTGGGTTGCAGCCCTGGGTGTTGGTCCTGGAGCGAGCAGGAGCTTGTGGCAGCGATGGAGAGGGAATCCTCCTCACAGTTCCAAGGCAGAAAAGAGTGCTTGTGGTCACTCATAGACCTGAGCACAGGCCATGAAAGGAGTAAACACCTTTTCTTTCCTCATATTACCTTGGAAGAACTGAAAATTTATAGGTCCCTAAAAGAATCTCTGAAAAAAGCTGCACAAAACCCCTGAAGCTTGGGACAGTACACTCTCCAGACTGGAAGCAGAACCCTACCTTAACAAAGAGTTTAAAAGTCAAGTAATTGTCTGGGAGCATGAGCAATAAGTGCAAAAAAAAAAACCCTCGGACTATAGAATCTTATTTTGGTGACAAAGAAGACCAAAACATATGACCAGAAGAAGACAACAAAATCAAAGCTCCTACATCCAAAGCCTCCAAGAAAGATATGAATCAGTCTCAGGTGATGGAAGAACTCAAAAAGGATTTTGAAAAGCAAGTAAGAGAATTAGAGGGAAAATTGGGAAGAGAAATGAAAGTGATACAAGAAAATCATGAAAAACAATTGAACAGCTTGCTAAAGGAGACTGAAAAATACTGAAGAAAATAACACCTTAAAAAATAGCCTAACCCAAATGGCAAAAGAGGTCCAAAAAGCCAATGAGGCTTAATGCCTTAAAAAGCAGAATTGACTAAATGGAAAAGGAAGTCCAAAAGCTCACTGAAGAAAATAATTCCTTAAAAATTAGAATGGAGCAAATGGAAGCTAATGACTCTATGAGAAATCAAGAAATTATAAAACAAAACCAAAAGAATGAAAAAATAGAAGACAATGTGAAATATCTCATTGGAAAAACAACTGACCTGGAAAATTGATCCAGGAGAGATACTTTAAAAATAATTGTACTACTTTAAAGCCATGATCAAAAAAAGAGCCTCAAAAAAAAAAAAAAAAAGACATCATCTTTGAAGAGATTATCAACAAAAACTGTCCTGATATTCTAGAACTAGAAGGTAAAATAGAAATTGTAAGATTCCACCGATCACCTCCTGAAAGAGATGCCAAAAGGAAAACTCCTAGGAATATTATAGCCAAATTTCAGAGTTACCAGGTCAAAGAGAAAATATTGAAAGGAGCCAGAAAGAATTCAAGTATTGTGGAAACACAATCAGGACAACACAAGATTTAGCAACTTCTACATTAAGGGATTGGAGGTCTTGGAATATGATATTCTGGAGGTCAAAGAAGCTACGATTAAAAGCAAGAATCACCTACCCAGCAAAACTGAGTATAATCCTTCAGGGGGAAAAATGGATATTCAATGAGATGGAGGACTTTCAAGCATTCTTGATGAAAAGACCAGAGCTGGATAGAAAATTTGACTTTCAAATACAACATTCAAAAGAAGCATGAAAAGTTAATCAGGAAAGAGAAATCATAAGGGACTTACTAAAGTTGAATTGTTTGCATTCCTATGTGAAAATATGTTATTTATAACTCAAGAGACCTTTCTCAGTATTAGGGCAGTTGGAGGGAATATACATACACATATATACTTATACAGATACATAGATATAGATAGATAGATAGATAGATAGATAGATAGATAGATAGATAGATAGATAGA
>NW_020955033.1:7433880-7488650 GCF_900497805.2 Vombatus ursinus
AGATAGATAGATAGATAGATAGATAGATAGATAGATAGATAGATAGACAGACAGACAGAGGGCACAGCATGAGTTGAAAATGAAGGGATGTTATCTAAAAAATAAAATTAAGGGGTGAGAGAGGATTGTACTGGGAGAAGGAAAAAAGGGAGAGAAAGAATGGGGTAAATTATCTCACATAAAAGACAAGAAGAAGCTTTTACAGTGGAAGGGAGGAGAGGGTAAATGAGAGGGAATGATTGAATCTTACTCTCATTGGATTTGGCTTAAGGAGGGAATAACATACACCCTCTATTGGGTATGGAAATCTATCTTATCCTACAGGAAAATAGGGGGAAAGAGAATAACAGAGGGGGGATAATAGAAGGGAGGGTATATTGGGGGAAGTGGTAATCAGAAGCAAACTTTTTGAGGAGGGATAGGATCAAAGGAGAGAATAAAATAAAAAGGGGGGTGAGATAGGACGGAGGGAAATATAGTTAGTGTTTCATAACATGACTATTTTTGGAAGTGGTTTGCATGACTACAAATGTATAAACCATATCGAATTGCTTGCCTTCTCAATGAGGGTGGGTGGGGAGGGAGGAAGGGAGAGAATTTGGAACTCAAAGTTTTAAAAACGAATGTTAAAAATTGTTTTTATATGCAACTGGAAAATAACATATACAGCAATGGGGTGTAGAAATCTATCCTGCCCTACAGGAAAATAGAAGGGGAAGGGGATAAGAGAAGTGGGAAGGCAGATTAGGGGAAGGGTATTCAGAATGCACATCATCATGGGGCAGCTAGGTGGCACAGTGGATAGGCACACCAACCCTGAAGTCAGGAGGACCTGAGTTCAAATCAGGCCTCACACCAAACACTTGACACTCTGTGTGACTCTGGGCAAGTCACTTAACTCCAATTGCCAAAAAAAAAAAAAAAAGTGTCACTCACAGAATGCACGTCAGCTTGTGGTAGGGGGAGGGGAGAGATGGGGAGAAAATTTGGAACTCAAAATCTTATGGAAGTGAATATTGAAAACTAAAAATAAATTAATTAAAAAAAGAATTAAAATTGAAGGCTACCCAAAGGGTAATGGAAAAATACATAGAGAGTATAAATAAGCTAAAGCATAGTATTGATAATGATTCATATATAAGAAGTGGCATATGAGATATTATTAAATACACCCTACCAACAAATGAATCAGATTACTTGTCAATTCGTAAGGATAAGAGGTGATACATAGATTGCTCGTGTGTTGCACTGGTATCCACAAAATACCTAGAAAGACCCAGAGGAAGGCCTTTGGGGTATGTTCTCAATGAAGTATCAGTGGAATGGTAAGAACAAGAATTATACCTAATGATAATACATGATGTGGTCCAATCTGCATAGTGAAGGTAATACTCACATTTGATATACCAGAGATCCATTATAGCATAGAAATACCAAAGCCTAAGAACTTTTTGCCAGAACATCCTTTTTTTTTTCATTATTCTCTTCTTACTTGCTATATCTCAAAAAATAAGGAAATTGAGGGGATTAGGATAGCAAGCAGTTAATTGTGGGAATTAAGTGAACCATACTGAAACCGTCTTGTGACTCGATTCTGGACCTAGCTCAGTTCCTTTTCTATTCAATTATAAGTCTAGTCCAACTTCTGTCTTGTGAGTAAACTTTATTCAATTGTGGAAACTGGGGAAGAAACCTTATCAAATCATTTGAACCTAGCCCTGTGTGGCTGGGAAGCTGGATACCTCTCCCTACTGTTTAGAGATCCTTAAAAAGGCCCTAAGTTATGCTGATCAGAAAATTGGTCAGATCCAAAGATTGATGCAGTTTTCTCACAGTTGTACATCTTGAGCAACCCATGCGTCTTATCTGAAAACTGGCCTCATTCTGATCAGTTATTGTTTCCATGTTTCTTTGATTGTTTACAGATACTCAGGGGGAATGGGACACCTCTTTTTCTGAATTCAAGGAATTTTACCTGTTTGCTTTCCCCTCCCAACTTGGAAAACCCTCAATCGTTCATCCAATTAGAAATCAAATTGCTTAATGTTGTATTGTTTCCTTTTAATTAGCTGGCCTTATTTGATTAGTTGTTTTTAATGTGTAAAAGTCCGTCTCCCCCTGTATTTGGGTCCAGGCCTAAGCTAAAGGGATCTGGTCCCTGTTTCTTGGGCAATTGCCATGCATTGCTAAATAAATCAATATGCTCAAAAGATCAAACCTTTGTTTTCCTCAATCATTTCATATTTTACCTGCCATATAACTACCATAACTATAGTATCTGAAGTAAAAATTTTATTTTCCTCTATAGCAGTGGTTCTCAGAGTATATCCACTAGTCCCTCCTAGCTCCCCAAGATCTTTTCAGGGGGGCCTTTGAGGTCAAAACTCTTTTCATAATAATATTAATGTATTATTCACCTATCATATTATTTTTCCCTTTTCCAACTACGTATGTGTAAGGCTGGATTTCCTTCATGTACTTCAACCAAAACAACATATCACAACAGATTGAATGCAGAAACAGATATGAGAATCCAGCTGTCTTCTATTAAGGCAGACATTAAAAAAGATTTGCAAAAATATGTAAAACTGTGCCATTTTTCTCACTGATTTTTTTGTTTTGGAAAATACAGTTATTTTCATAAAATCATGTTATTTATGGTAGTATATAATAGTTTTATTATTATTTAAATGAATTAATACATAATTTTAAAACCTATCCATTTTAATTTTAATACAGCAAAACCAATAAATATAACTCATATAAACAAAAGCTCTTGGAGTGTCTTCAATAATTTTTAAGAGTATAAAGAGGTCCTGAAAACAAAAAGTTTGGGAAAACTAGTGTAAGGTTTCTTCTATGTTGTTCTTAGCCTTGTAACTCCACCCCACCCTCTAGCCTCATGGCTCATTTAGCTTCTTGATCAATTTTATGTCTCAGATTTCAGTTTTATTGAATATTGGATTACCAGATTTGCCAACCATGAGGTCTTCAGATTCTGCCAACATAGACTTGAAATTCATCATTATCCAAGTACACCAGATAGAACATGGGTAGAAAATATATTAAAGATAGCAAGTCACCTCAGTGGATGATCTTGCTGGCAGATCAAAGTTAGATGACAAGAAAAAAGTCTTAGCAACAAAACTAGAAGCAATTGGATGATTTTGTAAAATGATGTGAAACAAAAACAATGCTTCTACAAATATAGAAAGCAGCCATGGGAGATGGCATAGCACATTCTGAAAAAAAGATAATGATTAGTATTAATTATAATTCATATCACTATTATAACTTGCATTCATGTAGCCTCATTGTACTTCAGCTTACCTTCACATATATTATGTCTCCCTGTTCAGTTTCTGAGGAGAAGAAGCAAGCCATATCCAGGTAAAAAGGATTAGAGAATGATCAATTCACGTTGATTCAAAGAGAATTTCTTAATCATTCAATCAACAAACAAGTATTTCATTCCTATGTACCAGGTACTATGCTAGGTGGTAGGGCTAGTGTGTTTTCACATTTGTATAGGATGGAAATCACAACATATTTCAGACTCTCAAACGTGTCTCACAGATAAAATATTCCATGTTCATCATTTTTAAATAGATCTTTTGTGTTGCACAAATGATTTTTAGTGTTGAAAAAAAGAGAGGTAGCCTCACTCTGCCATTTCAGGTTTTGGTCTTCTGGAAAGAATGTTTCCCCTGAAGATTAAGGATAACAACTAACATTTATCTAGTGATGTAAGCTTTGCAAAGACCCTTAAGTATGTTACCTCATTTGATACTCATAACAACCTGTGAGCAGACACTATTATTACTCCCATTTTACAGATGAGGAAACTAGGGCTGAAGTAGATTGCATCTTGCTCAGGGTCACACCACTAAGTGTCTGAGACTGGATTTGAACTTGGGTCTTCCCCAGCATAAGTTCAGCGATGAATCCACTGTGCCAATAAACTGCAGAAGATTAAGGGAGTTTGCTATATATTGAAAACCAAATTGATTCTCATTACTAAAGCACAGGGTCATTGCATTCTCCTACCTTAATTGTGCTGCTACCACTTCTTCCTTAAATTTCTGGTATAATTGACATAATGAATTAAGTTGGTGATTCTTTCTCAAATGTGTGCTGGTACTGATTATATCAGACCAATCTTAATTAGAACAAAATGTATTTTTACAACTGTGAAGGGGAAGGTAGAATAAAATTCAGAGAACTTTAAAGAAAATATATTGGGGGGGAGGGATGTAGAAAAGCAAGTTTGATGACAACGGAAATCACATTATAACAAAAAAGAAACTCGGGGGAAAAAACAATTTCTGTTCTCCGGTCATGCACCAATTCATCAGTGTAAAGCAACCAGGCCCTACATCTTTCCATCTATTTCTGAAGGAAAACCTTCAATCTCATAGACTCAGTTACTTTTCTATAGACTGACCCACACATGATCTGTGAATGGTGAACTTTGCTAGAAGAAGATTATACTGAGTTTAAGAATCTTGCAGATGAGTTCTTGCTTAGAGGTTTAACTGGGATGCTAAGAGTGGGAGAAGGGAGGAGGGTAGATATGTATAATTAATGATGTTCAGTCATTTCAGTAAAATCTGATTTTTTGTGATCCAATTTGAGGTTTTCTTGGCAAAGGTATCAGAGTAGTTTGCTATTTCCTTCTCCAGCTCATTTTATGGATGAGGAAACTGAGGCAAACAGGGTTAAGTGACTTGTCCAAGTATCTGATGCCAGATTTAAAATCCCAAAGATTAGTCTTCCTGATTCCAGGCCTGGCACTCTATTGACGTATATTATTACGTGAACACTGTCCTGAATGTGGTACTCAGTTTTGCAGGGGCTTGGTTTGATACCTGCCCCCGCCCCAGGATTGTTGCTTGTTAGAATTGCACAGCCTAATTTAAGCCCTATGTTTTGCAACTAGTCTATATTTGAGCAGTTGATTTCAGATAGCTCTTGAAAACAGGAAGTGAATGCTATAATTTTAAAGAACTATTTGGCAATCAACCCAGTAAGAATAAGGATCCCAGATTTTTAAAAGGGGGGAAAAAACAAACCTCAGCGATTTAACATTGAAAATCCTCGAAACAAAGCATAACAAAAAATAGCTTTCTGTAACTGACTTCTGGCAGCTTTTTTGTGGCAGGGAAGTAGGGGGATGGACAAACTTTTAAAATTGTCTAAGTATTCAAGAATTAAAAAGCCCAATGTGTTTCTTTAAAATAGAAGGGTGGCATGATGAAAAATCAATTTATTTTCAATTATGATCCATTTCCGATGAAGAAAAGCAGAAGAGGATCATTTTGTCAAGGCAATTACCCTCCTGAAAGCTAATATGTTCATCATGTTGAATCTGAAAGGAAAAAAATGACAATAATTGGGAGAAACATTATTCTCTTTCCCACGGAAATGTTGCTGTAAAATCACAGGGAAATAATTAAGTGCAGAGGTGCTCTTTAAAGGGAACAAGACAAATCTAGCAGAAGGAGTACTTCTGGATTAGATAGGAATTTGTACTCCCTAGGGCATATGTTTACCACACCTGGAGGTGCCCAAGACCTGCTAAACAATGTTTAAATTGGGTTCTTCACGTCAATCACGTCAATTTTGCTTTGAATAAAGCAAATTATAGCCAAGAGCTGTAGAAAACCTTAACTGGAGTCCTGTTAGTTTTCAAAATTTGAGGCATTAAATCCTCACATGTGTTTTATAAACCCAGTTTGTACTGGAATAAAAGGAATAGCTGAAGCAGTACCTGTGCTCCACTCACTGAACCACCTGAAGGTCCACACACCTTCTAAGACAACAGATGAAAACAGAGGTTACTCCATAGTGGAAGGAACTGGCTTCCAGAAAAACAGCGCTTCTATGCAACCCTTCTAGGCAATTTCCTTTTTTTGGGGGGGTGGGAGAGGGTTGGGACAGTAGCCCTTACAATGAGACAGGGCTACCTTAACCTCAGAGGGAGATTGGAAATTTTTGAGTAGTCAGGAAATAGGAAGTTTTCTATTCTTCTCTCCACTGGGGAAAGAACGATTCTGACTAGCTATCCCTGGAATGGTTTTCCTAGACTTGCTCTAGCCTGCTTGGGGAAAAGTCATGTAACTCTAGTCAGTGCATGGGGGTGGAAGAAAGGGAGGCAAGCCAGGAGAATATTGTTGGGAATTAGATCCAGGTTAAGGCCTACTAAATTTGGATCTAAAAAAAATAATTAAAAGAACTCTAGGTGTCTCAATTCCTAACCAATACCTCTAATCACAAGGCGGTGTGGTACAGTGAAAGGAAGGTATGAGTTCAAATTCTGATGGTATGAATGAACATTGATCAAATTACATACCCTTTGCAGTCCTCAGTTTCCCTTTCTGTAAAATGGGAGGGGGTTGGACTAGATGACCTTTGAAGTTCCTTCCAGCTGTAGATCTATTATTATAATAAAACATATATCGAAGTTGTTTCCTTCTTCAAACTGCATGCAGAACTCCCACTGATTCTAACTATATGTTGGATCCAGCAATCAGACAGACTCCTGCCTGTGGAAGGATAGAAGAATCTGAGGTAAACCTCAAATGAGATGCATTTCATTTTGCCTGAGGCTTTGAAAAAGTCCCACTTAAAGGGGCCCAGGCATCCCTTGCAAGAGCGACCTTCTGCCTCTTAATTTCTATGTTCCACATAAGCCCTCCTCTCATACAATGTCTCTACAGCCCCGTGACTGAGCTGAGGCATTTCACGAGCATGTGCTCGATAGAGAAACACTCGGAAAACAACTCTCTTAAACAAATAAACAGCTCAGCTCTTGAACTTTATGCTCCTAATCTCTGTCATCATTAATCACATTCAGAGTTTAACTTTAAAAGCCTAAAAGGAAGGGAAAGGAAAAGAGAAGAGAAGGGAAAAATAAACTCCTAGCTTCAAAAAATTTGTGAAACATATAGAGAAACTTGAAACTCACCTATAAGTCCTACAAAGACTAGAGAAGGGATGCAAAAAGGACTAAAGGTGGGTGTCCAGCAATGGGTACCTTCTAAATTTGCATAAATTGCATAAATAAAACTCCTGGGCATGGCACTGAAAGTCATTATTTCAGCATTCTGGGACTATATCATTTGGAACTCTCTAGAAATCCCACTGAGAAGCTGATATCCATTCATAAAGTTATCTGGGGCACTTGTATTTATGGCCTTTCCTTACAATGAAAGAAATAATGCCTTAGGGTTGTTATGTGATTTACCCAAGAAGTAGAGAAGGCCTTGGGATTCCTGGGTATAAAAATGAGAGGAGATGATGACTAATAGAAGGCAAAGGTGGCCCAACATTGCCTAATCACCCATTTGACAACAAAGGCCATAGCATTTATTAAGTACCTACTATGCTCCAGGCCCTGTGCTAGGGCTGAGGATATAGAGATTAAAAAATGAAACAGTTCCTGCCCTTAAAGAGCTTCCATCAGGGAAGACAACATGTACATATACAGGTATGTGCATAAATAAAAATAGTTTAAAGAAAAGTACTAGCATCTGGAAGGAGTAGGAAAACCTCATGGGGAGGTGCTGACCTTGAGCTAAGTTTGGAAAGAAAGTAGGGATTCTCAAAGGGGAAAGTGATAGCATAACAGGTGTGGGACACAGGTATGCAAAAGCTCAGAGAGAGGGAATGAAGAGTCATTTGTGAGGAAGAAACAGTAAGAAGGTCAGTTTGGCTGGATTGTAGAGTGCCTGAAAGGGAGTTACGTATAATAAGGCTGGAAAGGTAGGTTAGAGGTAAGTTTTTGACGTACAAATTATATTTTGCACTTTATTTTACATGGAGTGGAATTGTGACAGGGCGTGTTCCACGATTTGCCCAAAGTCCCCCCCTAAGCAAGAGTGGCCTTCGACTACAAATCAATAGTACGAACTACTTCAACCCTGCCTCATCCTTTGGAGGACAATCGAGGCATCAAGGCTAACTCTGCACTGCTATGTGCAGTCAGATTTAAAGCAGGGCCCAAGAAGCTGGCTCCTGCTTCTAGACCTATTCCACCTCAAGTCAGCTCTGA
This sequence comes from Vombatus ursinus, assembly GCF_900497805.2. NCBI lineage: Eukaryota > Metazoa > Chordata > Mammalia > Diprotodontia > Vombatidae > Vombatus > Vombatus ursinus. Next base: position 7,441,934 of record NW_020955033.1, read on the forward strand.
GAGAACGTTGGAATTGGGAACATGTATTAGCTAAAACTGGTTGGTTCCCTCATTTTATGCTCTGCCTCGTTTCTGCTTTAATGATTTTTTTCAGATTTTCTTTAACACTGGCAGCATCTATATTCTTTTCATATCTAATAAGGAAATGTTATCTATTTCAAAGAAGTTTAAATATATATGAAGTGGGCATATCCCTAGTGGTCTTTCCACAAAGCAGATGAGATGACCACTACTTAGGAAGTTGAGTTGCTTGCCATTATTCACTTCATTTAGATCTTGCTTATGACAAGGGAGTGTTCCTGATTTATACCTCTTAGTTAGTGAAATAATAGGACTTTTTCCTTTTCCCCTTTCCCCCGCTATAGTCAGGAAAACTGCTGATTGCTTTCTGGCTTGAAACTATTGTTGCTCCTTGTCAAAGAGTACTATTCAAATGATGAAAGCCAGCTGGGTTTCTATATGTTTCATGAGGCAATAAGATCTGCCTGATGAGGGCAAACTTGGAGAAAAGGTGTTAATCACCAATGAATGGATATAATCAATCTACAAAAGAAAGATGGATCTACCAGTTCAATCCATTACCAACATCTGGACCTTCATTTTCTGAAATAACAGGTTTATTTAAACAACTCTTATAATAGTTATTTATTGGCTTTGGAAGTACAAAATCTGAAATTTCGAATCAGACTTTCATTTGTACCCTAAATAACTAAAACAATCTTCTACACTGGGTCATCTCCAATTTTAATTTAATAAATCTCCTCAAAAAAATAAAAAAAGAAGTTTAAAATTATTTTCTATTAGTATTTAACTTCAGCTCATTAAGATTTATTTACTAGCTCCTTAGGAGACTGGGGAAGGAAATAATGGAATAATAGCATTTTTCCAATTACCCATTCTCCTTGCCTCCAGTCATTCAGTCAACATGCATTTTTTTAAGTACTGGCCAAGTGAAATGCACTGTGTTAGTGCTGGGGATAGAAAGCCAGGTAAAATCAGCTCCTGACCCCAACAAACTAGTATTCTAATGGAGGCCAGGGGTTGGGGGGTGAGGGGATACATATAGATAGGTACAGACGAGATATGCTTGCTGTTTGTTCAGTCACTTCTGACTCTTTGTGATGTGATTTTGGATTTTATTGGCAAAGATACTGGAAGGGTTTTCCATTTCTTTCTCCAGCTCATTTTACAGATGAGGTAACTGAGACAAACAGGGTTAAATGACTTACCCAGGAGCACACAGCTAGTGAGTGCCTGAGGCCAGATTTGAACTCAGGAAGAGGCATTTTCCTGACTACACCCCAGGAGCTCTATTCACTATGCCAATTTAGCTGCCCTACACCATAGACACACTAGATGAAAGGTAACCTTAGAAGGGAAGGCTGACGCCAGCAGGAGTGACAGCGGACCAGGAAGACCACCTGCAGAGGGTAGAATCTGGATTGTCTTGAAGGAAGCCAGAGAAGTCATGAGGTGGAGGTGAGGAAAGAGAGGAAAGACAGTTTGTACAAAGGCATATAGTCAGGAGATAGTGTCATGTTAAAGGAACAGCTGACCAATCAGTGTTGCTGGATAATAGAGCATGTAGAGGTATACTAAGACTAGAAAGGCAGCAAAGGGCCAAGTATGAAGGGTTTTTAATAATAATTATCATGATCATTATTATTATTATTATTATAGCAGCTCACATTTATGTAGTGCTTTAAGGTTTGCAAATCACTTTTGAAATATCATCTCATTTGATCCTTACAACAATTTCAAGAGGTAGATGCTATTAATTTCTTCATTTTACAGCTGAGGAAACTGAGGCAGCAGCAGTTAAGTGATTTGTCTAATAAGTGTCTGAGGCAGGGTTTTAACTCGGGTCTTCCTGACTTCTGTCCTGGTGCTCTAGCCAATAAACCATTTAGCTGCCCTCTAATGCCAGAGGACAATAGATCCTGGAGATAATCTCCTCACTTCAGTCCCTCCTTCATACCTCTGTGAGAGTTAATCTTACTAACCAGCCACGAAAATCCCATAGCTCTCCTGTTACAAAACCTTTAGTGACACTCATTGTTTACATAATAAAAGTCAAACTCCTTGGTCTGGAATTCAAACCTTTCCCTGGTCTGGTTTCAACCTACGTTTCCATTCTTTCATCATTTCCCTTTAGGGACTCTGTAGTCAATTTAGATTGAACTGCTAACTGTTCCAATCTCTCCCCATCCTTTCCTCCACTACATGCCTTTGACCAAACTATCTTCCATGTCTAAAATGGACTCCTCTTACCCCTTCTCCTCTATCTTTTCCAACTGAAATCCCTTCTGTCAAGGTCCGGATCCTATGCCACCTTTTCCATGAAGCTCTACCTGGAAGGGATTTCTCTTTCCTCAAATGAATTTCATAGCACTTTCTTTGCATGTCTTTTTTTTTAACCAGTGAATTCTATCCAAGTCAATAAATAGTTATTAAGCACCTACTGTGTATGTGTTGAGCACTGTGTATCAGCTAATGATTAAAAAAAAACAAACTTAACAATGCCCGTCAATGATCTAACACATATACAGCAAAGTAAATATAATGCACATACAAAAGAAACAAAGTCATTTGTGGAAGGATGGAGAACTAACAAATGGGAGAATCAAGAACAGCTTCTTGTGGAAAGATTCACTTGAACTGAGTGTTGAAGGGAGCTACAGGTCCCAAGAGGCAGGGGATAGGATATGAGTGACAGTGTACAAAGGCATGGAGGACAGAGATGAAATGTTTTGTAAGGAGGATGACAAGCAGGCCACTTTGAATAGCAGGGTAGCTAGGTGGCACAGTGGATAGAGAGCCAGCCCTGGAGTCAGGAGGACTTGAGTTCAAATGTAGCTTCAGACATTTACTAACTGTATGACCATGTGTAAGTCACTTAACCCTGTTTCTCTCAGTTCCTCATCTGTAAAATGAACTAGAGAAGGAATTGGCAAACCACTGCAGATTGCCAAGAAAACCCCAAAAAGGGATCACAGAGAGTCAGACATGACTGAAATGACAACAACAATAACAACTTTGGATAGTATGTAGCTTGCAGTGCAAGGAAGTAATGTGTAATCAACCTAGAAAGGCAGGTTGGAACCAGATTGTGAAGGGCTTTATATGGAACTGGAATTTGTATTAAAGCTAGTCACACACTTGTCTTATCTCCCCTTTCATATCATTTCATCTTTGCATCACCAACACCTAGCATGGTGTCTTACACATAGAATTGTGTGGAATTTTCCTAAGTGATAGACCCAACTCTATTATTACACAGTGAATCATATCACTCTAGGCTATGAAAGCATCATGTACTTTCATGGCCTGTAATGATCACTGCTCTAGAGTGGCAATTCTTCAGCTTTTTGAGAGGGGTAGAATACCTGCATTAAAATCTTTTAAAATTATTTTATAAAAACATTACTAAATGATACCAAATCACATACTTCTGTTTTTGTTTTAATCTTATATGTCCCCATCCATTTTTTCTGAATATAACAATATTAATCTACCACTTAATGAAAAAGATGTGATTCCTTGTTAGCATGAAGTGTTTTATATTTTGGAAGCAATCAGAGTAACATGTCTAATATTCCACACTGGAGATATCAACTGTCACATCAGTCTGTCTCATATTTGGGGTTTTGAATTTAACCTGGTTTTGTGTTTTGCCAATGACATATACTGGCTGGATGACTCTGGGGAAATCTCTTAACCTCTGTGTGTCTGAGGCAAGTCACTGACTATTTCAGAGAAGGTAATGAATTGCATTAGTAGAGAATCTCCTCACCCAGGGGCTCCCACTATCAATGAAATCACAGTGGCATTCCCCATCCCTGTCTATATGGGCACCAACTTCATTGTCAGGACCTTAATTAATACTTAATATTAACAGTTTTGCTTCCTTGTCTCCTAATACTTGCTCATTTTAGCCAGTTAGACAAAACAGCACTGGTATAATGAATATGTCTTACATTAAAAAACACAAAAACATGCAGTTAATGAGCAGTAATTCTAAAGTCCAGTGTGGTAGGGTGGAATGAATGCCATCTGCCAGAGAATCTCTATTCAAATCTCCTTTCCTATGCTTACTAACCTGTGTTACATTAGTAAGTTATCCAACTTCAATGGGATTCAATTTTCTTACAAGGGAAAATGGGGTGGAGGGTAAGGGTCATACTTGCTGTCCTCTGAGTTTTCTTCCAATGCTACATATCTGATCCAATGATCTCATTCAGTACTTCAATCTAGACCAATAAGGGATGGTGAATTTAACCACATGACTTATTTACTCAATTTCTAGAGATCCTTAACATCAACCAACCATACATACAATGTGTGCATGTCCAACAATAATAGTAAAGCAGAGAGGTCTGAAGTGTATTCTAATCTCTCATTACAACTTGTCTTTCTTCATGTGACTCTTGAGACAATTTTGTGGAGTCATAAACTTATGCATAGATCACAGTTTGAGTAATGCTACTCTAAGGAAAACAAGAGTAAAGATTTTTTTCCTCCAATGTAATGGCCTTATGTAACACTGACTCCCAAGGCCCCCACCTGAAGGCCAGGTAAGTTACATTTTACCACTTCTCCAGGGTTCTCTGGTACCCATTGCCTGAAAGGCCAAGTAGGTTAGATTTTATCCTTCTCCTCCATAGTTCTCCAGTATGGCTCCAGCCCCCATAAATGGTGTTCTTCCAAATATAGGGGGTCCCCTGCATCCCAATTCCATTTGTCATATATTAGCTTTTTCAAAGAAATATTTACTTCAGAAGCCATAATCACAAATAAACAATTTATTCCCCCAATACATGGGAGGTATAGTCCTCCTCCTATCTTGTACCACCTCAGTCTCTGGGTGGGGGAAGATGATTATGGTCATAACCTAGCTCAGTTCTCATAGAGCATAGTCCCCATTCTAAGCTCCAAAGCCTCCTTGGGCTCATGTTGTCCCAGGGACCCTGGCTTCTCAGGGGTTTCCATGCAGAGGGTAGCTGGCTATTTCTACCATTCTGACAGCCATCCTGGTTCCAAGATCAGCATGGCTCGGACTCCTAGATCCTTTGTGGATCACCACCGCACTGAATCTGAGGACAAATAACAGAATAGAAACAAACACCACCAGGCAAAAGAGTGAGAAAGCGGAAAGACTTTCCTTCCCCTCTCATCAGTTCAATTCATGGCATCCACATGGTGAGTGAACTGGGATCTTCATCCTCTGAAAACACCAAATAAGAGAGCAGCATCAAGAAAGTGGCACTACCTGTCTGTCTTACCAGTTTTAAAGATGCAGACAACCAATCAAAGAAGGCTGCCTCCACCTATCCACATGGTATTAGGGATTCATTGGGCTCCATGTTAAGCAAACTGGGTATGCACAAATGCTCCTCAAGGGTGAATCTATATTAAGAGAAATGGACATGACCAGAGAAGACTGGGTTCCACTTAAAGCTACATTGAATTGTGGGTTATATCCATGGTAACCAACTAGATAAGCATCAGGGGAACTTCAATATATGTGTGTGTGTGTGTGTGTGTGTGTGTGTGTGTATGCATGTATATGTGTATGTTTATGTATATATATATATACACATATATGTGTGTGTGTATATCTATAAATCTATCTACATCGACATAGATATAGATAGACAACTTGTCCATTGGGTCTATCCATTCTGAGCTCTGACAGGCTTTCAATCAGCATGAAATTTAAACCAACTATGGCCACAACTGCTGAGGAATAATAGAGACGTTCAGGGCCTGCAGTTTATATAATATTGTTTTGAATCTTTGGGGTGAGAATAAGGATGCATATTCTATGACAACATCTCTACAGTTGTCAAGGATAAATCTATGTGTAGATAAATAGTCTTTTTAGCACAAATGTGCCATTGAGACATGATCATTTTTTGTACATGGAAAGACTCAGCTGTCAGGCCTAGGTAAGATTTAAAGAACAGAATAAAGCAATAGACAAAAGTAGGATTTAAAGGGTAGTATAACAAGAGGAATAAGAAAAGCTAAGCAAGACAAAGGGGAAGGAATGGAATATTTTTATTAGGCTTTTATGTTCTCCTTGTAAAACCACATCACATCTTTTTTTCCTGTATGTGTACATTGGGAGTTGACAACAATTGCAAATGAGATATGCCTTGATAGATAACTATCTCTATCTTGACCTCTATATCTATTAATATCTATCTTATATCAATATCTGTTATGTCAGACAATGTTGGCCCAAGGAACAGTAGAGCCCTCTGCTACAAAAGATTTTCAGCTCTTGGTTCCCACAGATTGGATTCAGTCCTGGAGAACCCATCCTGGCCTATAAAGCAAAAGATATGGCTTTTGTTTTTATTGCTTTCTCTAGTTCTTTACATCTATCCTCTCCCAGAACCTCTGCGAAAATCACCCAAAAGCTAGGTTTGAGTACCTCAAAAAGATATTAGAGATATACTCAACACACAAGGTAGATCAGGTATAATACAGTTATTAATTTCTTCCACACAAAAGAAATCCTTATCACACAAAAGTCTCATAAGAGAACACTGACAAAAACTTAAAATGGTGAAACAACCCAAACATACTGTTACACTCTCCCAGGAGATTGATACTTGAAACATTTTTAAATGAAATATTTGGTGAGATAGGTGAATAGTCATATGACCTTTGCCTCAACCCTGCATGAATGTGAACAATTCCCTCAAGATCCATATCTCCAGAAAGCTCTGGTATGACCCATCCTCCTGTCAGTGGTCATCTTCTCTGACAAAGCACTGCTACAGAAAAACACCTGCTACCAGTTAGTTTGACTGAGAAATCCAGGGACTATTGAGGTAGCCACTCTCCAAAAGCCCATCTCTCCTGATTGCTATTCAATCACCTATGATCAGGGAAAGGAACATGAAGCAAAACAGGCACAGACTTGGGGTACAGTCTCAGGCTTATCTAGGTCAGTACATATGCTCACAATGCCACATAGCAGCAGCTTCCAGAGGAGAAGAGATGCAAAATGGGGAGCATGTCTCATGACACATTATTTGGCTCAAAGCACTAATTTCCATTTTTTTGTATTATTTATTAAGAAAATAAGGTATAGCTTTTAGTTTTGATACTTGCATATTGCTGATCCACTGGTCAAAGTATTTGACCTCAGTTTGCTACTGTGTTGGCCATTTACACGTGCAGACTGATTGTTCCCAGTCACAAACGGAAGCTTTGTTTGTTTGGATTATTACTTAGTTGGAATTAATTCTCCCATCAACATATAAGAATGACCCAAGTTTGACAGCACAGTTTTGACTAAACATTACATGAGGTAGATTTAATTTCCCATCAAAGTTTACTCCAACATGCATTTGTGCTAGTTTGTTAATGTTGATTTGCTATCATGTGGACACAGATGGAGAACCCAAATATTTTAATACCACAAAGATGTGGTAATAAAAAAAAACCTGCTTGACTTAAGAATTCTGTTCTTTCTCATACCATTAATTTCAAATTAATAGAAAAGTTTTGATTCTCTTGACTAAAAAGTTCATTGAAAAACTTTTGTAAAGGTTTCATTTCTGCCTTGGTAAAGATACCAAAGTTTCCTCATCTCATCTATAAAAGGTGAGGTCTTTTCTAGTTCTAGACATTATCTAGAAGCCTGTGAAATACCAACCAATAACAATTTAGTGATTGTCAATTAAACAATAAAACAATTTCAGAGACAGCTATGAATTTCTTTGGCAAACTTTCTACCATTAAGAGGATACCCTTAGAAGTTGAAAGTCTCCACTAATGCCTTTCATTTTTCTTCTGCTTGACTGCTCCAAGGTTAAAGGACATCTGAGTGACTTCTAAACTTGGCTAGAACTAGCTTTGGTCAGGAGAACTTACTGTTTAAATGCAGGAGGATGTCAAGCTATTGTTTTTTTGTACTAATATTCTACATGTTTCTTGCAGTCAGTTCTAAAATGCATAACTTCTCTCTTTCTCTGTCCCCAAACAGTCTTACCTGAGCTTCTGCTTTCTCCTCACTACACAAAATTATTTTCTTTCAAGAAGCATTTGAAATAATAGTGTTAGTTTTGCTGGGGTTCATCATGAAAGAAATGGGCTACTGTCCCGAGAGCATGGTCTACAGGAAACAGCATAGTCTAGAAGTTAGTAGATTCTCTGCCTATATATCCTGTTAACTCTCTTAAATAACAATGATGATGATGATGTTGAAATGCCAAGTGACTTGCCCAAGGTTGTGTAGATAGAAGTAGCAAACTTAGGAATAGAATCTTGGTCTTCCATTTTCAAGATTTCACTATACCAGAGGTATTAAATGTGTCCCATGGGCTTCATGTGGCCCCCAATACTTCCAAGTGTGCCCTGAACCAGACTAAATGTAATGTAGAAATATTTCATCAAATAAGTAAAAACACAATAAAATATAGATAATATTATACTTTAAAACTAAGCCAATAGACAGCCTGCAGGGATCCTTATGTATGGATCAGGGGCTCATATTTCTATCTAACACCACTGTACTATACAACATTATTTCATCAAAATACTGGAGATCTAGGGGTTATTAAGCTGCATTGGTCTATGAAGTTTCTACACCAGGTATTCTCTAGACAGATGAAATCACAAATCTGGACTTTCTCCTCTCCTTCCACCAAAAAAAAAATGGAAAAAAACTATGACCAAATACCAATGATGTATGACCGTAGAACTTAAGAGCTTGGCATAACATTAAAGATTATAAGCCCAAGAGCCTGCTTCTAATTTTATAGATAATACCAACAGCCCCCACCTATATTAAGGTATCTATTGAACCTTCCTCACTATATTCCTAGTCATCTAATTTTTATCATGCCAATTTTACAGATGGAGAAAGATTGCATAACTAGGCTAAGGTCACATAGCTAGTCACTGGCAGAACAAAATTAAACACATTTTGGGGCTTTTCTGAGGAGTGTAGATACATATTGCAAGTAGCAAGAGAGTAGAAATCAGTGCATATTGGAAATTTAATGGATTGACAAAAAAAGTAAATTGACAGAAAGTGAAAGTTAGGTTAATAAACATAAATATAATTCTAGTATATAGGAATAATGGAAGATATTACTTGACACATGAGTCAAACTGGCCATGATCCAATGGGTTTAACTGTGTTAGAAATTTCATGAGATTTGGTTAGTATAGCTAGAACGGAGCTGGTATATTCAAGGACAGTTATCGTCTGAATTTTCAGACCCAGAAGTCATTGACTGAGTTCAAATATTTCCAACAGTTCTCCACATCAAGGGATCATGAATGTTTATCCTGCCTCAGCATCTCTGGGTGTCAAGCTACCAAACAGCTGCATTCAGTGAAGGGGGAAATGAAGAACAGCATACCTGTGTTAAAGACTCCAGAGCTGAAACACTCAGCAAGTCTGAACGTGAATACAAATATAATAACTGTTTTTGTAATAACTATAGTATTCTTGTAGAGATACCAACAGGTAAGAGCAGGGCAGTTCTTGAAAGCACTCCAGGTCCCCATCACCAATCAGAAATCAAATTAAATTAGACCCAGCTAAGCTTTGGAGCCATGACATGTCTTAGCAGGTTGCTATGAAAAAGGGTAAGATGCACCTGTTTATAATTAGCTGCAATGGATTCCATACAAAATTCTTCATTACATGGAGGTGAAGGAAAGACTATTTGTGCAGTGAGTGCAGTCTTCTCTGTACTCCAACTATGTTGTGATTGATGGAAACAAAAGCTTTATGAGTCCTTTCACCCAATCTACTTTTAATATGGCTTCCATGAAAAGCCAAGGGAAATCTCATTGATCCAAATGGGCTATGCAAATTCACCATATATTTGCTCTACTCTCCACTTTTTTGAAGCAATTGTAGACCTGTCCTGAAAAATGTATCTTAGTGGCCCTAAACTATATCTGCTCCTTGGATTATAGACTTTGATAGTTGTTTGTTTTCTAATTGATCTTCCTTCATATGATGAATGTGGACAGAAGAAATAAAGAAACATAAAAAGGAAAGTCTTGTGTTTGCTGTGCTTTGTTGTAATTTCATTTGGCATTATGAAAAAAGAGGGGTCCTGTGACTTTGGTTCATAGACATTACAGAGTACTAGGCCAGTGGGCACTTACCCATTGCCACAGTGTGAATTCATTTTGAATGTGTCACTGATATAACTAAGTGTCTAAGGAGTGTTTAAAACAAACAGATGTTTGCATCATCTCAGATGGTGAGATAATGCCAATTAGTAATTCTGAGTTACCACCAAACACTAATTGCAAATCTGATTTTTCTTTCAAATACACCCGAGGCCTCTTTATTACACTTACTCCAGTAAGATTCTTACACCTGAAGGCTGAAAAGTTAACTTCAAGATGAGTATAGTGCGAACAGCCTCTAGGCTACAATACATTTAGGGAAGACAACACCACAGGCTAAATGGCACTACTGTATGGTATCTACTTGATGATATTGATGTTTTTTCCTTGTGGAGCCCTCTTTCTCTAGAGCTGTTCCATATCACATAGCAGCTCCATATATTTGGAGGTTGACCACTTTTAAACTAAACTGATGAATACTCATATCATGCAGATGATTTCAGGGCCTGCTGAGTGAGGGTTAGGGGATGGGCCATGATAACAGTAGTAGAGCTTCAAAAATTTGTTTATAGACATCCATGGGTAGAAGAGATTTCTGGTAATAGAAGTCTAGAAGACACGAGAAATCATCTAGTTGGTTCCAAGGGAGTATTACACATTTTCATCAATTCTGAGGAGGAAAAATGTTCCTAAACAGAAAAATCTTTCCACAAGTCAACCAGAACTCCTAAATGAACAAGAAAAAATCCAATCCTTCTCTTTATCAGACTCAAGCCAACTCAGTTTACCTATCTCCATATTCATCCCACTATATTTCTGGGATGCATATTTCTTTCTCCACAAATTCTCCTGCATCATGAGATTTTTCATCCAATATTTCTTACCTTATCATCACTTTAACTGAAATGTGTCTCTCTGCTAAGGATACTACATCTGTTGCAATTCTTTTCACTGAAGGCTGCTTCTCTCATTCCCTTTCTCTTACATGGCCAGAAGAAATGATTGGCTTATCCTGTACCAAAATATTGTCCATTTCAGACCATTCTTGTACCAATAGTCCCTCAATAACTTTTTTCTTTTGAATTTCATGCAATCCATGGATACTTCCCTCTCCCCATCCTTATTGTTATCTCCTGACCTCTAGATCACTCTACAAACTTTCTCAATGTCTCTAATACCTAATTCATAGTCTTACTCAGCACAGTATTCCCCATCTTTCTCAGACACCCCAGTAGTCATGTTGTCCACCTCAAATGTAATAGCGTCCAAACTAAAAATGAGTATTACTTGGAGGTTAATAGAAAGGCATATAAAAGTATGTGAATAGATATTAAGTTCTGATGAGGAAGTTCTTAGAGCCAAATTAATGTCAACAGGGAAATTAATGATAGGAAGAGAAAGCAGTTTGGTCACATGCAAGAGAGGATGAGTAAGATAGTCTGAGTAGTCTACTGGTAGCCTCATAATGTCAGTAGTACTTTGGGTGGACCCCCTGAGGCAAACTTATAGGAGGACATAGCTAAGAGTTGCACAGTATGAGCAGGCATATAGGGGTTGCAAGTGCATCATTGAAGGGAATTGATGGGATGAACAATCAATGAGTATTTTCATATCTGAGATATTTTGTGACTGCATCATGGAATCATCATGGGCATCATAGTTTCCAAAGAACGGGAGTAGAGAATTATCCAAAGGACAATGGAAAGGTACATGGTGGATATGAACAGGCTTCAACACATTTAAAACAAGGAATTGTATGGAAGTAACTTGAATCATGTCATCAGAGAAACATGTTATCTACAGAGAAATGGACTGGTCACATAATGAGCAAGGGATAAACAATGGGCAGTGTGTGTTCCATTGGTATCCTAATGATATCAAGAAAACTCAAGAAAGGGCCCCTGCATATTGGATGAAACTTCCTGTAAAGAACTTACAAGAAGCCATGTACAAGGTTTGCAAAGGATAAGTAGCTTTGTGATCTGCTTCACTGGAGGGAATACCAGCATTCATGAGATAATAAATCTATTGGTGATTCTATAAGGCTCCAAAGTACATTTTCCAAAGAATCAAATTTGGGCATCACCCAAATATCCTGATGCATATTACTAGTCATATACGAGAAGCAGCAAAAACTGTATCATAGAGGAGATATATGACTAGAAAAGGATCATAAGATCATAGATTTAGAGCTAGAAGGAACCTTATAGGTCATCAAATCCAATCTCTCATCTTACAGATGAGATAACTGAGGTCGAGTGAGGTTAAGCTATTTGTTTAGTATCACACAGCTAGTAAGTGTGAGGTAGGACTCAAATCCACATCAGGTCCTCCTAACTCTCCAAGTCAGGTTTGCTATCCACAATACCATAGTATAGGTCAGTAATTAGTCAATCAATCAACAAGAATTTATTATGTATTGGTCACTATGCTAGTCATTGATGATAATAAAAATAAAAAATGAAACAATCCTTGCTCTTGAGAAGCATACATTCTATCAGGGGAAACAACATCTACTGAGATAAATACATACAGAATGAATACAAAATAAAATTTGAAAGATAGTTAAATACAAGTTAGTTGGGGAGGAAAGACAACATTTAAGGTTATCTGGAAAAGCTTTATGCAGAACGTGATACGTAGGCTGCAACTTGAAGGAAGAGAGGGATGTTATGAAGCACAAGTAAGGAGAGAGTACATTCCTGCTGTGGTGGATGGCTAGCACAAATGGAGGTGGCAGATGGGGTAATGTATGGGAAGAATAGAAAGAAGAGCAGTTTGGACAGGCTATAGAGTGGAAGGAGTAGTGTATAATGATGTTGGAAAGATAGCTTTGGACCAGCTTGTACAGGGCTTTAAAAAATGGGAAGCTCATATTTCATCCTAGAGATAATAGAAAGCCATTAGAATGTATAAAGATCTACACTTTGGCAACTATATGTAGTTTGGATTGGAGAGAGGGGAGGCTTAAAACTGGGAAAGCAATTAGGCCATTGCAAAAGTCTAGACAAAAAAGTATGAAGACCTGAACTAAAGTCATGATTTGGTTATAACTAAGGTTATACACACACACACATAGTGAAAATATACAACAATAATATATACTGTGCCTGTGTGTATATATAGTGTGTATGTGTGTATAGATACACATATATGTGTATAAAATGGTATAACTAAGTTATATAGCTGATATAACTAAGGTTACCACTTCCTTCAAGCCACAGCCTTCTACATAAAGCTTTTCCAAATAACCCTAAATGTTGTCTTTCCTCCCTATCCTGTATTTAATTATGTGAGTAGAAAGAGAGGATTACATGGGAGAGATGTTTTGGAGGTAAAAATGGCAAGATATGGTAACTGACTGGATATGTGGAGTGAGGGAGAGTATGGCATTGATGATAATGCTGAGGTTACAACTCTTGGAGGCTGAGAAAATGGTGGCATCTTTTAAAATAAATAGGGACATTTGGAAGAAGAATGGACTTGGGAAGAAAGATGAGTTCTATTTTGGACATTTTGAGTTTGAGATGTCTCCATGGTGTTTATTTTTAATTTTTATTTTTATGCAATTAGTATTTTTCCAATTATATGTAAAGATAGTTTTCAACATTAATTTTATAAGATTTTGAATTCCAATTTTTTCTCCCTCCCCCCTTCCCTCCCCAAGACATCAAGCAATCTGATATATGCTGTACATGAGCAATCATGTTAAATATATTTCCACATTTGTCATGTTGTGAAAGAAGAAACAGAACAAAAGAAAAAAAACACAAAGAAAAACAAAGAAAGTAAAAACATTATGCTTCAATCTGCATTCAGACTCCATAGTCCTGTCTCTGGATGTGGATAGCATTTTCCATCATGAGACTTTTGGAGATGTCTTAGATCTTTGCATTGCTGAGAAGAGCTAAGTCTAATAAAGTTAGTCATTTCACAACGTAGGCTGTTACTGTCATTCTCCTGGTTCTGCTCACTTCACTCAGTATCAGTCCATACAAGTCTTTCCAGGTTTTTCTGAAATCCACCTCCTCATCATTTCTTATAGCACAACAGTATTCCATAATATTTATATACCACAATTTATTCAGCCATTTCCCAATTTATGAGCATTCCTTCAATTTCCAATTCTTTGCCCCCACAAAAAGAGCTGCTATAAATATTTTTGTACCTGTAGGTCCTTTTCTCTTTTTTATGATCTCTTTGGGATACAGACCTAGTAGTGGTATTGCTGGATCAAAGGATATGCACAGTGTGATTGCTCTTTGGGCATAGTTCTAAATTCCTCTCCATAATGGCTGGATCAGTTCAAAACTCCTTGGTAATCCTTGAGGTGTTCAACCCACAGAGACTGGATTTAAATCATTAGTTCTTGGGTAAGTAAGGATTGAAGACACTTTCTACTTTATCTACACAGATAAGACAGGTTCTGATATCACTCTCAAATATTTCAGAGTTGACCCATGGTCTAGGCACCCAGAGAACCTGTCATTATTCATTGAGCAATAGGGGTTGAATAACATCCTGGTAAAATTTCACTAGTACCAGTAAAAAAAGGAAGTGGGGGCACCCTAACCCAGTGGTATGATGGGCCATCAGCCTCTGTAGAGCCAATTGTTAAACTGAGCATTTACACCTCAGAAATCAGTAAATACAAATCAGAGCTTGATTTATTTTCTTGTTGACTGTCTAGGCTTAAAATGATAGAGAAAATGTTAACAATGCAGATTAAACTTATAAGTGTGTAATGCCATATATTTTTGGGAGACCCAGTTGTTAAACATTTACCAGCATACCCTTGCCCCAACTCCACTGAAAATATCCAGGAAATTGATTGCTTTTTCAGGAAAATCTGTTTCATAGGAAGTAAGTGATTGTGTCCCAAGTCATTTCCCACAACATTAAAGGCATTAAAGTCTCAGACTTCTGTCTTTCCTGTCATCTCTGACTCAGTGCCAGTATCCACGGTTTTTTTTCTCCTGTTAATTGCAGTGTAGGGTGTTCAGGAAAGACTAGTACTTCTGGTATGAAGGCTTGTTTGACCCTTTTCAGGACTGTATATCCATCTTTGGTGTCCATCTGCCACCCAACTCTCACCAGTGGCTCCAAGAAGCTGTAGTATAAGCAGTGGCCACACCCCTGTAAGCCATTTGAGCCAAAAGGCTAAACCAGGTTGAGGGTAGTGAGGCACATTGGTGAGTTAGGGGGGTGTCTACCCCAATCATGTGAAAACTTCCCCCAGTGGAATGAACAGATGAGAAAAATTTGTTCCAAAGGCCATTAAGGAGGCTGAAGCAGGCACTACAGAGTGTGCAGAGCTTGGTGAGACATCAAAGATGCCAAGGTCATCCACTGCATCCTGGGCCATCACCAGTCATGTTGACTGTTATCTTGTCACTGGACCTCAGTAAGGCTGACTACTTTGTCTTAAGTGAGGCAAATCCCATTTATATCTGGCTCAAAAAACTTCATCCATACCACTTTATCATTATTTACCTCTCTCTAAGTCTTGTGGTGACAGGCAAGTGACAAAGCATCAGTGTAGATACACTGGGAGTGATAGTTACAATCATGCACATAGTTGGCCAGGCCATAGGTCCTCTTCTTACTGGACTGACGCAGGAGTGGGATTTGGCAACTCCCTGGGTATCTGAGTAGCCTTTTTTAGGACCATGATGTTCATCACCTGGTGTGAGGAAGGTGATCTAAAATTTATCTACTTCACTCAACCCTAGACTGCTTGCTCTGGCAAGCAGGGATACCACCCTGTGGTCAAAACACAAAAAAATGTACAAGAACTTTTTGCAAAGATGATTCCACTCACCATTGGTACATGAAATGTGTGCATGCTTATGGACAATATGAAATCCAGTAGGCCTGAAAGACAAACAGCTCTTGTGGTGAGAGAACTCAGCAGGTATTGCATCCAAATAACAGCCCTAAGTGAAACAAGGCTGGCAAATTAAGGCCAGCTTACTAATACAAGTTTTTCTGGAATGACTGCAGTGAAAGAGAGCTCCATGAAGCAGGTGTAGGTTTTGAAATTAAAACCAATCTAGTCAATAAACTTGTATGCCTACCAAAACAATGCAATTGCCACTTACAGGAAAGTACCAAGCCACCATCACCAGTGTATATGCTCCCACCATAACAAACCCTGATGAGATCAAAGCAAAAATTTATGAAGATCTGGACACCTTCATCATCAATGTGCTGAAAGAAGACAAGCTTAATAATTCTGGGTGACTTTAATACCAGAGTAGGCACAGACCATCAGACATGTCAGGGAATTCTTGGGAGGAATGGGGTTGGAAACAGCAGCAGTCATTTACTACTGAAAACTTGTTCATATCATGACCTTCTCATCACTAACTGTCCTCCATTTGTGTAAAAGCAATAAAACTTCACGAATGCACCCTCACAGCAAACATCAGCATTTAATAGATTTCCCCTTAATAAAAGGATTTATTCTGTGAAGTTTAGATTCAGTCAAAGGGTCACACTTGAGTACCTAGAGGCCACATGTGGCCTTGAGGCTGCAGGTTCCCCACCCCTGGACTATGTTATTGTAAGGAGAAGAGACAGACAAGGTGTGATAGTGACAAAGGCAATGCATGGAACAGAGGGCTGGACAGATCATAGACATTCTCTCTAAGCTAAGCATTCACATTCAACAAAAGTGGGAGCTCCAAGGCAAGGTGACTATCAGAAGACTTAATATCAGCAGATTAGAGCACTTCTAACTTAGAAGGAAAGCTGAGCCAACACATAGTTGGCAAAAATAGAGTAGAAAAGGAGTGAGCAGCTTTCAGAGATTTAGTTTACAGCACTGTGTTTAATCATCTAGTTCAGAACATTCAAAAACATCAAGATTGGTTTGATGAAAATGAGGGGGAAATTCAGAAGCTGATAAATGAAAAACAAGAATTCCACAGGGTTTACTAACAGGATAGTTTGTCCACCTCTAATAAGGCAGTGTTTACTTCCATCAAAAGTAAAGTGCAAGTAAAATTTAGAGAGATGCAGGACTCTTGTCTCAGTAAGAAGGCATACGAAAATCAGTTTTACACTGATAGTTATAATCTAAAGCACTTTTATGATTTCCTGAAAGCTATGGCACATCTCAACTACTCAGTACTGACAGAGTCACATTGATTAGTGATAAGGATATGATCCTGGAGAGATGGGCTGAACACTTCCATAATGTTCTCAACAGACCATTATCAATCAATGCTGAAGCCATTGACCATATATTTCAGGTTGAAGGGATTGACCCTCTCTAGCCAAACCTCCAACTGAAAAAGGCTCCTCTCATGTGGCAAAGTGCTGGTGCTGATTCTATTTCAGCTGGAATTTATAAGGCAGAGGGTCCATTACTCATACAAGAGCTGACAGAAATTTTCTGGGTTATACAGCAAGAGGAGGTTATCCCCTAGGAGTTCAAATATGTCTCTACTGTCCAGCTCTATAAATGAAAAGGAAATAGGTTGTCTTTTGACAATCCCAAGAGGTCTCTTTTTTAGTCATTGCTGGCAAAATTCTTAATAGCCTCATCCCTAAAAGGCTGATCCTTCACCTGAAAGATAGTCAACTACCTGAGAACCAACTTGGCTTAAGAAAGGGTGTTTGCTGCTCAACAACTCCAGGAGAAATGCCAGGAACAGAACAGAGGTCCATACACAACATTTGTCAATCTGATCAAGGCCTTTAACACTGCCAGTCATGAGGGCCTGTAGAAGATCATCCTAAAATTTGGTTGCCTGGAGAAGTTCATCAGTATTGTATATCAATTTCATGATGGCATGCTTGCCCGGGTTCTGGATAATGGACAATGATCTCACATTTTCCCAGTTACAAGTGGAGTGAACAGGGCTGTGTACTTGCTCCCATGCTTTTTAATATAATGTTTTCTGCAATGTTGTTGAAAACCTTCCAGAAGGATAAAAATGGCATAAAGGTCAGTTACCACACGGATAGTAAATTATTTAACTTGAAAAGTCTAGAAGCTAAGACTAAAGTGGAGGGAGAGTTGGTGTGTGACTTTTTGTTTGCTGGTAACTGTGCACTCAATGCAGCCTCTGAGGCTGAGACACAACAGACTATGGATCAATTCTCTGCCTCTTGTGCTAATTTTGGTCTAACAATTAACACCAAGAAAATGAGGTTCTCCACCAGCCAGCATCACATCATCCATATGTGGAACCATCTATTAAGTAACAAATTGAGAAATTTTAAATTCTTTGGATAAGTTCACTTACCTTGGCAATATACTTTCCAGGGCTGTCCACACAGATGATGCAGTTGATGCACATATTGCCAGAGCTAGCTCAGTTTTGGGAATGCTCCAAAGGAAAGTGTGGGAGAGAAGAGGTGTTAGACTGTCTACCATACTGAAGGTCTACAGACTCATTGTGCTGACCTCATTGTTGTATGCCTGTGAAACCTAAATAGTCTACTAGTGCCACGTCAGGAAACTGAGTCGTTTCCATTTGAATTGTCTTAGGAAGATTCTGAAGATCACCTGGCAATAAAAGGTACCAGACACTAAGGTCCTTTCTAGAACTGAACTGCCAAGCATTCAAACTCTACTGCAGAGATTGCAACTCTGATGGGTTGACCATGTTGTTTGAACTCCAAATGTACATTTGCCTAAAAGACTATTTTATGGGGAACCCACACAAGGCAAATGCTCACATAGAGGTCAGAAGAAGTGATACACAGACACTCTCAAGGTCTCTCTGAAGAACTGTAGAATCAATTACAAGACATGGGAGACACTGGCATAGGACTATCCAGCATGGTGTGCTCTCATCAAGGAAGGCATGGTACTCTATGAGCAAAGGAGAACTGCAGTAGCTCAAAAGAAATATGAGATGTGCAACTTTAGACATCTCCACTCCAAATATTCATATGGATTATTTGTGCCTGACCTGTGGTAGAGCCTTCCAAGCTCATATTGGTCTGATCAGCCTCAGTCAGACACACTGAACCTTGACCCCTAACATAATGATATCACTTTGGTCTTCTTGGAGAATGAAGGACAACCACCAACAACCACATAATAATTAAGTTTTTTTTTTTTTTGCTTTTTTTGGTTTTTGGGGTTTTTTTTTGCAAAAAAAGTATGTAAAAAACTTTTTGGGTAGAGCTTTTTGATAAAATGACTGGCATCACAAAATCATTAATTTGGGGATGACTCTTGGGAGTGTTAAGAAATGTGGATTTTAAAAAACAACCAAACTCCAAAACACAAACACAAAAAAGAAATAAACTCACTACTCCCTATAATCTAGGTTCAAGGTATTTCCTTTTTTTTCTTTCATAGAGGATTCTCTCCTGAATTTTACTTTCTTTCTCAGCTGCACTGCCAACCCAGCTCCCCTACCCTGTTTCTCTTTAATATAGATTTTGGAATATGGTCCTATTAATTGGTCAATACTATAGTCATTGAATAGGTTTTACACAGTTATGGAGCTTTTCCTTATAGATGTTGTCTTTCAAATATCTGAATAGGAAAAAAATCTAGAGTTTAGATGTAGAGTGTAGGAGGCCTGTCTGAAGCCTGTCTTTAGATAGCTCTTACTCGATGAAAGGATTTTCCTCCCTTTTCACATGGAAGGTATGACGTATTTCCAGCCTCATGTATTTATCATGCTCAGCAAGGACTGCCTTAACAGCAGCTGATATCAAACAGTTTAACTCTGAGGCACTTTTCACTGGTAACAGTTAAATCGAATGCTTCTGATCTTCAAAGAAAAAACTTCTTTGGACTATACCCCACTGATTCTATTACTTAGTAAAGAGGACTTCAGCTCACAGGTCTTCAAGAATTCTCTTTAGATATGTTCAAAATGTCTTTTATCTTGAACGCCTTCCCAAGTTTTAAAATGCTTCTTCCACTTGAGCTATTTGATGTATGCCTCCCAAAGAGGGTGATAAGAGGGATTCAGCAATATACTGTTGTCCTTTAATAACAAACAGATGTTTTGGAAGAGCCATGTTGCATGATATGAGCAGTAGTTTAAGAATATCAAGCAGCACTGTACTTGTTATCTTTCTAAACCTAGACACAAGGTGCTGGCCTAATTGTGCTAATAAGTAAGCTTTAGGAAGAAATCATTTTGAATCTCTTAAACATTTGATTGAAGAGAACAAAACATAATACCTCATATTGGCCCAACCAAGGAGACCAAGAAATGAACTCCATCCTTGTTTAGAGAATAACCAGGTAGTTCAAACCTCACTATCATCAGCATTTATTCTTGGGCTTTTGCCTCTGTTTCTGCCAAGTGACTGCAGTGTGTTAATCTTCTCTAGCATAAGTTGGCAAGAGTCCTGCTTCCTCACTTTTCTTTGAGGAAAAATTGAGAAACTGTTTTTCTTTGTCTGGCAGAAGGTTTCTAATCCGTCCCCACAGACAGGAAAAGAGTCTCTCTCTTTTGAGAAGACGTAAAGTCAATTTGAAGTTTATTTTGATCTCCTTTACCCAGAAAATTCAAGAAAGCATTTCACTCACCAAATGACTGAGTGTTCATTGGGGATCATTTTTAGAACATGCTGGGAAGGCTAATCATGAAAGCAAGAAAGAAAGAAACGGAAAACTGAATCAGAGCTAAATTCAAAGTTTTCAATGATCCTGATGCAGCCAGTTTATAAACCTACAGTCAAGGTCACCATATACTCCCCCACAGGGCCCTCTACCAATTTCCTCCACTCACCTACTTATTTCATATCAAGGAATCCTTGGTATTGCTGATCTAATTATTTCAAACCATTATTTGTCTTCCCAACATAATGGTTATAACCTTTACATGAAGATGGAGCGGTTTGGATCTGTTCATAGCTGATCAGAGAGTGTTAGAACTGAAAGGAATCGTAGTTAACATATATAAATTACAAACCACTGTAGTATCTTCATCAAGAAACCCCAGATGGGGTCATGAAGAGTCAGACATGACTGAAACTATTGAACAACAAACATGAACAACAACAAAGCACTTTACATGCATTACCTTATTTGACTTTCACAATTCTATCAGGTAGATGTTACTATTATCCCCTTTTTACAGATAAGGAAACTGAAGCTGAGAGAAGTTAGATGAGTTGCCCAGGGTCATACAGCTAGTCTGAGGTAGAATTTGATTCAGGACTTCTTCACTCTAAATAATAGTGCTGTATTTACTATACTATCTACATTCCTCTGGTCATCTAGTCCAACCCCTTCATATAACAAATAAGGAAACTTACCTTGTATACTCTGGCCAAATGTTTCTATTACTACTATGACCAATGTCTCTATCTCTGACTAGTTTCAAATAGTTGCAATATTTCTTCCAAGGCCAGGAATAATTAGAATTTTTCTAATACAATTAGTTTTGATAAGAGATGCAATGATAGATTACAAACTTCTTTGAATTGCAATGCAACATGCACAAAATCATAGCCTAGCAATAATTGAGTATAACAATATAAGCATAAAAATATGCACTCTATTCAACCAAAGAAAATCTGATATAAAATATAAATTCACAAAATAAATGTATTAAGGAATGAAGACTCTAAATACAGAAAAGTTCTAAACTTAGTATGATGATTCACTTATTGGTTCTCCCAAAGAAGAAGCTTGTCATTTTTCATTTTAAGTGAGTCAATTCACAAAAGTCATGTAATTTACATGGAGATTTATATGAGCATGACTAAACACTGTGGAGTAAAATCACACACATACATATATTTATATATGTACAGATATAGATATAGGTATAGGTGATTATATATAGGTATATTCATATAGATATAGATGTATACACACATCCACTATCTGACCTATGAATTTGAGTTACTATAAAGGTATGCTAGAGCTAGCTCATATAAGCTTGTAAGAGCCAATTGCTAACTTCTCAATATAAGCATTTATACCTCAGAAATCAACAAATACTTCAAATTAAGTCTTGATTTATGGCTTTGTTGATTGTCTAGAATAAAGAATGTGATGGAGAAAATATTAATTCACATAAAACTTGAAAGTATTTTGTGTATAGCATTTTTTTTCTGAGAGTCAGTTGTTAAATGTTTACTGGCACACCCCTGGTTAGAAGGAACCTTAGAGATCATGAAGTATGGCACCGTCATTTTCTAGATGAGGAAACCAAGTTCCAAGGGACAAAGTGACTTAGTCAAAGTCATACTGTAGGAATTAACAGTAAGGATGTGAACCCAGGAAAGTTGGTTTCTTAGACATTAATAGCCAGCATGGTGAAGTAAATAGAGTATTGCACTCAAAGTCATGAAGAAGTGGGTTTGAATTCTGCTTCAGACACTAGCTGTTTGGACTTGGAAAAATCACTTAATCTCTGGGACTCAGTTTCTACACTATAAAGAGAATGTGTTGTACTTGATGACCATTAAGGTGCCATCAAGCTCTAAATCTAAAACCATTTGCTTTTTTCACTGTCTCCCATTGCCTCTACTCTTATTCTAACAATCATGAAACTTCATCATAGTTTTCACAGTCTTGAAAATGGCTGCCCTATGAATATAACATGCCTTATCAATTCCATAGTTAAACTGCATAGACAGAAATAAACTCCATGAGGGTAGGAATCATATGTTAATTATATTTATTTGTCCACCAGTGCCTTTGGTAGTGTTTTGAACAAGTAGTTGCTAAATCAAGGGATTTTGAAAGAATGGATGGATGAATAAATGAATGAATGAATGAATGAATGAAACACAAATATTGAAATGAAATATCAGGTATGTAGAATTTAGCTGGTTATAAGTTAGAAATTACCATCTTTGTTAGATCTTATATTTTATTTTTTAGGTCTTCTGAAGCCTGTCTGTTCCTTCCTCATATTTTAAATAAAGACAATAATAATAATAATAATAATAATAATTCACATGTATAGACACTTTATAAAGTTCTTTCCTCATAGTTGTGCTAAGCAAAAACAGTCTAAGTGTGACCCAGGTCATAGAAGAGACTGAATGAATCTGAGAGGTGACATGGCTTGCTCAGAGTCACATAGCTTATAAAGAATTCAGTAAACCTGAAAATACGGGCTTCTGGTCATCAAATGCAGAGTTTTCAATCATTTGCATAAAGATTTTATGGAGCTGAGAAAGTGGGCATGTGGTTCAATAGTTGTTCCGGTCTACTCTGTCACCTTTTGATTAAAAAAAAAATTACTGCCCACCTTTCCTTCATATAAGTTACATGATAGTTAGTTATATGTTATAGTTATATATGCTACCTGAAAGTAAGTTACCTGATAGTTAAAGAATCTATCACTGCAAAGATACAAAAAGAAAAGACAAAAATGTAATGAGTAAAGAATTATGCCCATTGGGAAAAAATGAGAGATCACCTAAGAAAGAAGTTTGTTTTTGTTTTTGTATTTTTACTATTTTTTTTTATTTCATATGGGAAAGGCCATTTAGAGTCATATGTAGATTCTTTCTCAGAAAATCTCAGAATTCAAGCACTATTTTTCCCCCACTGAAGAAATTGTGACTTGAAGGGGCAATGAGACTTGACCTTTAAAGATGGCTCACAAAAGAAATTTGCAGAATAGGCAGATTCAAATGCAAGTCTGCGTCCTCAGCTCACTGTATCCTTTGCATTAGTAAAAAGAAACAGATAATCCCTAAGCCCCTAGCATGTGCATGGCTGCATTGTTTCAGCAACTATGGCAAGACTAAATTTAGATGGGATGCAATCCTTGCCCTCAGGATTTTACAATATAGTAGGGAAATCAACATACCAAAAAAGATTGGCCTATGTAATTAGAAAAGTGCATACGATGTCTTTGTGGGGGCGGCCTAGCATAGACTGTAAGCTCCTTGAGGGCAGGGACCATCTTTTTGCCTCTTTTTGAATCCCAATACTTAGCATGGTGTCTGGCACGTAGCAGGTATTTTTAAAATGCTTACTGAATGAATAAGTGAATGAATGGCTAGAGAAATAATTTTAAAGCCAGGAAAGCCTGGGTTTAAGTCTTGATTCTGATACATACTGACTCTGTGACTCTGGGCAAGCCAGACAATTCTCTGAGACAGAGAAGGTGCTATCCTGCATTGTTAGAGAGAGTTTTCCCCATGTAGAAACTCTCTATACAAAAAAACCACAGGTCCAATTCCTATCCCTATAAGATGCCTTTAAACACTCATGTCACTGATGACATTAGATAATTATAAGCACAGACTTCTTCAAAGACTTGGACAACAGATGTGTAGCACCTTAGTATTGAAACTTTTAGATAGGATAATGGCAAAGAAAGATGACCAGCACTTTGAAGGGCAGAATCAGAAACTTGACATATTTTAGAGGATATAACAGGATGAAGTTCAATAATAAGTATGATTGGGAAATAGGTAGAAGAATGTTTCTTGGCATACAGAAAAAAAAGAAAGTAAAGGCTACTGGGGATAAACTCATTATGAATTAACCATAGAGAATGATGCTTATGAAGGGATAAAAATTTATCTCTATATAGAATTTTTAAGATTGAAAAGCACTTATAACAATCTAAGTTATAAATTACAAATATTATCATCTTCATTTCACAGATGAAAAAAACTGAAACTTAGGGAGAGGAAATGATCAGCCACAATTTATATAACTAATAAATGTCATTCAGCATTTGATCTAACATTAGCTGACACAAAAAGAAGGGTGCTTTCCACTAAATATTCTAATTATACTCATTATATATGAGTAAAATTCTTTGTGCAGTACGATTCTGGACTGTTCCAAGTGAAGAGAAACACAGAAAATTTGGAAGGATTTGAGGATAAAGTCACTCTGAAAAAAACAGAGGGTTGGGAAATAAGGTCAATAAAGAAAGGTTAAACAAACTAGACCATCCAGATGGAAATGAGAAATCTAGAAAGGTGAATATTAATAGTTGTCAAGGGTATGAAAGTTTTGTATTTGAAGATGATCACCAGCTACTCCTCTGATGACAGAACAAAATGAAAAAGAAAAAAAAAGCATGGAGCATGAAGTATTTAGATAACATAAGAGGGATTTCACAAATAAATGGAAAGGGTTATTGAGGAAGGTTGTATGATTCTTTACATATATTATCCTCATTCTGGGAAGCCTTATGTGTTACCACTTGATCTACTGTATATCTGAGGACAGGAGGATGGACATGGTGAACTCTCAAGGTCTTCTCTACATTGGTATGGTTCTATAAGGGTCTGTTTTGCCTGTTCATATTACTACATGTAATTTCTTTCACAATTTTTAAAATTCCAGTTCTTAAAGTCTATTAAGGGAGTATGACTAAATTAAGAGAACTATACAACTTTCTGTATTAGAATAGAAACTTGACAGAAAATCTAGAAATTTAGTATTCATTTTGTCATTTCTTTCCAAATTAATGTCACTGTACCTTTCATGTTTCATCAAGAGTTAAATGATGACTTTAAGTCAATTTCCTGACCATTTTAGTTTGTGTAACAAGCTTCATTTCATTCACATTTCATTCATCTTCCTCAATTTTTGAATAACCATCAGACTATTGCAGGCTCATCAGAATTTGCTAAATTTCTGTTCCAAAATTAAAAACAGGGTTATTGTGTAGAAAGTGATTTATATACCTTATGGCAATATATAAATGTGAGTTACTACTACTACTACTACTACTACTACTACTACCACCACCCCAACAACAACTACTACTACTACGCTATTTTGTTATTTTGATTCTATGAAATTCAAAGAGTAATATTATTTCCTTTGAACAGTTGCCCTAAGACATGAGGCATAAAACCTTAGGCATAATTGTGAAGCTATATGTTTTTTTCTTGGATGCCTTTGTGCCTTGGCTTTCTGTACTTCTTTCTCATCCCCACCCAGCTCCTAACTTGTCCTCCTTCATGCCTAAGGTGCTCAAGCCCAACATCCCCCATGATTTTCCCAGAATACTTGACCCCATCTGCCTGTAAAACAAGGTGGCTGGTGCTCCATGGTCTAGCTGTCTCTGCCACCCCTTCCCTTATCAAAGCCCACTATCAGCTAACTGTTGCAAATAGAAAGAATCTAATGGACTAATTTACATTGAGTTCTTTATAACTGACATTGAAAGTGAGCTTCTAAGGGGCATTTTATCTTAATGAGAGCCAACATTTAGAAGTATTTCATAATTTGCTGACTAATTGACTTAGGAACTAATTCTGTAATGGGGAAATGTCAGGCTCCATGACAAGAAGATGTGGGAGGTCTTATCTTCCCCCAGAACCCTTCAGTCATAAATACTGATTTTTTATCATAGAATCATACAATGCCAGGCTATAATGATCATCTATTCCAATATCCTCATTTTTTAAATAAATGTAAACTATCAGATACAACTTGAGGAGTAGGAGGATTTGTCCTGACACATGCACTGCTAGTCTAGCTTGATTTTTTTTTTAAAAAGCATTCTGGACAAACTTCCAATATGTAACCCATATCTCAGAAATGAGGCTATTAGCCTTATGTGGATCAAGTTCAAACTGGATGGCTTCATAAAAATTACTCATGTTGCCCCCACCCAGGTTCTCCCTTGAAAATGTCAGAATTTGCTTTTACCCCCACATAGGGTTTCCACCAAAAGTTGACTTGTGGAAATACTAAGTACCCTTTCAAATAGCAAAGCTGAGAAAAAGATAAATATAGAATTGGCAGTGCTTAATCCCAAAGGAAACACAGAAGACTTGTACCCAAGCCTATAAAATTTCCAAACAATTCTAAAATCACTCCCATATGGTGTAAACCTGGAGTTGAACCCCTAATTTCAATGAGGAAAAGGATTCAGGATAGTTAGGGAGCTTAGCAATCCTTTCCTCTTGGAGATGCCCTCTCCCCTCTACAGACCAACACAGGTCACACAATTCAAAGTACCAGCAAAAAATATGTCTAGATTGCTCTTTCACATTACTATCCCTTGATTTACTGTACCTTCCTACTTAAACC
Source organism: Vombatus ursinus (assembly GCF_900497805.2). NCBI lineage: Eukaryota > Metazoa > Chordata > Mammalia > Diprotodontia > Vombatidae > Vombatus > Vombatus ursinus. The sequence continues at coordinate 7,469,010 of NW_020955033.1, forward strand.
TCTATCTCTATTAAACCTTGCATCCCTATATGGTGATAGTTCCTTTTGTCCTGAAGGGCTTCACATATGCACTGGCCTCTCTCCCAGGTCTTCCCTTCAGCCTTTTAACCTCCTTCTGATTCTGTGTCTCCATCAAGTGTCAGTTTCTTCCCTCCTTGGAGCCATATGGTCTCCTAGAGATACTACATGCATGAGTAGGCCTTTTCTCCAGCCTATGGCTGTGTATAGGCCAACTCTATTCACTACACCTACACCTCACTTCCATTTTAAAGGTCAAACTTTAAGGGCACAGCTCAGGTGTTAGAATCACTGTGAAATTGTCAGTACTAGGACAAAGGCTTCATCAACACGATTAAAGGTAAGAGGAATTGACACCTTGTCTAAGAAATTATCACTTTGTCAAACAGACACAAAAAGGGAAAGGAAACAGCTATATATGGGGAGAGGGGGAATCTTCATGCATATGCCGAAATTAGCTATGAGGCTATAAAAAATCTTTGAAGGAAGAAAAAAATTTCACCATGGTTGCATTCCACTGGGAAAGTTTTTCAAGGTAAGTTATACAAAAGCAACTAAGAGGCCCCTAGAAGAAGCAGAGTTGCAGGCTGTATTGTAGTGGTATTTTATCAGATAGCAATGATCTGGATAAGAAAGGTCACCCCAGACTAAAGGAGATGAGAAATGATTTTGAAAAAACTGCTGGGAAAGCAAAGGACTGAAGTCTCTGACAGAGATAATTTAGAGATTTTCCTTATTAGGAACAAAGTTTCCTTTGGGAAACACTGATCCAGCTGCACAAGGCAGGCTTTCACATACCTACCAATGCATCACTGCAAGGGAGAACATCTGGGCTTGAAGTCAGAAGACCTGGTTACCCATCACAACAACAAATAGATAAATGATAGATAGAAAGATAGAATTATATATAACTACACAGTTATCTATAAATATACTACATATGTGTATATATGTGTGTATATAGGCTTACATATGTGAGTATACACACATATATATACATATACACAAATAATCTATGTGTGCACATGTGTATATATAGGTTTGTATATATGTATATGTGTATAGCCTCAAGACAATTCTTTTCTCTGAACACTACATATAAATAAATAAATAGATAGATAGACATAACCTATCTGTCTTTCTATCTGCTTCCTAGCTATGTCAACTTAGCTAGATTTCCTTGTGGGTCAGTTGCAACTTACATAAAATGGGAAGCTCAATCAGTATTTTCCAACTAAAACTATGCTTTGAAGTGGATACTCTATTAATCACTCAGGTTTGTTGTAAGAATCAAATAAGTTAATGAATATGAGATTGCTCTGTTAACTCAAAAATCCACATAAATTTGAGGAATTATCACTCCTGGGATACTTTCCTCAATCTTAACTCTGGCCCTCGGGTCAGATGTGACCTTCCCTAGTCTAGGACAGGAAAGAAGTAAATGCCATATTTGCTGCCTCAAAGAATTGAGGCATCTCCCTAAGCACCTAACTTCCTAACAGGAAGGCTTCAGGACAATCCAGGCTCAATTTGTCAAAACATTAAGAAAACTATGCAGCTTGCAAAGGAGAAAGATTGTCATGGGGTACTTTATTGTTTCTGTTGTTCTTAATAAGATCTTGCACTTGGTTCAGTATTCTATTCTTTTTCAAGCCTCTTTCCATAATTTTGTTTTCCAATCCAATAAACATTTATTAAGCCCCTACAATGTGCCAGGCACTGTACTAAGCATTTCAGATACAATTAATAAAGATAGTCCTTGCCCTCAACAAGCTTACAATCTAATGGGGGAAGAACACACAAAAGGAGGCAGGAAAGTTGGGAGTAGGGGAAGATAGGAGAAGACCAGAAGGTACCTAGCATGGGAGCTCTTGTTCTATGGAGTTGAAACCAGAAAGGGCAGCAGATGTGAAGTGGAGTGATTTGAGAGTCAAGTTGCTACCCTCTATAAAGGAAGGCTTTGGGAGGCATTTAATCCTCAGCCCTCCAGAATGGAGAGGAGGCTGAGGGAGGTAATATCAATCAAGGCTTGACTTAGCAGTTTGGTGGTGAGTTTAGAAATGATGAGCTTATCCTGGAAGGGGTTTCCTGCAGTTGAAACCAGGCAGGGTAACATGCCAAGGGCAGAGTTCCATCATTCAATCCTCACAAAACTTGTAAAGTTGAACAAACATAATTGTGCCCTTTTAGGAGATGAGAAAACTAAGAACCAGAGAAGTTAAGTGACTTACTGAAGGCTACACAGCTAGTTAATGACAGGGCAATGACAGGACAAGAGTGTATTTTCTTTGATTCCCAATCAATTAATCAGCTGTTAGTAAATACACAAAAAGTACTAGGAGTTCATCCAGTCTTCTACTGCCAATGGCTCCAACCTTTTCAAGTATGAGTGCCTCTTTTAAATTAAAAACAAACAAAACAAAAAAGAACTTTCCAGGACCACCACATGAAGGTAATTGTACTATCAGTATCTGTTGATAGAAGGCAACCTACAAATTGAGTCATGTTTTATCATGGATTCATATTTTCATTAAGATGGCATTTATCACCATTTGAAAAATATGAATGCATACATATGAGAGTTATAGTGTTAATTCCACCTAAAGGAAATATGCTTGCTTCTCTGTTTCTTTGTTTTACCAAATCATTTAATGGGGTAGATCCATGGAAATAACTTCTGAAGCCCCCAGAAGATCAATGCCCACGGGCTGCACTAAACAATTAAAAGTTTGAGATATTATTAAAAAAATCTAATCAACTTCTCCCAGAATGTTTCTAATAGACAACCTATCATAAATACTATTTTAAATAAATTTTTAAAACCTAGAAAATAGCATCTACAGATGCATATACTTTGATAAGACACAGGTGGAGTATTGATACCTTATACTTCAGGGTACATAGATTCCCCATATGAAACACCCAATACCATTCAGTCTTCTCCTGCTTCAACCTCAGTTTCTGATTTATGGGAAGGCAGAAGAAGAGGCAAGCTAAGGATGTTCTGAAAATAAAGTCCTTCTTGCACAGTCACCAACTTCTAGGAGCTTCTCTCCCTTCATATTGTCTAGAAAGTAGAACAGAAAGCAGGAACTCTGAGCAAAGTGTGTCAAAATTACTGGTATTCATAGCCGCTTTCAGTATGGGTACCTCTTTAGAGGATTAAGCATAGACTACTACTAGTATGAGATAAAAGACAGAAAATAAAGAACAGAAGACAGGAAGAAGGATCACAGGAAAGAAGGAAGAAAAGGAAGGAGGGGCAAAGGAATGAAAGAAGGAATACAGAAGATAAAGTTGGGAGGGATGGGAAACATAAGAACAGGCTACTATATCTTGTTAATTTATTTCCATTTGTCACCTGCTCACCACTCACACCGCCTTAGCTCATACCTTCCTGTCTTCTCTCCTCATCTCTTATGATACTCTCTTATCCAGTCTCTCTTTATTCCAGTCTTCATAGCTGCCAAATTAAAATTCCTAATGCACAGATCTGACCATATCATTCCCCCACATGAGCAGGCATAATGGAGTCAACCCCATAAGAACTGTTTAACTCTATACAGTCTTTACCCCTACTCACAGAAGTAAAAAGAAATAAAATCAAATATATTAAAACAATCACTCCTCAGGCTCTGTGCGCAAATAAATTATAGCCAATTTGCACTTATACCCAATTATATCCAATTATACCCAAACTGCATTTAACTCTCTCAATAGGGATACCCTAATTACAAAAGTTTCCAGTCATGGTTCCTGTGATTAAACCCAGACCTCTCCATCACCAGACACCACCAATATTGGAATTAACAAGCAATTCCAATATTGGAATAAGCAAGTTCCTCTCCATCTGATTTTCAGAAAAACCTATAAGATATTTGAGTGTTTTATGTATTTTACTCAGATTCTTTTAGGATCAATTTCCAGTCAGGTATGGCACTCTGGACCCAATCTATCTCAACTGCTTTCTGTGTACTCCCCAAGTAAAGCCCCTTGCATTCTAGATTTGGATACTGATTCCTCTTTAATCCAAGCCCATCTTTCAGCTATTCCATTCTGACCATGCATCCAGCCACCCCTTACTCATCAATCACCTCTTTAGTCATTTTCTGCCCAAAGGCATAGATTCACTACCATGTCTCACCACAGAAATACTGATACTGCAACAGAAGCAGTCCTTGCTGATGGATGTTACCTTGTCTTCCTTTGCATAACCTTCTACATTTGTGAGTTTATGTCCTACTTCATTTCTTCCCTAGACCTTTAGCACTTTTGAGATCAAGTAAAATTTGTGCAGCCTACCCACCTTTGAAAACTTTATTGGGAGGAACGTCCTGAGGCATAGAGACGATAGTATGTCAGATGGCGTGTAGATACAACCCAGGCTAAATATAAAATAAAAGGCTTAGGTTAGAAGACCTTAGAAATCATTTTGAGATTTTAGTCTATGATCCTACTTCCAAAGGATTCTTCCCTGCCATCAATTTGACTGTCTCTCCACCTAGTGAAAAATGGGCACCTTTATTAATGCATTAAGTGGACAATTGTCAAGACTTTATTGAATTCCAGTAACTAGTACTAGCTCCAATATTATTTTTAAATTTTATTTTATTTTTAATTGATGAAATAAAACAAGTATTTCCCTAACATAGTATAATAAAAAAAAGATTGCACATGAAACTACAAATCTATTACATACAACTTGCTATTCCTTTTAAATAATTGGCTTACCAGAACTTAGTAGTACAAATTCTTGTCAGAGCAAGGTGAAGAACTCCTCTCCATGGTCTAAAAAAATAAACTAGCAAACCATCTTGGCACTTTGGAACATTCCCTTGTCTTCCCCTGTGCAGAAGACAGACCAGCAAATGGTAGAGAGGGTCTGATTCTTTTGAGATTTCTTATATATGGGCATATACAGATAGATAGATAGATAGATAGATAGACAGACAGACAGATAGATGGATAGATGGATAGATAGATGTGTATATATATATTATATATATATATATATATATACATACACACACACACACACACACACACACACACACAATCTTTGTTCACACCTGGAACTAATAATAGCTACCTTGCGGCAAAGACATTTGGGAGTTAAGTAGGCTTACCCATAGCTTTCTGAGCACAAGTTAGTGGCTAGAGTTCTAATAATGGATTTTTCCATCCCAAAAGATGGCAGTAGCTTTGGCATTGACAGAGGTTGTGCAGAACCAGACATAACCTGAGAGGATAGTTCATGGACAATGTTTATGAAATCCAACTTCCTATGCAGAGAAGGGGAATTTCCTAGACAGTATGATCCTTTAGCCTTTTTGCAAGAGAAGGGAGAGATCCTTGGCAGGACCAGCCCATGAGTTCCCTAATATGTAGTTCAAGTATGAGAGTTTTCATTTTTTTAGATTTTAGACATCTGAAAGTCTAGAGAAAGAAAATTTCCCTCCTGAATAGCATCTAGTCTTAGAGAAGGGAGAGGATTAGTCACTTGACACCTAGAGTTGATGTATTAAAGCCATATCATTAGGAGAAAAGGTAAGCTATGTTTACCTTGCCACCACCACTACCATCACTATTGTAATGCGATATTTGTACAATGCATATTTAATGAACATGGATGTTGAATAAGCAGCAGGTCCAAAATCTGACTGTTGCCTGAGCAAATTCTGAATACAGTGATACTATGAGTCTCAGGGTTATTATATATGACCCTGTGGGAAAGAGTGACTCACTGAAATGTCAACGTGATGACCAATGACAATCCCACCTACAGTTTCTTCCTGAGGGAAATATATTTGAACTTACCTGAGTACTATATATCTTTGAGGACCCTGTGAATTTTTTATATCATCTATCTCTTCTCAGGAGTGAGATGAAATAAAGACTAGCCCACTCACATTCAATGCTACCTCATATGTCTGTAGAGGAGCTTGGATCCTATTATACTCATTTGAGGAAACCTAAACATGAGTCATACCAAGCTTTATTTGGAGATTTCTCGAGCATAATCCAGGCAGGGGGCTATACCTATACACAGAGAGAACAGGATGCTCCATGGCTCAGCCCCTGATACTGGACCTTGTCTTGGGAGGCCAGGAGCATGAAGGTTTTTCTGAGTCATAGATGATACTATGTTCATATACCACTTCCATATCTCTTGAAGTCTTGGTTTCATTATCTGTAAAACAGAATAATAATCCTTATAGCACCTATTTAACACATTTCTGGTGAGGAAAGCATATGGCAAACTTTAAAGTATTATAAAAAAAGATGAATTATTATCATGACAGGAAGACAAAGTGGTGAGTTAAGAGAACCGACAAGTGCTGGCCCCAACTTGGCTCCTCTTACAACTGGAACCCCACTACCTTTTCTTATTGTTTTCTCCATGCCAGCTTGCTTAGATTCCAAAGAATATCATTTTATACACTTGGATGAATACTTTTTTGCAAGCCAATAATGTTTACCTGGTCATTTATCATCTCATCCCTTTCCATTTCTTTTTTTTCTTCAAGTTATACAAAGCAAACATTTTCCTAACCCAACTGCCAGTGCTGTTTTAATAGCCATAAGTACACATAGACACACAGAGACCTCACATATCCCTGCATTGCAAACTCCAAGTCATATGTGCTTGGACTCTGACTCTCCTTTCATTGCCAAGATTCAGAATATTGAGCAAGCGGGAACGGTGGAGCCAAAATAAATCCAGTTATTCCACCAGCACATTGTGAGGTGCAGAGCAAGCACTTTCGATATTGTGTAATTAAGGCCGTAACTAACATCACTGAGGGAATTAGCCTCTAGATTGTGACAGAAACAAAACAGTTTGGCTTTGAAAGGTTTCCTTAAAAAGAAATATTTTGGTTCCAGTGTTTGTGCAAGAGGTAGAAAGCCTGCTGTCCTTGACACAGGAAGTAGATAACACCTGTCAGTAGAATTCAAACCACCTGCTTGCAGTGCCTTGGGGAATTCAGCCTACAGCTGGCTGCAAATTCTCCAATTTATGGACTGCACCTTTGCAGAACTCAGAGCGTTTTTTAAAAAAAAAAAATTTAGAGTGGGCAAAATGTTTAGTATTCAGCAGCAAAGACCGTAGATCTAGAAATTATTTCTGGTTGTGGTATTTCTCCTCCCCACCCCGGGGATTGGAAAAAGGTTACAATCATCTCCCTCAGTTTATCAGGCTGCAAAGCAGAGTCTGGCTTTTCACTGGCTTAACTCTCCAAACAGGGTCCTTGTTCCCCAAATAAAAGACAGAATAGTAAAACCTCAACCTAGAACACAGTGTCTGTTCTTCAGAAAGGAAAGCGATCCAGAATCTTCAGCATTAGACGTATGTATAAAAGATTAACTCCAATGCCAAAAGTAACAGCTTCAATTGGATTTCATTACTTTGCTATGAGGTGGTGCAGTGTTTTTCTTGGGAAAGCCCTTAATGAGTTCAGCAACCATCCGATCTTAATAGATGTTTGCCATAAGCATTCTTTTTCACTTTATTTTTAAAAACTTAATTAATTCTGAAGAAATCTGAAAGAGTCAAATAGTTCTGGCACAAGCATAACCCTTTGCCTTCTTTTTTTTTTCATGAAAATTCTGGGACAACAAGAGGTTATCCAATCACCCCCCTTTTCCTTAGAATTTCTGAAAATTAACTGGAACTGCTATTTGAGAGTCTGAAGCTTGATTGAAAAGGAAAAAGCTGGTGGGGAGGGAGGGAGAATAACCTTCTACCCACTATAGAGCAGGATGGCCCATTTCCTTAAAGGAGAAAGATGAGAAGGAAAAAACAAAAAAAAAATGGAATTCGGCTTCTTGTTCAGAAAGCACAATACCTTTGTCCTACTTAGTGTCAAGACCAGGAGTCCTGGATTCAAAAGACTTGGGTTTGAATCCTGGCACTCATATTTATTAGCTGTGGGATATATTGAGCAAGTCATAAAAAGATTGGACTTAGAATTCTCTTAATCTGTCTGAACTTCAATTTCTGCTCTGTAAAATAAAGATATTTGGACTACCTACTTTTGTGAGAAAACTGCTTTGGAAACCTTAAAAAGTCTACCTAAATGGTAGTGAGCTTACCTATATGACTCTGGGCAAGTCATTTAACTTCCTTGAGCCTCAGTTTCCTCATTCATAAAATGAAAAGGTTGGCCCAGATGGTGCTTTCCAGCTCTAATTCTATGATTATTTTTTACTTTCCTTTTTATTATTACTTTCATCATTACCATCAGCATCATCCCTCAAATATTACTATAGAGAAAAGAGATGTTTACAATAATGTCCACTGAAATCATGAAATCACCTTTTAAAAGATACAAGGATGGGAAAATATATGTACATACATTTATATTTGTGTTTTATATATACACATACATATATATGCTTAGATACACATCATACCACAAACAATTCAAATTAAACACCACCCCAATAAGGCCTTCTCTTTCCATGTCTATGCTTGAATTCTTTGTGTAAATGTGTGCCACATGTCAGGACTTCTCGCTGAGAATTGGAATTTTGGTTTCTGAATCACACATATGGTACACATGCCAACAGCCAGTGGAAAAGAAAAATGAAAGAACAATGCACCCCAATCATGTATGGCTTGTGTTCATGCATAGAGCCGTTAGGCCAGTAAGTGCTACCAGTTTAAGGGCCAAAAGTGACTTACAAAAGGTCAAGCAAATACCAGACTTGCAGCCTCCCATGAGTCAGAATCCCTCAGAGGCAGAATACCTGTGCCAAAGTGTGAACAATCTTCTTTCAGTTTAGGGGGAGACAAGGGAGGAATTTGGAATATAAATGAATCAATAGCTTTGGAAATCTTAACCTCTACTTTTTGGCCTCCTACTCACACACAGAAATGATACCAAAAGGATATCTGATGCTCCTGAGTCATCTGTCTGATGCTAAAAGCTACCACAGAGTCTTTTCTTTGATATCATCAGGGAAGATTTCCTGGAAGGTTGAAGTTTAAAGTTGCACATTGAAGGATAGGAGAGACATTTGGTTCACTGGCAGGTTCATTCATTCATTGAATAAACATTTATGAAGCCCATGCTAGCCACTGAGAGAGAATGCCCATGCATTCATAGAAGTTACAGTCTAGTAAGGAGATAAGAAAACAAACAAGAATGACTATAATGCACAATATTACATTATAAATCCATTAATGAGGTGCAAAATGAAATGTTATGTGATATCAAGGCAGAAAATCACTACCAACTAGAGAGACCAAGGGAAGGCTTCCTGCAAGAGGTGGCATCTGACTTGGGCCCTAAAGGGTAGCTATGGATTTAACAGGATCAGAAAGGGAAGCGAAGCATTCCCAACATCAGGAATAACATGAGCAAATTTATGAGGGTTAAAATGCTCAAGGCAAATTTGAGGGATGGAGAGTACTCCAGTTCCTTTGTAATGTAGAGTATATGGAGGAGAGTTATATGAGATGTGGTTAGAAAGTTAAGGTAGTGCCATACTGTGGAGGCCTTGAATTCCAGGCAACAGAAAATGAACTTTACTCCAGAGATGATCATGAACCACTTTTGAGCAAGAGTTATGTGATCTGTTAAGTACATAAGGAATATTATTCCAAAGGTGAATTGAAGATTAAATTGCACAAGAACAGAGAGGAGATGCTAAGATCTGCTAGGAAGCTATTGTAATCCTCTGGGCAGTTAGCAATGAGGGCATGTACTAGGCTATTAGCCATCACAACAAAATGAAGGAGATGAAGAGACATAGCCAAGAAGGAATTGGGTGGACTTAGTGCCTCAGCATGAGAGTCAAAGTGAAAAAGAAGAGTAAAAGATTACTACAGCATTACAAATATGAGAGACAGAGTAATAATGATGGCACCACAGACAGAAACAGTTAAGTCAGAAGAGGCAAAGAATGGCTAATAAGCTCAGGTTTGACATAGAACTATAGATCTAGACCTGAAAAGAACCTCAGAGCACACCTAGCCCCACTCCCCACTTACAGATGAGAAAGCTGAGACCTAGGGAGGTTAACACTTTCAGAGGTGGTATTTAAACTTTGCTTAGTTTGTGCTATTACTATAACATCCACTTGGAAACCTGTACTAGACAGTTGTTGTTTGTCCTTCATTCTTGAAAGTGATGTCTTGATTTGTAAGTGAATTGGATTTAAGTGAGGCAAGGTTGTGAAAAGTCACTACCCTCCCTCTCTCCTCCAGAGCCTTGGTCCAGTAGCAAGAAATGGATCAAAAATCAATCTGGGAGGGAAGACCCTCAAAGTTTCTGGCAAGAACAGAAACAATTCCTATTTACACTCACTCTGAGCCAACAAAAACCCAAACAATGACCAAGAGAGACTTGGGTTGGGGCCCATTATTGTCCAATCAGTGAGAGCCAGAGTGATTTGGTTTTAAGGCATAGCCAAGTAGCTCCATATGAATTGGACTGGTTTTATCTATACCTAGTTTCCAGAGCTCCATTTCAAGAAATTTATATTCCTAGTAAGTCTTTCCTAGGTCTCAGTTTGTCTGAGGCAACACCCATTCAGTGATTTTCAGGTTGGGTAAGAAATGAAGCAAAATATGGCCTCTTTTACCTATTTAAAAAAATCAATTTAGGAGGGAAAGACCCTCAAGGTTTCTGGCCAGAACAGAAACAATTGCTATTTACACTCACTCTGAGCCATCAAAATCCAAACAATGACCAACAGAGGCTTAAGCTGGGACTTGTTACTGGCCAATCAGTGAAAGCCAGAATGATTTGGGTTTAAGGCATAGTCAAGTAGCTTCATTTTAATCCAAATGGGCTTCATTAACAGAGCTCTATTTCTAGAAATTTATATTCCTTTGGGGAGAGCACGCACATGTAAGTGTATGATTCCTCATGTGCAAGGGAGGGAGAAAGAGAGGAAGGAAAGAAGGAAAGAAGGAAGGAAGGAAGGAAGGAAGGAAGGAAGGAAGGAAGGAAGGAAGGAAGGAAGGAAGGAAGGAAGGAAGCAGATAGATGTAAATCTGGCACTCCAAAGAAAGGACTAGGCTAGAAATACAGATTTGAAAGTTACATTGATATACCACTGGTAATTGAATCCATGTCATAGAACAAATTTGTCAAAGGAGAAAATGTACAGAGAAGAGAGAAGAGGACCAAGGACAGAACCTTGGGAAACACATACCTTAAGCAGTTGGGCAGGAGGAAGCAAGAAAGAAGGCAAAGGAGTAGTTAGTAAGAGAGGGGAACCAGAAGAAGAAGGTTATTCTAAAGCTGAAGGAGGACAGAGCATCCCATAATAGAGAGGGATTAACTGTGCCAAAAGCAACAGAGATCAAGAAGGATGAAAACTCCCATTTGAAGAAGAAGAAGAAGAAGAAGAAGAGGAAGAAGAAGAAGCCTTTAAATTTAGAGATTAAGAAGGCAGAGGTGCTTTTTGAGAGAGCAGTTTCAATGGAGGACTGAGATCAAAAGTCATATTACATGGTCTTGAGGAGAAAGTGGATAGCTGGGAAAAAGAGATGAAAGGAACACATAATTTTTTCAAAAAGTTTGGCAGTGAAGAGGATGAGAGATAGGGAACAATAGTTGAATGAGGTAGAAGGGCCAAAGAGAAAGCTTTGTTAGGAATAGGGAGACTCAAACATGGTTTTTAAGCAGATAATAATACTACAATCTAAGATTTATGTGGCACTTATTATGTGCCGGGTACTATTCTAAATTATAATTTTTATCACATTTGATTCTCACAACAACCCTGGAAGATAAGTGCTATAATTTCCCCATTTCAGAGATGAGAAAACTGAGGCAAATAGAGATTAAGTGACTCCTCCAGGGTCACACAGCTAGGAAGCTTCTGAGGCCAGATTTGAACTCAGGTTTTCCTGACTCCAGGCCTGATGTGATTGAATCAATGAAGAGAAATGGAGAGAGTATACATGACTGCTAGAGCAAGGTCCTGGAGGAAGTAGAAAGGATAAAGGGAACAGCCTGCCTGATGATGCAGGGTGTCCCAAAAGTCTTCATACAGTTTTGAGCTATTAAAGCTTTAAACCACAAAGACTTTTGGGTCACCCTGTATTAAGTTAATCCAAACACAAAGGGCAGGTATAACTTCATAATTCAAATCAAGATCAAGGGGGACAATAGAAAGTTCCCCTGATTAGAATAGTGGGAACAGGGAGAAAAAAAATGCTGAGAAATATTGAAATTACTGGGCAAATGCCACAGTACAGTGAGTGCCCTCTCTTTCAGTCCTTCAGCCACAGAAATCAATTTACATGAAGATCAGTCAAAAGAGTTTAGGATTTTTTAAAAAAAAATTTCAATAGGGGCAGCCAGGTGGCGCAGTGGATAGAGTTCTGGCCTTGGAGTCAGGAGGACCTCAGTTCAAATCCAACCTCAGACACTTGACACTTACTAGCTGTGTGACCCTGGGCAAGTCACTTAACCTCGATTGCCTCAGCAAAAAAAAAAAAAAAAGCAAACCCTTGTAATAAATATTTATAATCAAGCAAAAGAAATTTCTATATTCCTATATTGCCTACGTCATATTGCCTATGTCCAAAAATGTGTCTCATTCTGCATATTTAGTCCAGTTCCTGTCAGGATGTAGGTAGCTTTCTTCATCATCATTCCTGTGGAATCATAATCGATCATTGCATCTATCGCAGTTCTGATCATGGGACAGAAAGGTTTGAGTTTTGAAAAGTATATTCCTGCCCTAAAGCTTCCGTGTTAGGAAGAGGCTTTTGGAAGTCGGGAAAGATTGAGGGTCACTCCAATGAGAAGAGAGCAAGAGGATTGTCTGCTGCTCCTAGGAGTCTCATTTAACAAACTGAAACAGACCTAGGACCCTTCCCCCCAAACTTTTTTTTCCAGACTGGATCTTCCTATCTCACCCATCCTGGCAGTACAGTGGCCTCTCATAAGCTTGATCCCATTATTGATAGGAAGCAGGGTATGATGCACTCTGTTTAGAACCTGGTATGGTTTGCACCCTCTTGGGCAACCTCTGACATTCCATCCCACTTGCTCCCAGAGGCCCACCATATTGGTTCCAATCTTAGTTCAGACATTGATCAACTTTAGCCACACCACAACTCAGAACTCCTGAGCTCAAACAATCCAATAGCCTCAATCTCTCCAGTAGCAGAGATTACAGGTGTGGGTTACCACACCAGGCCTGGCAATCCTTGCAGAAGACTCAAAGTAATAGAATAAACTTGGCCTACTAGAGATTTCCATATTACAGACCAAGTAAACTATCTCTAGACTTCTAAGGACCAGACTATATGATCAGAGAATACTTTGGGGCAGAGTTGGATGTGGGAAGAAAGAGTTGGAGAAAGGGCTTGAGGCAAGAGGGAAGAATATACATTAATTTTATCATGACCCTATCAACCAATAGGAAGTATGAACCTTGTTCTGTCACTCATGAATTTTATACCAAGGAAGAATTACTCTCCTTCCTATGTGAAAATGTGAAACATCATGTGAGAAGATTCCATAATTTGAAATTCTTTGGCAATAAATGTTGAAACAAATAAAGAAGGCTCACAAAAGCTTTGGCTCAGAGATTAGTAGTTTTATGCCATTTTTCTTACATTTTTCTATGACTTCTCTGGTATATGGATATGTGCCTTTCACAGAAGTATGTGAAGCTTATTTTTCAAATATTTCAGTAAGGTCCAGAATAATTAAATCAGGAGGACACAACTAAAACTTATAAATATAAGGGATACACAACTAGACAGTAAGAAAAAGGTAAAGGACCTATATGTACAAACATTTACAGCTGCTCTTTTTGTAATGACAAAGAATTGTAAATTGAAACAACCTAAGAGTTTTATTTGGCTATAAAATAGGTATCAACAATGAGATGTGGCAACTAAAAAAAAAAAAAAACACTTCACATGGCCACCATCATCATCACCTCTTGCTTGATCTATTGTAACCACCTCCTAATTAGTCTTCCTGATTTGTCTCTCCTCACTCCAATCCAACTTCTACACAGCTGTAAAGTGATATTCCTAAAACATAGTTCTGCTCATATCACTCCCCAGTCCAAAAAGCTCCAGTGATCCCTTTTGCCTCTAGGATTAAATGAATAAATCCTCTGTTTGGCATCAAAAGTGCTTCATAATTCTGCCTTTCCAGGTTTTCTACACCTTACTCCACTTCATGGACTCTGCTTTCCAGTCAAACTGACTTAATTGCTGTTCCTCATATAGAATTTTGCATTATACCTGGAATCCATTCTCTCCTCACTTCTATCTCTTAGAATACCTGGCTTCCTTGAAAACTCAGTTGAAGTGCTTCATGCCTCCCCCATGAGGCCTTCCTAGACTTCCCTCTCCTCTTCTAATGCTCCCTTCCCTTGGAAAAAGTTGGCTTGTTAGATATTATTATATTAAACATGTAGTTTAAAACAATAAAATTTGAGCTCCTTGAAGACAGGGATGATTTTCATTTTTGTATTTGATCCCTTGTGTCTATATTCACAGGAATACATAATTTCATCTATGTGAGAATTCCTTCTAACAATGCAGATTACAACCAATCCATGTTTATCTTTTCTATACATAGGGTGGGTACCTACTAATTCATACTAATTCCATTGCAGTGCTGGGTTCATAGTAGGTGATTAATAAATGCTTTTGGATGGATTGGTGCTTAAATGGATCTATGAGCTTATTTGTGTGTGTACACCTTCCATCTGTGTAGATCACAACACTCTCATATCATGAAATTCTTATGCATGACCTATAAATCCTCCATTAGAAAATCCACTCAATATACTACAAGCAATCCTTTTGTTCTTTGCAATAGCATCAGGGTACCAAAGACTAGCAATTTCATTGTCCAATTAATCTCTCTCATTCTATCTCGTTTACCTACCACACAGTCCGGTCATCTAGGCCTTTAACAATGTATTTTATGACACTTTTCAAACAAAAATCACCTTTGGCAATATTCTGCAGGCTACATACATCCACCACATTTTTTTTTCATTGTCTGTTAGCCTACCTAGAACCTTGATTCTATTAATAGTGTGATGTTCCATATAAGATCATTAGGAGAACACTAGTGTCAAAGAGTTGAAATTAGACAGCACATAGCTTAGGATCACTAAAAGCACTGCATAGTGTCCCAAATGCCATCCACCCTAATCTCTTCTAGTCAGCACTGAGCCAGCTCATTATTTATCAGCAGCACCTGAACACAGGTTTTTAGTTTTAAGTTTTAATAGCTTAAAGCTGCACTAAGACTCTTGGAACACCCTAAATGTAGGATGGATAGGCATGGATTAATTGTGATCTGCATTGTTGGAGGAAATACTCACATAGATGAAATCAAATATTCCTATGAGGTATTTGAGTATGTATAAATACATGCATACAAACACACATGTACACATATATACATACATATACATATGTATGTGCACATAGTGATGAACCAACTCAATGATCATTGCCACCACATCTTATAGTATGGGCCATTTTTGGTTTTATAGTGAGCTCCTTCTGTAAAGTAGTCCTTGGCCGCTTTCTCTTGCAGCTTGACAGGTAGAACAAATATCTACCGGCAGAGACAATTTCGGGCATCATTTACCCTCCTCCATTGGGGTAACTGTTTTTCATTCCTAAACTTTTTCTAATAATGGTCAGTCAGAACTGATATTTTTGTTCATTTCTCATATTTTGAAGTCAACCTGTTTAAATTAGAGCTTTGGGTTGGAGCTGCTGTAATTATAGTGGTTCTTGTTCTTGTCCTTTCTTACAATTTGACTTTGCAGCCAATCAAGTGTTAAAGTTAGGAAGATCTGAGTTTGAATGGTACTTCAGATACAACTCAGATTATTAGTTGTGTGACCTAAGGCAACTTGATTTTTTTCTCAGCTTCAGTATCCTCACCTATGAAATGGGGAAAATAATAGCAACTCTTCAGGGTTATTGAAAGGATCAAAGGAATTAACTCAAATAAAGTGTTTTGCAAACATTAAAGCATTATATAAATGCTAGCAATTATTACTTTGGCCTTTGTTCTAAACAGCTAATATAAATACAAACAGTCTGAAATGACTTCTATATCACAAACCATTCATGATCCTAATATTTATTTGTAGCCATCGAGCATGAAGAAGCAATGCTAATCTCACACTATTCTGCTCTGGTTAGACAACATCTGGAATACTGAGTTCAGTTCAGGTCATCACCTTTTAGGAAAGACTGACAAAATGGAAAACATCCAGATCCACCAAAGGGCCGGTGATTTACATTTGTATCTTATCTAAGGTGGATGTGATAACTTTATCAAACACTTGACATGTTGTCCTATGAAAGAAGGATCCCAGAGAGCAGACCAAGGACCAATGGTTAGAAATCACAGGAAAGCAAGGTTCAGCTCAAATATAAAGAAGAGAGGCAATGCAGCAGAGTGAATAGGGGCCTAGACTTGAGTCAAAGAGGCCTGGGTTCAAGTCCTGAAGACCTGTGTGACTATGCATGTGATGATGGGTAAGGCACTTAATCTCTCTGTGATTCAGGCAACTGTCTAAGACTAATAGATAGTAGTTATAGACTACTTTATGATTTACAAAGTATTTTACTAATGCTGTCTCATTTGATCCTCTCAGCAATTCCATCAGGCAGGGTTATTATGATCCCCATTTTTCAGGTTAGGAAACTGAGTCTGAAAGCAGCTCAGTGATTCGTCCAAGCTCACACAGCAAGTAAGTGACTATGGCAACATTCATACTCAGGTCTTCCTGACTCCAAGTCCAATATTCCTTCTGATGTGCCAGGTAGCTGCCTCTATCTATTATAGAAGAGTAGCTGTTCTACATTGGTAGAGGGAGTACCCCACACCAAATCTGTCTGTCTGTCTGTCTGTCTGTCTGTCACTCTCTCTCTCTCTCTCTCTCTCTCTCTCTCTCTCTATATATATATATACATATATATATATATAACCATCTATTTACCTATCACTCTATAGATATATGTGTATATGTTTTAGATAGGAAGAGAAAGGAGAGGTCGGATCACATGGCCTTTAAGACCTCTTACAGCTCTAAATTTTGGATCCTAGGAATCAATAATTCCATAATGCTACTATTACTTTAGGTTCTATAAATTCTTTGGCAAACGTCCAGTGTTGAACAAGATCAACAGAGTTACAGAATATATCTCCTCCCTAGAAAATAAATGACTTCATGTGCTTACCCTGACCCCCATCCTGAAGGCATCTATAGAAAGGACAAATGCTCACTATACTTTACACTTTAGGGATTTTCAATAGTTTCACACATGTGAATTTAGGGCACAGAACTTCACCTCGCCTGGTTTGAATCACCATAAGTGTTGATGAAGGAGAACAGCTCGTCCAAGTTGCAAATGGCTTTGGACCTAGTTAAAGTGGGAAATACAGAAGGATACCAGCAGTTAAATATGTGTCGGCTAAGGGGGAACACTCCAGAGCTTGCTTGCTTGTAGAAAGGGTATGGTAACAACCTAGGGCATTTCTGTCACTATTGCTTCTAAAATAGGTAATAGAAGAGGTCCAGAAAAAACTCCCACAAAGTAAGCCCACATCAAGCCCTAAGAGAAATCACATGTGATCAATAAAAGAATTGTAAAATGTGGTGTTTTGGTGTGTTTCTTGTTTGGGGGGGAAAGCCCTTGATAGGAGAAATATGGAATTTTCTTGCCCTCTCCAATTCCATTCTCTAACATTTTCCCCTTAGATGAAATGTGGTATTGTTCCTTACTGTAGCTGTGAAAGACAGAGCACAGACAGTAAAATGTTATGGGTTATTGTAATGCCTCCTACTACTCACATGTTCTTTTCCATCTCTGCTAGAACAAGGATGGTGAATTTCTCCCCAAATTCAACAAAGTAGGGAGCCATTTTCTATAAAGGCTGGACTATCTTGCCCAAATATGCTAAGTTATGGACACTGTACAGTTCCACTGCAGGCATGGGGATGCTTTGGTGACACAGACCTGAAAGGTAAAACTAGGCAAGAGTATAATGACAACTGATACCATCACTGAAATCCTCTCTGCCCACTTTGGGATCAGAGGGGGCTCTAAGCAAATAGAAAAGGAGTTTTCTCAAAGATAACATGAAGCTACCGATTAGAAAACCAAATTATTTTCCCCCATAAAATGGAGTTAGGATAAGGTTGATGTGTTTCAGATCATGGGAAGAGGCTAAAGGCTATCTCTTGATGGGAGGGGGAAGGAAGAACACCAAATAAGGAGTCAGAAGACCTGAGTTCTAGACCTGGCTGTGCCATTAACTAGTTGTGTGACTTTAAACAAGCCACTGAACCTAAGCATCCTCCTCTGTAGAATAAGATACCTTCCTGCCTACCTCTTGTTACTGTTATGAAAATGTTTTGAAAACCAGGTAGTGTAACTTATGATTCCAATAGAATTAAAAAGAAAACCATTAACCAATACCTAAGGAATGGACCCTAACTCCTGAAAAAAAATGGATCATTTTCTATAAACTGGATCCCCATTATTAGTTGTTATTATTAGTTATAATAGTCAAGTCAACACACATTTATTTAGCACTTAATATGTTCCAGGCACTGTACTAAGTTATTTGGAATACAAATACAAACAAAAAGAAAGACATTTCCTGCCCTCAAGTAAAAGTATTATCTTAAACAAATTGTGTTGTCATGTATTTTTCCCATCATCCAAGGCGGCATCATTCTGAGGGAAACATCAAAAAATTCAGATGGAATACTGGATAGCAGGCAAGAAGAGTGTTTCAAGCTCTTCATACGAGAAAGTGTTAATATCCGCTAAGCTCTTCAGAAGCCACTATGCCCACTACCTCCATTTCTGCACTTCAATTCATTTCTCAAACCTAACCCATACTATATTGTTTCCAATATAAACACTTAACTGAAATTATCCTCTCCATAGTTACTGATTAACTATCCTGTTAAATCCAAAGATCTTTTCTTAGTCCACATTCTATGTGACTTCTCTGAACTTTTAAACACTGGCCACATCCCTTGAGTCATTACCCTCACTTGGATCTCCTTTTACCTCTCTGACAACTCCTCAGTCTCCTTTACTGGATTTTCATCTATCTCCTAACCCCTGACTATGGTTGTCCCCATAGATCTGACCTAGACCCTCTTATTTGTATTCTCTCTCAGCAATTTCATCAGATCCTACAGGCTTAATTATCATATCTATGCCAATGACTAACAAATTTATAAATCCAACCCCAGCTTCTCTCTTAACTGTGGAATTTATGTTCCCCTCTTTCAATTACTCCTCTCAACTTCCCTGTTTCTGCTGAGAACATCACATCCTTCTAGTCATCCAGATCTGTAGCTTCAAGGTCATCTTTGACAGTCTTTTCCCCATCACCTCCTGTATCCAATCAATTGCCTAATCCTGTTGAATCTAAACCCACAACATCTCTCTCAACCATCCAATTCTCTTCACTCACATGGCCATCACCCTAAGCTAGCTCACCTAGATATTTGCAATAGGCCCCAATTGAGCTGGCTACTTCCCATCTTCCCATATCTAATCCATTCTTCACATAGCTACCAAAACAATATTTCTAAGTTACATCTGAGCATATCTCTCCCCTACTTAAAAAT
>NW_020955033.1:7488660-7598299 GCF_900497805.2 Vombatus ursinus
CATATCTCTATGCCTTGGCCAGGCTGTCCTCAGTGCCTGGAATGAATTCTCTCCTCATTTCCACCTTTTAGAAGAACTCCTTTCTTCAAAGTTCAGCTCAGGTTCTGTATCCTACAGAAATCCTTTCTGGAACTATGGAGTCTGAAAGCAGATTGAAGCATACTATTTTAACTCTTTTGTTGCTTTTTTCTTTCTCATGGTTTTTCTCTTTTGTTCTAATTCTTCTTTCACAACATGACTAATGTGGAAATATATTTAACATGATTGTACATGTATAACCTATATACAATTGCTTATTGTCTTGGTGAGGGGAGAGGGAAATGAGGGAGGGAGAAAAATTAGGAATTCAAACTCTTACAAAAATGAATGTTGAAAACTATCTTTACATGTAATTGAAAATAATAAAATACTATTAAGTGCAAAAAAAAAAGAAATCTTGCCTTGATTCCTCCCCTCTCCAGTGTGCTCTCCTCCTCTTGATACTTCTTTATATTTGACTGTATACACTGTATATCCCTCCAAAAGAATGTAAGCTCCTTGAGAGCAGGGCCTGTTTTATTTCTCTCTTTTTAAACTCCAGCACCAGCACAAAGCAGGCACAATAAATTTGTCTTGAATTGGATTCCGATGAATTTGTTTGAATTGAATGTTTAAAGTAATATTAGTACCCACACAGGAATCAAAATAATCTAATTTCCCAGACAGTCATCAATGAGGGATAAATTTGGCTAGATATTAGTCACACATCTCAGAATGGGAAGTGACCTGAGGAGGTCATGTAATCCAATCCATACCTGAATCTTCCCTTTAAACCAATACTTCTTAAATTTTTTGTGTGTCATGAACCTCTTTGATGATCTGGTAAAGCCTACAAACCACTTTTCTGAATGATGTTTTGAAATACACAAAATAAAGTACATGCAATCACAAAGGATACCAACAAAACTAAAATACAGTTATCAAGATTTAAGATAAAAAAAAAGTTAATGAACCTCAAATTAAGAATGGCTGACTGTTCTACAACATCCCTTACATATGTCCATCTAGTCTTTCCTTAAAGACCATTCCTGAGGGAAAATCCATTAATTAATCAATAAACATTTATTAAACACCTCTATATGCCAGGCACTGTGCTAAGCACTGGGGATACAAAATGAGGCAAAAGACAGTCTCTGAGCTCAAAGAGTTTACAATTTAATGGGGGAGACAACATGTAAATGAATACATACAAAGTTACATACAGGATAAATAAGAAGTAATTAGCAAAAGGAAGGCATTTGAGAAAAAGAGGGCTTAGGGAAGGCTTCCAATAAGAGATCTGATTTTAGTTGGGACTTAAGGGAAGCCAAGGAGGTCAGTAGGCAGAGTGGAGGAGGGAGAACATGCCAGGTATAGGGAATAGCCAGAGAAAATGCTCAACGCTGAGAGATGGAGTGTGTTGTTAGAGGAACGGTCAGGAGGTCAGTGTCACTGGACTGAAGAGTATGTGTCAGGGAGTAAAGTGTAAGAAGACTGGAAAGGTAGAAATGGACAGATTATGAAGGAAAGGCTTTGAATGCCAAATGGAGCAATTTGTATTTGAACCTAGAGGCAACAGGGAACCACCAAAGTTTATTGAATGGGGGTGGGTGCCATGATTAGACCTACACTTTAGAAAAATTACTTTAGTGGCTAACTGGAAGACAGACTGGGATGGGGAGAGACTTGAGGCAGACAGAACACCCAGCAGGCTATTACAACAGTCCAGGTGTGAGGTTATCTGGGTCTGCACTAGAGTGGTGGCAGTGTCAGAGGAGAGAAGGGGGATATTTGAGAGATGTTACAAAAGTGAAATCAACAGACTTTGGCAACAGATTGGATATGAGGGATAAGAGGGAGGAGTCTAGGATGACTTCTAAATTGCAAGCCTGAGGATGTTGTTGCCCTCCCCAGTAATAGGGAAGGGAGGAGGGAGAAGAAGGTTTATAGGGAAAGATAATGAATTCTGTTTTGTATATATTGCATCTTCTGTTATATCTGTCCTTTGAGGGAAGAGGAAGAAGAAAGTTGGTGGGGAATGAATTTTTTTTCTCTTGCCTAATCTCCAGCCTTTGGAAGGAAAATGAGTAGTGAAATGTGCTAATCATCTGACCACATGCTTTCCATCTCATGTTGTACTTGTCTCTAGCATTCTTTGGGAAGAGGAGTGGTACTGTCCACTCAATGATGGACATTCTCACACTCAGTCTTATCCTATATATTTTAGTAATTCTGAACCCACTTAGATCACCATCCAAAACCCATTTTCCTACCACCACCCAATTCCACATTCCTATCCCCCTAAACCCTTCTACCTCAAAGTTTTGACCAAATACCACCCAGCCCTCATACTATGATCTCTGGAATTTGTGTTCCATAGGCCACAAACCCCTTTATTTTAAATCTTTCCCTCTCCCACCTCTTCCATCTACTGGCTATTAGTGAAACCTGGCTCCCCCAATGGCACAGCCTCCCTGGCCACCCTTTCTAATATTTGCTCCACCTTCATTCTGCTCAACTCACTGGTCAAGGTAGAGGATTTTGAATACTTCTTGCTCCCCATTGCCACTTCCAAGTTTCCCCTTACCTCTATCACTCAGTAACCTCCCTATCTGATATTAATGCTATTCATATCTATCACCCAATCAAAATCCTGGTAACTGTTGTCTACAGACCCCTAGGTCATTCCTCTTACTTTTTTTTTTTTTTGATGAGGCAATTGGGGGTAAGTGACTTGCCTAGAGTCACATAGCTAGTGAGTGTTATGTGTCTGAGGCCAGATTTGAACTCAGGCCCTCCTGACTCCAGGGCCAATGCTCTATCCACTGTGCCACCTAGCTGCCCCATTCCTTTCTTTTTCAGTGAGTTCAATACATGACTCATAATTTTTCTCTCCTCACCAATTCTTGCCCTCATACTAGGTGATTTCAACACACATATTAATTCTCCCTCAAACACTCTAACCATTCGGTTCTTCAACCTACTTACTTCCCATGAGCTATGCTTCCACACTACCTCAGCTATACACAAAAAATTGGTCATACCCTTAATCTTTCCATCACTCACAAATGTGAGTTCAAGAATTCTGATATCCCCCTATCTGGCCATAATCTATTGGTTTTTCATTTCTCCCTCTGTCTTCCTTTACGAAAACCTATTCTTTGTCCACACCATTATCTCCTATTCCCTGATCCTTCCATTCTTTCCCAAGCCCTCACCTCTGCACTAACCATTCTCTCTTCTTTTTCCCATTTTGACCCCTTTGTGAACCAGTTTAATTCTATACTGTCTTACCCTCTTGAATCCTTAGCCCCCCTTATCATATCACCAATTATGCCCAACCAAGCTTCAGCCTTGGATCACTCCCACCTTTCAGCTCCATTACTCCCACATACATGCTGCTGAATAAAAATGGAGAAAATCACAGAAATGTTATATGTCTACTACAAATTTATATTATGCAACCTCAATTGGGCCCTCATTGCTGCTAGATAATCCTACCATACCTCTCTTATCGACTTACTATTTCACTAAGTTTTTGCAAACATCAAGCCAAATCTTGCCCCTTTTCAACTTTTTTGGGTTTTTTTATTTCTTTTTTTTTTCCTTTTTTCAACTCTTATATTTCATTTCTAATTTTGCCCTTTGGAGCCAAGAAGAACAAATCTAATGTCACTTCAAATTATTAGCTAGTATCTTTCCCCCTAAGTCTTCTCTTCTCCAGGATAAACTTTCCCAGTTTCTTCATCAATATTCATTTAGCAACAGTTACCCTCCTACTCTTAGTTATACTTCTGATCACCATCCAGTTTTTAAGTACCCTCAGTATGGTGGAGGCCTTATACTCAAGACCCATATCACCAATGAGATTCTTATCCCAAACCCACTAAGCTTCATAACTAGGTAGAAATACTATAACTCCCTCTTCCTGGGACTGGCTACCCTTTCTTTTCTAATAGTTTTCAGTAAGTTCCCATTTCACTGAATTATTAGGAAACTATTTGAGAAAGACAAAAATTGCTTATCATGCTTCAATCTTACCTTTTTTCTCATCTTACACTTTATTTCATTCCATGAGACACTGGCTATAATTCAGTGACACCATCTTCCTTATAGTTCCTTGAACAAGACATTCCATCTCCCAATCCTGTGCATTTTCACTGGTTCTTTCCCTATGCCTGGAAGGTTCTCCCTTCTCAATAACAACTCCTGGCTTCCCTGGATTCCATTAGGCTGGAATTAAAATCCTACCCTCTGCAATAGACGTTCCCTAGTCCTCCTAAATGCTAGCACTTTCTCTCTAAGATTACCTCCAATTTACCTTGTATATGCCTTGTATGTGCACAATTGTTTGCATTTTGTCTCCCTGAATTTGGACTGTGTTCTCCATTGAGAGCAGGGATTCTTTTTGTCTTTCTTCATGTCCCCAGCATTTAGTAAAGTGCTTGGTACAGAGGAAACATTTAATAAACATTTGCTGATGACTTCATTTTTCTTCATGAAATTCAAATGATGCAGAAACTGTGGGAGAATGTTTCATTTCTCTTCCTAACTCTTAGAACTCTGTTTGAACACCTAAAAGCCATCAACAACTAAAATGAATAAGAACCTAATAAAATGAATTCATTTTTGCCATGAGGTACATTGAAGTAACACAATCAGTCCTATCTAAAAATACTTGGCTAATTGTACTAGCATGGTGAAGCTTGCTGTACCACCCACAGTCAGGGCAGGTCTGCATGCTATTTTAGCTACAATAAGAAAGTTTATTCACCAGTTCTGGAGTATGTAAAGTTATAGAGAATTTTCACATATACCATGAAAGGTTCTATAGGTTTGAAAGAAAATTCATTAGTGGTCTATTTTAAACTTTTGTAGAACCTAAAGTCTCCATTTATTTCCTTTTTTCTTTTTTAAACTATTCACACCTTGCCTTATTAGGAAAAGTATTAGACCTCATTTAAACTGTAGCTAAAGTCTGAGCCAGTTTGGTCCAGAAAAAGAGAAAGAGAGAGAGAAACACAGAGACAGAGACAGAGAGACAGAGAGAGACAAAGAGACAGAGACAGAGAGACAGAGAGAAAGAATTGAACCAGGAGTTAGAAGACATAATGCCTCAATAGGTAAAATACAGTGGTTCAGGTTGATTAGTGATTCCCAACCTTTTTGAATATGATGACCTCTTTTAATGACAAAAATTTTCTTAACTTACCATAATAAGAGTTATACTATAAATAAATATGCATTCATTAAGAAGATATACAATGACAGAAATGTAATGTAATTTTAAATAATTTTCATTAGATAATTTTGAATTAAAATAATCTAAATTTAATTTTTAAACAATTTTAAATAAATTTATTTTAATTAATTAGTTGATTAAACTATTTGAATTGACTGAATTTTAGAATACTTTAAAATAATTTTATATGTTATTAATCACAAGTCAATGCATTTGAAAGACAGCAATACATTTGTGAAAGGCATTGTGACGTAAGTGACAGCTAGGTGTCATAGTGGATAGAGTGCCAGGACTGAAGTAGAAAAAAACTCATCTTTGTAAGTTCAAATCTGGCCTCAGACACTTAGTAGCTGTGTGACCCTGGGCAAGTCACTTAACACTGTTTGCCTCAGTTCCTCATCTGTAAAATGAACTGGAGAGGAAATGGCAAACCACTGCAGTAACTCTGCCAAGAAAGCTTCCAATGAGGTCCTGAAAAGTTGGAAACAACTGAAATGACCAAACAACAAAAATTTTAATGTAGAGCAGTGATGTCAAATTCAAATAGAAATAAGGACCAGTAAAGCATACATAAGGAAACAATGGGTCACATATTGACTTAGAAAACCATGCATATTTATATATTTCCTTTCTCATTAAGACATCAAGACAATAAAATCAGAAAGGAACTACATTTTAATATAGTTTGGGCTGCACTCAGGAGTGTTGTAACCATGCAGCAGCCTCTAGTATAGTGGATTAAAAACAGGCCTTGGAATCAAGAAGATGTGGGTTCAATCCTGTCTCTGACATACAGTCAGGTATGATTAAGGGAAAACCATTTGACCTTTCAGGGCAGCTAGGTGGTATAGTAGAAAGAGAGACTGACCTGGAGACAGGAAGACTCATATCCCTGAGTTCAAATCTAGCCTCAGACCCTTACTAGCTGTGTGACTCTGGGCAAGTCACTTAATCCTGCTCGTCTCTGTATTCTCATCTATAAAATCAGCTGGAGAAAGAAATGGCAAACCACTCCAGGATCTTTGCAGAAAATGGAGTCACAAAGAGTCACACCCAACCGAAAAAAATGAACAGCAAAATTTAACCTCTCAAGGTCTCAGGCAACTCTCTAGGATTTTAAGTAACATGCAATTGATGGTCTAGGTTGGTGGAAAAGTTCCACAAACCAATGAAATCATAGGTTTTGACTCCACCCTTCTTCCTCCCCATTCAGAATCAAATCAATAAGGATTCATTAAGCACCCACCACTTACCAGGCAGTGTGCAAAGCACTAAGAATACAAAGAAAGGCAAAGAATAATCCCTGCTCTCAGTCTAATATTATTTAGTCTACAAGAGACATGTCTACATATTTTTACACTGAGTTATTGAATGAGATGTAGACTTGACAATGACCCTGTGGTCCTTAGAACTCATGAAGACCATCTACTTAGGCATGGAAGGGTGGCAATTTGCATGAGGAAATGAAATTAATCATCTTTTAAAGTGCCTGAAACTTAATTTTTGCTTTAAGAATAATATCAAACAATTCAAGAAATAGACCATTTTTTGCAGTTCACCAATGATAAATCCTCTAACACCACAAGTGAAACTAGTGGTAAACTCAGGCTAGGGAGACAGATGGTGGCCAAAAAGCCTGAAACATTTTTTTTTGTTTTGGGGCAGACGTTTACTAAGTACCTACTACATGAAAGGCACTGTCAGTAGTCATACTCAGGTTATGTAGTCTCCAGTCTTGCATCCCAGAACTAAAACTCTTCTGGGGATTCATAGGATACAGTTTGTACTACAGCCCCAGAGATGAATCAGTTTTAGCACCAGACTGTTCCCAGAGATGTACAGAACATCCAAGGACAACAGCATAGGAAGGGAAGATGTTTCTGAGTCATAATAAGACTATCCTAGGCATCCAGAAGGAAAGCAAGCCCCATCCCAGAGCACATCCCTGAAGAGGATCCATGGGTCTACATGCCCCAGCTCATTTCCAAATTGCAGCTTCAGACTACCCTGGAGGCCCAGAGAAGGGAGAATTACCTCAGGGTCCAAGGTTGCAAGACAAGAGACAGACATATAACAGAGCCATATCAATGTCTTTCACAACAATTTACAAGGAATATCTAAGCCAAAAGGAAAGGAAAAGACAAAACTCTCCAAAGGCTATGCCTTTTATTAAAATAGCTACATTTCCATAGAACTTGAAAGTACAAGATGATTCTGTGGAAAGCCTCTCCCCTATCCCCCAAACTGACTGTGACTTCTTCTCCAAGATTACCTTCCATCTCTTCTGCATATATCTACTATGCACCTAGTTATTTACATGTTATCTGCACTGAAATGTAAGCCCTTTTAGGTTTAAGGTCTGGGTTTTGTCTTTTTTTTTTGTACCTCCTGAGCCTGGCACTTATTAAGTGCTTAATAAATACTCATTGATAATCAAAACAAAAAGTACAGGGTGACTTTAAAAAGATACTCTACAAATTTTATATAAAAGCATGGAACTCCTGGGAGTGGAAACTCCCTCTGCCAGTGCAGGTTGGTACCTTCTCTACAATTTAATCTTAAAGAGTTGGCTGGGGCACTAAGAAGTCCAGGGATTTACCCAAGATCACACAGCCACTGTGTGTCAAAGGCAGGGCTTGAAGCTGTCTTTCTGGTTTCAAGCCCAATTCTCTATCCACTATACCATGTTGCCTCTCATATTAAATGTGTGTATGTGTGTGTGTGTATGCATAATTATGTATGCATGCACATATGTATATGTATGTGTGTAATATGTGTGTATGCATGTATATACAGGTATATTGTGCATATATACACATGTGTGTATATGAGTATGTGAGTATATACGTGTATATGTATATATATATGTACACACACACACACACACATATAAAACAACCTTGTAAATAAGTGAAAAACCTCACCAGCCTATATAAATGATTCTAAATATTTCTCTTCTATAGAAGCATTATGATGGGTGAGGGGAGGCATTTCCAACCTCATCATTCAAACGAAATTGCTCTCCAAAATTATCAACAATCTCTTAATTGCCAAATCTAATGCCCTTTTCTCAATTCTCATTCTTCTTGACCTTTCTTCAACTTTTGACGCTACACTGTTGACCACCTTCTTCCCCTCAATAATTTCTTCTCTCTACATTTGCATGGCACAGTTCTATCCTGCTTCTCCTTCTATCTGTCTTGACTTCTCCTCGGTGTCATTTACTGGATCTTCATCCGTGTCCTGATTGTGTCCCCCAAGGCTCTGTCCTAACCCTCTTATCTTCTCTCTATATGCTGTTTTGCTTGGGGATCCATAATCTCCCACAAATTCAATTATCTCTATGAAGATGATCCTAATTATCATCTCGATGAAGATGATTCTCAAATCTACTTCTCTAGCCCTAACGATTTCCAGACTCACATCTTCTATTGCATATATATATAACTGATCTCATAAACATCTGAAATTCAACACATCCCAAACCAAACTCTTTATATGCTTCTCCTCTTTTCACAATTTCCCTATTACTATCAAATGTGCCACCATCCACCCCATCATACAGTCTCACAACTGAAGTGGAATCCTTCACTCTCTGTCACCCACCATTTCCAATCTGTTGCCAAGTACTGTCTATTTTACTTTTGTGAAATTTCATGTACGTCTTCCTCTCTCCTGCACACTAGCTTTAAGATGCTCCTGTCATCCCCCATTCAATAAATTTCAGTGGCTCACTCTCACCTCCAGAATCAAATAAAAAGTCTTCTGTTTGGCTTTCAAAGATCTTAAAATCCCAGTCCTCTCCTACCTTTCAATCCTTATGCCTTACTCCCTTCCATATGCTGGAGTCCTGTGACACTGGCCTCCTTGCTTCTCCTCAAACAAAACACTCCATCTCCTGACCGGCATTTTTTCTTGCTATCCCCCATGCCTGGAATTTTTTCCCTCATCTTCATTTCCTGCTCTCCCTGGCTTCCTTCAAGGCCCAACTAAAAATCCCACATTCCACAAGAATCCTTTAAACCTTTCCTGATTCCCCTAAATGCTAGTGCTTTCCCTCTGGTGATTATCTCCAGTTTATCTCAAAAACATTTTGTTAGTACATAGCTGTTTGTATGTTGTGTCCCCTTTGAGCTCTTTGAGAGCCAAGACTGTTTCTTCCCCCTTATCTTTGTATCCCTAGTGCTTAACACAGTACCTAGCACGTTATTGTCGTTCAGTCATTCAGCTCTTCATGACCCCATGGACCACAGCTGACCAATGCTGTCCATGCAGTTTTCTTGGCAAACATACTGGAGTGGTTTGCCATTTCCTTCTCCAGTGGATTAAAGTAAACAAAGGTTAAATGACTTGCCCAGGATCACATAGCTAGAAAATGTCTGAGGTCATATTTGAACTCAGGTCTTCCAACTCCAGTCCCAGCATTCCATCCACCTCACCAATTAGCTGCCTCTTACCTGGCATATAGTTAGCACTCAATACGTGTTGACTGACATATCACAAATACTCAAAAAGTGTTATGTGTCTGACTTATTTAATAAGTGATTATAAATCTACTTCATTGTGTATTGCATCTTCACTCACCTTGCAAGAATTGGTATCTATTTCTGAGGCAGAAATAATGTAATTTTAAAGTTTATTATAAAGATATTTTGCTTTTATGACCTTTAAAATTATAGCATACTTTCCTATTCATAAACTGGGCTTGTAACTCTGAGGATAGTTCTTTTATCATCCAGGGAATTCTCTTTGCTATGTTAATATCTCTATAAACAACCTGCTTCAGTGCCTACAAAGATACAGCCAGCAGCACAGAGGGAAACCCATCTATGCTTTGGTAGATAGTTTTTGTGAGTTGCTGTGACCAAAAATATTCATTACCTGAGTAAAAAACTCTAGCCATTAGTATCTCTGGCCATACCTATGTTATGGGTTGTTTATCACATAGAATGTCTATATTGGTACTGCTATATAAAGTCATTCATGTTTGATAGGGCCTGTCATAATTTGCACTAAATTATCTTTAATAACCCAGGGTCACCTGCAGTTCACAATGAGGTATCACAGTAGGACTTTAATTGAGGTATGTTTACATTTTGCTATATTATTTTTGCATGTAACATCTCTAATGTGCCTGCTAAAGGATGGGATTGTAAGATATATTTTCTGCCCAATTCATGGCACAATGAAGAAGTTAAATAATTTCTTAATAAGAAATATTGCAAAACATCCTGCAAACTAGATTGATGTTAACTCTCACTATATATACTTTAGAGAGGGTAATTAGTATATTTGTTTCATTTAGAAAGTTGCTTTATGTTAGATAGGATGGTGAGCTTGAAGTCAGGAACACCCAGATTTTAATCCTGTCTCTTCTACTTACTAGTCATGAAATAGCATGTATATCAAAATCTCTCTAAGCCTCAGTTTCTTCATCTGAAAAATGGAGATAAAACCCACAGTACTTATCTCACAGGGTAGACCTGAAGATCAATCTTCAATAACTATCTACTGGCTTGTTCCCTGCCTCCAGACTTTTGTTAGACTGATCATTGTCTTAAGAAATCCAGTGATCTCCTAATTGTTAAAAGTGATGATCTTTCCTTAATCTTCATCCTTCTTGACCTCTCCTGACTTCCAAGACTTCTCTGCAGACTTCGACACTATTGATCACCCTTTCCATCTGCAGACTATCTGCTTGGTTTTCATGATACTGCTTTCTCTCGGTTTTCAGCAAGTCTGAAACCAAGATCATCATATTTCCCAAAATCCTACCTACCTCTCTTCTGAACCTCCCTAATGCTGTTCAGACTAGACCACATCTTTCCAGGCATCTTCAATTCCTTGCTCTCACTCACTCTACATATCCTATGAGTTATTAAGTCTTGTGGTTTCTATCTCTACAACATCTCTCATGTACATCTATCTCTTTTCATTAACAGGGTTACCGTTCTAGTTCAGGCCTGGGTCACCTGCCTCCTATTTGATCTCCCTGCCTCAAACTTCTTCCTCACTCCAATACACCCTCCACACAATGGTCAAAGTGATTTTTCTATAGAGCAAATGAGAACATTTCACTCCCTGCCCTTTGCCATTCAACAAATCCAATTACTCTCTGTTACCACTAGAATAAAATATAAACTCCTCTAACATTAAAGCTCTAAACCACCTGGCCCCTTCCCACTTTCTAGTCTCCTTACACATGACTCCCCTCTGTATATTTTATGGTACAATCAGATGGGCCTGCTGAGACCAAGAGGCAATAGTGATTCATCCAGTCACACAACTAGTTAACGGAAGAGCTGATCATAGATCTTAGGTCTCTTGGTTCCCAGGAAAGTCCTCTCTCCTCTATTTCATGCTGCCTCCTAGGATTCCCCCCAAAATAGTGCTATTTCCAAATGCCGTGCCCCTAAATAAAATGCAATTGCCTTTTTGTTTCTTTAGATGAATGTCCATATTCAAAATAAATAATATCATTTCATATACTGGAAGGATGCAGAGAGTCTATTGGTTCTCTCTGTACTCTACAGAAAAAAATCAACCAGTCATTATACATAATTTTTTCCTATTGCTGATACCTATTGCTGACCTTTCAAAGTCTAATAATAGCAATGTGGCTTCATTTTTCCTCAACACTATATGATGAAATTCAGAAGCCAATAATCCAAAAGTTAATGTCAAGGATTTAGACCCAACGCATATCAGGATTATTTTAAGTAGCAATGAACAAAGCTCAAATTTCATCTCAGGGTTCCTGAGACTAGGGATAGAGAACCACATGAGAATATTTTTCCCCAGAAATTCCAGTAATCTATAATATTAGAATTATGTCAGAGATAGGTTGTGGAATTTCATAATACTTGGAATCTGTTCCTGATCATGGTAAAGTTTGTAAGCATTTTTAAAAAGTGCTGGGGGGATCACTAGAAGCCACTCCAGTCTTATTCTGGTTGCCTTATACTGGCAAGGAGGTAACTCAAAGGTGATTCTCAAAGATTATGCCAATAACATGTAAGCCCTGTTAGGTCCTACTAAGCTGACAGAGCTTCAACTATAAGCCTGACAAGGGCACTATATATCCGTCATCCAGGAGCCTACCTAAATTTAAAGGAAAGGTTGGCTAACAGGGGAGGAAATTTGTTGAGTCATTGTAACTCATGAAGTCCACCAATCCAGGCACAGAGCATTGTAAAACTACCCTCACCAATGATGCCATAGAGGTTTGAATTAATCAACATGTATCTATGTGAAGCCTAGCTTTCTACTGTTGCAGTGGTGTAAAGCATACCAATGGTTAGACTGTAGGTAATTATCTGATGAATTTGATTAGGTTATAGACTAAGTCTGGACAATTTAGGGGAAAGCAACTTTTCACAAAATTCTAGAGCAAATAGGGACCTTAAGATTCAAATTCAGTTATTTTAAAGATAAGGAAAGAGGCCCAGAGGGTTTAGGTGACTTAGTCATGGTCATAGAACCTCTTAGTCGTAAATTATCTCACAAATCAAATAGTCCATGCTGTACCTCAACAAAGATCTCATGCTAAGCAATCCAAAGAAAAGGATTGAGAGAAGTGGTCAACCTTTGCTTGAATTTCCCTCGTGAGGGGGAACTCACAACCTTCAGAGGCAGTGCTTTTGGAAAGTTCTAATTATTACTATAGAGGGCAGTTAGGTGGCACAGTGGATAGAGTGTCAAACTTGGAGTCAGAAAGACGCATCTTCCTGATTTCAAATCTGACCTTGGATACTTACTAGCTGTGTCACACTGGACAAGTCACTTAACCCTGTTTGCCTCAGTTTTCTCACCTGTAAAATGAGCTGGAGAAAGCAATGGCAAACCATTCCAGTATGTTTGCCAGGAAAACCCCAAATGGAGTCACAAACAGTTAGACACAACTGAAGAGAATAAATAACAACAACAACACAAATTGTTTCTATGTGCATACAAATGTTGGGATTCCTTATCAGACTGTAGGCAACTAGAAAAGGGTCTGTCTTTGAGTATATAATGACCCAGAATTACTGATTTAAGATTCTAAGTGATGATACATAGAAAAGAGAGACTTTAGAAAGTCAGAAATACTGACCACTGTTGACATTTTATTTGACTCTACATGAGCCTACAGACCAGCATGTCTGATATTTATACAATATAATATAATATGATATGATATGATATGATATGATATGATATGATGTGATGTGATGTGATGTGATGTGATGTGATGTAATGTAATGTAATGTAATGTAATATAATATAATATAATATAATATAATATAATATAATATAATATAATATAATATAATATAATATAATATAATATAATATAATATAATATAATAAATATAATATAATATAATTGGACAGCTAGGTGGCCCAGTGGATAGAGTACAGGGTCTGGAGTCAAGAAGACTCATCTTCCTGAGTTCAAATCTGCCCTCAGACACATACTAGTCATGTGACTCTGGGCAAGTCATTTAACCCTGTTTGCCTCAGTTTCCTCATCTGTAAACTGAACTGGAAAAGGAAGTGGCAAACCACTCCAGTATCTTCACCAAGAAAGTCACAAATGGGGTCACAGAGTCAGATACAACTGAAAGCGACTAAACAATAACAATATAATCTCCTAAAGGGCAAGGACTGATCATTCTATTCCTAGTGTACACTCTAGTACACTATCTAACACATAGTAGGTATTCAGTAAGTGCTTTTTGAATAAGTTGATAAGCTTCATTTATAGTAAAGAATTGAGACACAAAGAGATCATACCCAAGGATATATAGACAATCATTCCATACAGTTTGGGTTAGTCACTCTAGTCTATACTAAAGCAAAGTTAAGAACCACAAAGCTTTACAAAAACCAACAGAAGCAAAGGCAGGTGGAAATTAAAATGTGAAATTTAAACCAGCTTTTTGGATTTTGCTCAATTTGTGGGCAAAAGCTTGACACACTTTTGTTTAACTTAAAATGAATTATTGTCTTCTCTTTGGAAACTGAAGGATGTAATAAGACAGCTTTGTAAGCTCTGGAGAGAAAAGAACTTCCTTCTGTTTCCGTCCAAAATTCTATAGAAGGTTTCTGGGCTCCTAGCTATAGAGTGATCAAGAAAAAAAAAAGCATTCCCAATGTCCTTATTTTCAGTGTATACAAATGGCAGTTTGGGGACACTCTAAGGAAATGGGGGAGGGGGGCATTCCCTGAATCAGTAGGGCTTTAAGCTCACTATTTCTGTTCACATTTTTCAGTGTATACCCTCAGACTAGGTTTGAAAGTGCTAGGCTTTCATAATAAGAGTTATTATGCAAGCCACACATTCACACAAGAAGAAAGACATTCTCTCTCAGCCATGAGAAAATTCAGAAGGTAATCTTAATCTAAGATAAACATAATCTACCCAATCAGGTTAGCTAGGGACAAAATGTGGCACCTAGGCACCTGAGAATCCTGCCATGAGGAGCAATGCTGTTCAAACCAACTCTATGTGATGAAGCAGGAATCCAAATTAATTCACAATAATCCGCAAAGTAGACAACCTAGATTGATTTATAAATGTTTAGAAAAAAAGTGAGGAGTGGTGCATGAGCACTAAGAAAAGAAAGAAGTGATCACTGGGAGTGAATATGGGTTCACTGAGAACCAATACAGCTAAACTGAACCTTATTTTTATGAGGTTACTAGACTGGTCCCCAAGTGTAGTGAATAAAGGGCCAACCTTTTCAGAAAAACCTAGGTTTAAGTTCTTTTTCTAATGCATAGGAGATGTGTGGTCATTACTTAACCTCTCGGTGTTCCAAAGCAACTCTAAGATGAGAAATTAAAGAGAAATTGTTACTGTGCATAAGGAGAAGCATATTACTGAATTGTACCAAAATAAAAAAAAATAAAACTAGTCTGATTTAGACATAGTATATGTTCATTTCTGCAAGGCATTTTATGTAGCATTTTATGATGTCCTTATATAAGAGATAGAAAAGTAGTAGTTGTGGTGGTAGCAGTAGTAGTAGTGGTGGTGGTGGTGGTGGTGGTGGTAGTAGTAGTAGTAGTAGTAGCAGTAGTAGTAGTAGTAGCAGTAGTAGTAGTAGTAGTAGTAGTAGTAGTAGTAGTAATAGCTAACATTTACATATCGCTTCACAGCTTGGGAAATACTTTACAAATATTATCTCTTTTTATCCTGAAAACAACCCATGGAGGCAGGTATTAGTTATTATTACCCCCATTTTAAAGATGAGGAAACTGAGATAAACAGAGATTAAGTGATTTGCCTAAGGTCACAAAGCTAGTCAGTGTCTGCGGCTGGATTTGAATTCAAGTCTTCTTGACTCCAGATTTAGCCCTCTTAATATTGTGCCACCTAACTGTGAACTGGATCATAGTACAATTAAGCAAAGTCAGAAGACTGAAATAAGTACAACCAAATACTACTAACTAATGGTATGATGTCAGTGCAATGGAAATTCTTTTTAAACCCATTCTACTAGGAATTAGGAAATTATGTTCTAATACTATATCTAGACCTAAGAGTCAAAATTTCTCAAGAGAAGGTGGAGGAGAGAAGTCTGCCAAGATGACCTTTAAAATTCCTACCAATTCAAAGATTCTACAATTTCCAGTATGGAAAATTAAGAGTGGACTAAAATTAAAGACCATCTGAACAGATGTTTATATTACTATTGTTGGTTTTAGCTCCTCAAAGGAAGGGATTGTATCATTTATGCTCACTCTCATTGAGTAGCACCAATCGCAGTAGTGGAAATAGACATTTAATACATGATTGTGATGACTCACACAAGTAATTTTATGGCATTATTTTATTTTTTTTTAGGCATTTTTTTTTATTTTAGGCATTATGATTCCTTTGGTATGGTTTCTAAGTCTTTACCAAATAGAGACATGGAGAAAGTAATTAAAGGAAATATCCCAAGAGTCAAATATAGGTTTCCCTATGTGGATGATTAAGTATTTCCAGTTTAATTTTTTGTTGTTTATGTCTGACTCTGTTACCCCATTTGGGGTTTTCTTGGCAAAGATACTGGAGTGGTTTGCCATTTCCTTCTCTAGCTCATTCCACAGATGAGGAAACTGAGGCAGACAGGGTTAAGTGACTTGCTCAGGGTCACACAGCTAGTATGCGACTGAGGCCAGATTTAAAATCAGGAAGATGAGCTCTGTCCTGGCACTCTATCAGCTGTGCCACCTAGCTGCCCCATCCTTTCTGAGATATGGAAGCTACCTCATCACCAAAATTTTAAAACAATGTAACAGAAAAATTAATCACTATAAATCTCCTGTTTTCTGAAGCCTGTGTAAATGAATATGAGAGAGAACATACAGTGCTCTGTATACAACACGCAACCTGGCAGTTGGAAAATTGGGGGGTGTTATGCCAAATCTTGCTTTATATTTACTTGAGCTACAGTTAGTCTTATTTCCCCACCCTTCAGTTTCTTCATCTGTACAATAAAAATGTGACTATTTAATCCCTCATTAATCAGAAAATGTTTAAACTAGAAAAGATCTTTGAGATTATTAGTAGTAGGAAAATTACATTACAATAAATATTAATAACTGACATTTATATACCAACTTAAAGTTTGAGAGCTACATGATTATTGGCACCTGGCCCACTAACAATCACGTATGGGTCAGACCTTAGTCTCCAAAGAATATGAGCAATATTCTAGTGGACTCCAGACAAGCCATCCCTCATTCTCCAAACTATGCCACTATGGTTCACCTGAGGCCCCCTCTCCCATTGGTGAGTTCTTCCCAGAACCAGCATTTTGGGAAAGCGCTGCAGACCAGCCATCCCTCATTCTCTAGACCATGCCACCATTCCCCTGTGGTTATGTTCATCCTCCTGCCACACCCACACCCCCCCCCCCCACACACACTCTTTTAGCTTCATTTTTATATATTGTCTTCCCCCATTAGAACATGAATTATCTGAAGACAGGGACCATCTCTCCTGCTTTTATTTATATCCCCAGTACATAACACAAAGCTTTGGTATTGTAAGCTTACTACTGACTGACTGAAAAATAACTTACTTCTTTATTTCTTTTGCTTCTCACAACAACCCTATGAGGTAAGTATTGCAGGTATAATTGCCCCTGTTTTATAGATAAGGAAGCTGAAGTTCAGAAATGTGTAGTGATTTGCCCAGGTTCATACAGGTAGTACCAGAGGGATTATTGATTTCAGCTCCTCCCTTCTGCAGATCCAATTCAACAAATATATTAAGCACTTTCTATTTTCATGATGCTGGGAATACTGAGACAAAAACAAATAAGTACATGCCCTGATAGTGCTTACCTTCTCCTGGAGGATACACTAGTCAGTAAGTCAGTCAATAAACATTAAATCAGGCATTATGCTAAGCACTGGGGAAACAAAAAGAGGCAAAAGACAGTCCCTTCCCTCAAGGAGCTTACCATCTAATGAGGGAGACAACATGCAGACAAATATATATGAAGCAAGTTATCTCCAGGATAAATAGGAAACAATTAATAGGGGGAAGGGACTAGAATTAAGGAGGTTGGGAAAGGCTTCCCAAAAAAGATGGGATTTTACTCCAGACTTCAAAGAAGCCAAGGAAGTCAGTAAGTGGAGTTGAGGAAGGACAGCGTCCCAGGCATGGAGGACAGCTAGAGAAAATGCCCCAAGCCAAGAGACAGAGTGGTTTGTGGAAAAGCCAGGAGGCCAGTGTCACTGGATTGAAGAGTATAAGACTAGAAAGGTAGGGAGGGGGCTAGGCTCTGAAGGTTTTTGAATGCCAAACAGAGGGTTTTGTATTTGATCCTGGAGGCAATAAGAAGCCACAGGAGTTTATTGAGTGGGGAGTTGGGATGGAGGGGGGTCATCACATAGTTAGGCCTATGCTTCAGGAAAATCACTTTGTGGCTGAACTGAGGATGGATTGGAGTGGGAAGAGACTACCTATATTTATCTGTACGTTTGCATATGTATATATACATACACATATACATGTGTGTTGTGAATATATATGTATATATACATATGTATATTGTGTAGGTACATATGTGTGTATATTATATACATATATGTGTATGTATCTCACAGATGGGTGTCACTGTAGAGAATTTGGTCACGGGGTATTCAATCCTTTCTCTCCTTCTTCCTTGCTTAATGGTAGCAGATCTGAATCCTTCCTAGTCCTTTCCTATATTCTCCCTGGGGGATGCCTCAGGATATGATCTTTTCTCTACTTATTACTGAGTCTTCCTTACCCCTTTTCTCTTTAAGAATTTATCCTTATCCTGTTACAACAATTAACTAACTTTTAGAAATGTAATGGCTCTCTGCTCTACTTGGTCCTTTTATCTATTTTATAGTTTATATCTATCAATCAACCATCAAGTATTTAATAAATTGCCTTCTATGTATCTCATAAGATTCAGGTGATACTCAGAATGAGCTGACATCCTAATGCAAGAGACAAATGTGAATAAATATATATATATACATATATATTATATATATATACAGTATAAATGTAAATTTAATAAAACAAACATATACAAAGTCATTAAATACAAAGTAGTTTGAGAAGATTGGGATAGCAAAAGAAAGACTTTCTGCACAAGACAGTGTCTGAGCTTTATCTTAAATGAAGAAAAAGCTTCTAAGAGACTGAGATGAGGCTGGAGTGGCTTCCAGCTATGAGTGATAGCCACTAGAAATGGGTGGGGTCTGGAGACTGAGTGTTGTTTCCGTAGGAAAAGGAGAAGGCCAATCTGACTGGATCTCAGGGTATGGGAGGAGGAGTAATGTCCATTGAAGTTGGAATGATAAGTTGGGAGAGCTGCATTGGACTTCAAAAGTTAAAGGGAGAAATTTATATTCTATCTTAAAATCAATGGGAAGCCACTAGAGTTGACCAAATAAGGAGTCACATGGTCAGATCTGTGCTAAAAGAAAATTATTTTGTCAACAATGAATTAGAATGGTTTGGAGACTTGAGGCAAGGAGACCAATTAGAAAGTTGTAAAAATAATATGAAGGTAGCTATCTGGAAGATAGTGGAAAGGAGTCAGATGAGAGCGATATTTCGAAGGTAAGAAAACAGCAAGATTTGGCAAATGATTGGATATGTGGAGTTAGGGATAATGTAGAGTTCAGAATAATACCAAATATGGAATTTGAGACATTGCAAGTATGGTAGTGCCTTCAACATAAAAAGTACCTTTGGAAGAAGGGAGGGTTTATGGGGAAAGATTAAGAATTCAGTTTTAGATATGTTACTTTTAAGTTGTCTCTGGGATATCAGGTTTGAATGTCTATTAGGCAATTGGCTATATATGACTAAAGCTCTGGGTAAGTATCTGGGATAGATACATAGATTTAGGAGTCATCTACATAGAGATGATAATTAAATCCAAGATAGATCATGAGATTATTAAGAGATAGAGTATAAATGTAGAAGAGGACCCAGAACAGAACCTTGGGGAACAAACAGAATTGGAAGGCATAATATTGTTGGCAAGATTCAGAAGTATCAATTAGCTAGGTAGAAAGAAAATCAGGAAAGAGTAGTATCATGAAAACCCAAAGAGGAGAGAGTATTCAGCAAGAGAAAACCAGTTAACAACAATGTCAAATGCAGCAGAAAGGTCAAGAAGGAATAGAACTGAGACAAGATCATCAGATTTGTCAGCAAAAAGATGATTGATAACTTTGAAGAAAGCAGTTTCAATTGAGTGAGGTCAGAATCCAGATTGCAAAGGGTTGAGCAGTGAATGAGAAGAAAGCCTGTTGAGACAGTTAGTTTAGACAACTTCTTCAAAGAGTTTGGCTGTCCTGGAAAGACTTATATGAACTGATACAAAGTGAAATGAACAGAATCAAGAGAACACTGTATACAGTAACAACAACACTGTATGATGATCTATTTTGAGTAACTTAGGTATTCTCAGCAACACAATGGTCCAAGACTATTCTGAAGGACTTATGATAAAAAATGTTATCCACCACCAGAGAAAGAACTGATGCAGTATGAATGCAGATCGAAGCATACTTTTTCTCCATTTTTCTTGGTTTTTTTTGTCTGTTTGCTTTCACAACATGACAAAATGTAAATATGTTTTATATAACTGCACATGTATAACCTGTGTCAAATTTCATGCCTTCTCAATTGGCGGGGAGGATGGATAAGAGGCACAGAGAATTTGGAACTCAAAAATTAAAAAAAAAACAAAAGTTAATGTAATTTACATGTAATTGGAGAAAATAAAATATTAAAATTTTAAAAAGATAAAGAGTTTGGCTGAGAAAGGGAGAAAAGATATAGAATAATAGCCTGAGGGTATGGAAAGGTCTAATGAAGATTTTTGTTTAAGGGAGAGACTTGAGCATACATGAAAACAGTAAGGAAGGAAGGGTAGGGAAAGAGAGAGGGACAGAGGGAGGGGGAGAGAGAGAGAGAGAGATTGAAGATTTGAGAAAATAGATGATGACTAAAGATGTAAATTGCCAGAGAAAATGGGACAGAGAGGATCAAAGGTATCTGCAGAGGGGCTGACTTCCACAAGGTGAAGAGCCATCTCTTTGTCAGAGGTTGGAGAAAAGGAGACGTTGAGAACTTCAAGCAAGAAAAAAAGATTTGAAATACCTTCTGTGGAAACAAAGATAAGGAATGAATTAGGGAAAAATACAAGGACTGCCTTGCTTTAGCAAAGGTCCAATTAAGGTTAGATGAGATGTATTTGTAGTGTAACCAATCAGAAAGCTTGTGAGATTTCTCAAGCTTTGTTCAGCAGCTTATTAGTAGGAGCTGAAGAGGAGAATGGTGGGAATAATCCAGGACTGAGATTTGGCAAGAGAAAAGTGGTGAAAGGACAAAGGATCCAAGAGCAGAGGGTGGCATGAAGGTCCTTTTTCACTTCATTTCTTAAAAATTATTTTTGTGTATAATTTTATTTGTTCAATTAACAAAAATCTATTTTCTTTCCCCTTTCTACTCCCCCACTGAAAAGAAAAAAGAAAAAGAGAAATCAAACACTTGTGACATTTGCATAGTCATACAAAATAAATCCTCACATTGGTCACAGGAGAGCATACAACCAAAATGGCTAACTACTGAGTTGAATTCGGAAGGATAGAAAAGGCATGTCACAGAAAGAATATGGCCTGAGAAGATACTAGAGGGTAAAAGAGTTGGAGGATTTGATAAGGGAGAAGAATACGTATAGGAGGGGGGTAGGAGAGGTAGAAAGATAGAAAGTTATGGTCAAATAGGGGAATATCTGAGTTTCTAATTAGGAAAGTGGAACACTTTGGGGTAATGGTGAGATCTAGTGTGTGATGAATCCTATGTAATAACTCATGTAGAGTGAAATAGTAGGTCATGAGACTAAAAAATGTTGAGGAAATAGAAGGTTAAGGTATTTGAGGGAATATCTGCATAGTCCCTTAGTATAAGAGAAGGAATTGAGAAGAAGAGAAAGATGATGAGTCAGATTCTGAATTCCTTAAGAAAGGAAGGAGAATGACCCTTGGGATTCATGAATGGAAAAATTTAATTTAGTGGATTTCAAAAGATGAAAGGTCACTGAATGAAGGAGGTAAATGGAAAGACTAGAAGTGGCAGTGAGGAAAGGGAGTATTCCAGCTCCCTCTCTAGGACCAGTTTGATGGGGAAGGGAAGGCGAGAGAAAGTACAGACAATGCTGGAGAGGATATCT
This sequence comes from Vombatus ursinus, assembly GCF_900497805.2. Lineage (NCBI taxonomy): Eukaryota > Metazoa > Chordata > Mammalia > Diprotodontia > Vombatidae > Vombatus > Vombatus ursinus. The sequence continues at coordinate 7,510,630 of NW_020955033.1, forward strand.
GGGGATATAATGTAGTCAGAAAGGAAACATGTCTGAGTGAAGGCTAATAAATGACTTTGACAGGAAGAGATCTAGTATGAAGGAGAGTTTGTTCACTGTGGATAACATATTATTAATACAATCACAATAGCTCAGAGCCACCAGTTAGGAAAAGTCCTAGACTCAGACTGAGGTTTGGTTCTCTGCCTTAATTAAAATTTTTATGTATCTCTAACCTTTGATCTCTTTATGTTTGAAGCAAAAACCAGGTTGCAGGGACCATTTTGGTAAAAGAAGTATGTAGAATATACTGCAATGCAAAGGAGGGGAAGTTGAGGAAAGAGCTAACCTTTTGTTTTGAAACTTCCATCAATCCCTGAAGAGGTGAATATAGCCAGAAGTTTCCTCCCAAATCCTTTCCTCTAATATGCCTGTGGGGGTCTGATAACCCTTCTTCATGGATCCCTTTCTGCTGAATTTCAGCCATCTGTTCACTTTCTCCATTCAGTCTCAGGAAGAAGTAGGTAGATAGCTGGGTCTGCGGTCAGGAAGACCCTTACTAGCTATTTGACCATGAGCAAATCACTTCTCCTCTGTCTGCCTCAGTTTCCTCAACTGTAAAATGAGGATAATAATAGCACCTACCTTACAGGACTGTTGTGAAGATCATACGAGATAGTTGTTTTTTTTTTAATAGCACAGTGCCTGGAACATAGCTATTTAATAAATGTTTATTTCTTTCATTACTTCCTTCCTTCACTCCTTCCTTTCCTCCCTCCTTCCTTCTTTCCTTCTTTTTTTTGTTTCTTCTTTTACTTGTTGCCACGGTACCTCCAATTCTTTTTGGGTCAGCTTGTTAAATCCCAGGCAGAGCTGGGGAAAGTATCTCTTCACTGATGATGCTGCTGCTGCTGCTGCTGCTGCTGCTGCTACTGCCTTTTTTACAATCCCCACTCCTTCCTCTGAGTTCATCCCTTTTTCAGATTCTTTTTTGACAACTCCTGGGTGTGTCTTCAGTTCAATAATTTGAATAGTTCCAAATAGCTGTCAGGGCTAAGAGGGTGTATGTGTGTGTGTGTGTGTGTATGTGTGTGTGTTCCTCTATAAAGCTAAATATCTCAGTACAATGATCAGTTCTCAAATCCCTATTACATTCATATCTATATGCATATCATCCAGAGATTGATACCTAAGGGCACTCTCTTATGGATTCCATGAAGAGTATAGAAGAACACCAAGGCCAGGAATTGAAAGGTTCCCCTTAGCCACGTGTATTCTTGATACATGAACATCATTCCTATTGTACTTTGAGTTTGAGCCCTGTCTCCTTAGATGACTAGTATTTGGGGAGAGGGTCGGTGCAAGGGAGAATGTCCTCCCATGTTAGCAAGAATGTTTTCTAACTACAAGTCTTGCTATACTTTCTCAGTAAATACCCAGCCAATATCCAACCACAGTGAAACTATCTTCAGCTCATTCAAGCCCTGAGAAACTCTAAACATTTGCCTCTTGGGAACTGGGATAGGAAGAGATAAGATAAGCTACCAGTAGGGGTGACCCATCCACAAGTCGCTAGGTTACCTCTTTCTAAGTGTATATTATTTTCCATTCGTCTGTTCATGAAGCATGGAAACTATTGAAAATTTTTAAAAATTAGAGGAAACCTTGGTTCTGGAGACTGCTGGCTCTAATGCCAACCTTCCTCTTACTGAACCCCTCACCAAAAAAAGGTAGGGCTGGGGGCCTATCAACTTGAAAATCTTGGCAAACTCCTTCAATTTTATCCCTTATCTTTTTCAAATGTCAGGGGTTGGCAGAGAAGGATTTAAAAGGCTGAGGTGGTGTTCCTGGCTTTTCCATTACACATGCTGTCTGCAATTACACATGTCTGTGTGCCTTTAGGCAAAGCACTTGATTTTCCCTAACTCTAACCTTAAATTTAGTTCCTTTCCCTCTCTGTAAACTAGGGATAAAAATTCCTACCTAACTCACAAAGTTGCAGTGAGAATCAAATGGGATGATGAATCCTAAAACGCCTTATAGACTGCTATACAAATGTAAAGAGGGTTGTAAAATGTCTATAAGGATACCATTATTGTTGTTCCAGGAGTTGCAGAATCAACTAGCTATAGCTTAAAGGGACCTCAGAGGCTATCTCGCTCTCTCATTTTACATGGGTAGAAACTGTCCCTTTATGGTTGATCTCTTATGCAATTCCCTTTAGTGCAGGATGATAGGATTTAGGATCATTGATTTCAAGTTGGATTTCTAATTTTGATCAGAATTCATCTGGTCCAATTCCCTCATTTTAAAGAGAAGAAAACTCATACCCATGAACTTGACCAAGGTCACACAGCAAGTAAGTGGCAGACCCAGAACCCAAATCCTTGTACTTTAAATCCAGTACTCTCCATGGCACCCTCACTGCCTCCTTTCTTAAGTTCAATTTTCTATCTTGAAAATCCTTAGTTTTAGAAAGTAATTAACAAAAAGAGAAGCATGCAAGACATAAAACACTACATCCTCCACACTACTTCATGCTTTTCTCTTATAAAGCACAGTTAGGGATAACAAATAGCAGGTGAATGAATCATGTGGCACAAACAGCTAGCATACCCACAGGATAGGAAAACTTGCAAAAAGAAAAAAATATTCTAAATTGAAAATTCTAGTTGCCTGAATACAAACTGGAATGAATGAACCAGAAAGAAAAATTCAGAGCTGGAATTTTCCTTAGAAATTGGTTAAGAACAAGGAGGAGGAGAGGAGGCTTAAAGAATTGTTTTTACAGGGAGGGAAAAAAAAGAATGGGAAAAGCAATGGGCAAAAATAGGTCATAATCATGGCCACAAAATTCATCAAACTGATGGCTAAACAAGGGCAGTTGACCCATACATAGATTTCCACTGACCCCCTTAACCCAAGCCAAGAAGTCTTTCTAAGGTGATGACTGAGCAAGAGATAATTATGAGGCAAGAAATGCCTACTCCACATTCATATCTTCTCATTTTATTGGATGCTTTTGGAGCCCCTTGGAGACCAGGATATGAAAAGAATAGCATGACAGAAAAGGGGTGGGAAGAAAAGTAGTCTTGGAATAAAGCCAAACAATGTGGAAGTAATTGAGACTTGCCAGGATAATTTCCATAATCGTTTTTGGATTCACAATAGCTGGAGAGTGTGCCATAGATCCCCATTTATTGGGGTTCTGGGGTTACAGTGTTTTCATAGAAGAAAGCTGTCCCATTGCCTTTTCTGATTTTCATGCAGCCTTTATTAAGGGGTTCGCTGGTATGGTGTCTAAGGCTAACAGACTGATTCTTTCAACAGCTTATGACAGAAAAGCTCTGGTCTTCTGTAGTGGTTTCTATTTATTTTGTTCATTATTCCTTTAATAATTTTGTCTGTTATCTTGTACAAAAATGGGTTCAATAAATCAGTTCAACAGCAGTTAAAGAAACATTTTCAAACTGAAGAACTAGGCACAAAACGGTGCAAATATCAATGAGGCGTTTTAAGTAAAAATTACAATGCAAGCAATAAACCCTTCTGCTATGTGATAGCTGAACAAAATTAATTGCTTTTTCCGCCATTCCCTAGGACAATTTGCTACCATTTCAACAAACACAGATGTATAATATGCTGTATACTAATTCATACTAACTCATAATGAAGTGCAAATGTACTAGGTACATGCTTTATCTCCAAAGATGTTATAATCAGTTCAATAAATTCCATTCACCAATCATTTGTGTTCCTAATATGTGCAGAATCCTCCACTGAAATTCTCTGATGAGGAATTCTGGCATGGAGGTGACTGTGGAGTCTGATAGGCTAGGTCAGTGGAGTATAAGGTGTGGCAGGTTGTCTGAACCTGGAAAAGCTTGGGGTTCAAGCTTAGGGTATAGAGTCTTAAACTCCATAACTGCCTACTCCAGTAAAACTTACAGTTATCAGACCTGCCTAGGTAAGTCACTGAACCCACAAGTATATATTAAGTACCTACTACATCCAGGCCCTCTTTTAGGTCCTAGAGACACAAAGACAAAAATGAATCATTTTTTGCCCTCAAGAAGGTTAAATTCTATCAGGAGAGACAATAGTATATACAAAAATAGATACAAAAATAAATCCAAGGTCATTTTCCTGGGGAAGTGTTTTCTCCTGGTGGAGAATCAAGAAAGGTCTCATACAGAAGATGGAGCCTGAATTAGAGGGACTCACCATCAGAAGGAAGTAGGGAATGAATCTGTGGGTGTCCCTACAAGAAAGTATTCTAGGCACTGAATGGAAGAAATAAGAGTGTGGAGAGTTGTGAGTAAAACCCATCTAAACAAAAAGCTTCTATTTCCACAGGAGGCCCATGCTTCCATTTTTAAGTCCAGCTTCATGGCAGAAGGGTTCTTTGAAACTGAACTGTTCTGAGACTACATTTCAGGGAAATGTTCCATGTTCCCTGACTTGGGGATGGGAGCTGGGGGTGGCTTCCTGATGTCTGTTTCTTGTTCTGCCTTAATGACTCTCCTGGAAAGCGCAAATGTTTGGGAAGTGGGGGTGAGGAAGAAGAAGGTCACTGAAAGAATTTTCCAGAGCTAAGGCAAAAAAAAGCCTGTCTGGCTATGGGGCATGGCTAATCCTCTAAAAGAAGTCCCTGAAAAGTGAGAAAAATAATTCATCCAGTTTTTAAGTTGATGTGGGGGAGGGGGGAAATATCGAATAGCTTTCCACATCACTTCAAATATCGTTTATAAGGGCTGAGAGAGGAAGATAATGAGATGATCCAGGAGGGCAATGGTGAGATGAATTTAATTCCACCCCATTGGTGTTCAGATCCTCACAACCACTGGAGCAGGTGGGGCATGAGGAGTATGTATATAAGCAGCAGTGATCAGAGGCTGCAGTCAAGAGAAAGGGCCATGCTTTATTAAGGTGAGTGAAAAGAGGGCAGAATGTCATCAGACTTTCCTTGCTGGGGACCTGCCTTTCAGTCCATTCCCGGAGTGATGAGCAAGCTGTCAGGAGAAGCAATGAGGGGTCCAGGCCAATGGCAGGTCAACTGAACAGAGAAGCGTAGGCTGTCAGAATTCCTGTCTGCACCATGGGTTCTCCCAAGTCCATGTCTTGAGTTTCAAGGATCCAGAGTTCCTGAATTCTTCACCTAATGACTAGATGCCACGAGTCAAAATGATGTCATTCCCATATGCCTTTGTGTTTTTACAGGTGGAAGAGGACATTAAAATGTATTTGGGGGTACATTTAGCTTTGCCTGTAATACTGTTTGGGGCAGCCTGAGTCTGAGGGAAGCTGTACAAATGCAGGTGCGTGGTAATTGTTTTGTTATGTATTATTTTTGTTCCTTTTAAGGGTTCTAGGCAAAAACTAAAAACGCTATACAGTTAAGCACATCCCCCATTCACTTGGCCAACAACTTTATTATGCCAAGGTCACTGGTCCAGGGCTCAGTTAAATATTATACATTGGGGAGAGGGAGGAGCTTTTTAGTGGGTGGTGGCTCCAGAGCAAATTTTGATTGGATAAATACATGATAAACACACCCCTTAGACTAAAGGAGTCAGACCACCTAGAGAAAGGTGGATATGGAGTATGAAAGGTCACCCACTCTCTAAGAACCACAGAGCATTTAGTCTTTCTACCTTCTCAGTGGAGTGAAGCATGTAACTAGCAGTCTGAACATGGACTTCTCAGGACCTGGTCCCTTTTGGTGACTAGTTACACCATCTGGTATTTCAATATGCATATAATTTTTAAGCTGGAAGGCACCTTAGATGTTATCTAGTGCAACCATCTCATTTTGCAAACATATTTACACACTTTTTTCATTTATCTAGCCTTTAACATTTCCTCACAATGATCCTTGAAAGTTGTGTATATATTATTATCTCCATTTTACAGATGAGAAACTGAGGCTCCAAGAGGCTAAATGACTTTTCCAGGGTAACAACCACTAAAAATCTGAGTTTCTGGGTTTTACTCCACTATGTTTTCCACTATATGATTATTGCTCAAAGTCACATACCTAGTTGACAACATTAGGATGAGAAGAGTCAAAGGGATGAGATAGTTTTAGGTATGCTTAGAAAACCATCCTTAAAATGAACCTGAGTCTCCTAACTTTTCTGAGGCACAGCTCCTCCCAGATCTGCTTTTTCCTGTGTCCTTCCTTCATTCGTTCTCTCTCTCCTCCCTGAAAAACTCCCACTCTTAAGGAAATTTTAAGGCAATTGACCTAAAACGGGACTACTACCTGTTCATGGCTAATCCAAAGTCAGGGACCTAATTTTAAAGTCTATGCCCACCCAACAATTTTTTTAAAGGTACTAACCTCTAATACCCTATGTCCAAAGCAAATCTTTGAAAACCACCCTGGGCCGCTCTCTTCTTCCATCTCCTCCCACCACTTTAGGGACTGATTAAGCAGCATTTATACCTATGATGCCCACACATAACTATGCCTTTATTCCTTCACTCCATTTTATTAGAATTGGAGCAGATAACCAAAAGGAGTGGGGAGAGAAAACGGCTTAGGGCAAATAACAAAGTACAATTGGATACACTTATCTCATATAAACACAGCTTTAATTAGCTGAATCATTTCTTAAGCAATTGTAAGGAAAGTATGTAATAGATCTTAAAGTCTTATATGTTTTGTCCAATCTGGCAAAGTTTATCTGAAACCTGAAATCATCTGCAGTAACCACTTTCAAAATACGGCCAGTTCCCTAAACCAAATTACTTCTGACTCCACAGTAGCATTGGCCCATGAAATAAACTTCTACCAGAAACCTAAGTTCCCAGCAGCAATTATCTGTAATGGTCTCAAAAGCTAGTATGCTATTTGAACAGATGTCTCAAGAAAATGACCAAGGGTGAGGCCCATGAGGCCTATGAAGAACGCAGCATAGTAAAGTGGAATCTTGCCTCTGCTACTACATATTTGACCTTGGGAAAGCATTTGACCCCTCTGGACCTCAGTTTCCTTATCTGTAAAATGAGAGTATTGAACAAGATGGCCTCTAAGGTGCCATCCAGCTCTAAAAATATGATCCTAGATCCTAGATTTGAAGTGATGTGGAAAAAACTATCTCATCCCTTTGACTCTTCTCATCCTAATGTTGTCAACTAGGTATGTGACTTTGAGCAATAATCATATAGTGGAAAACATAGTGGAGTAAGACCCAGAAACTCAGATTTTTAGTGGTTGTTACCCTGGAAAAGTCATTTAGCCTCTTGGAGCCTCAGTTTCTCATCTGTAAAATGGAGATAATAATATATACACAACTTTCAAGGATCATTGTGAGGAAATGTTAAAATGTTAAATAAAGGAACAGTCTTGTGTGTTCAACTCCTAATAGAAGCCATTGCTCACAAGTGCTTTAGAGCCATCATTAAACACAAAATATAGCGGCAATGCCATTGGTCAACTACCACCACATTCTCATTCACCCCACCCCCATCCTCAGGATCAGACACAAGCTGGTGGAGTCACTTTGGGTTAAAAGTCTCTACCATGGGCCAGAGTTGAGCCCTGTCACTCATTTACATCCTTTCCCCACGGGGCAGCAATGACCCCTTTGATTTGGCCCTAGTGAGGAAGTTAAAAAGGACTTGACTCAGAGAGTCCTTCTGCAAAGTGGAAATCAAACCCCTTTGTTAGTCTTCAAAAACTCTAGGCGTAGGCAGACAAACATAACAGGAAGGCACTGAGCACATTCATAACTCCGGAAGCAAACAGAAAGCAGCAGCAAACAGATCTTCCTTGGCAAACTGGCCTCAGCAGCCGCAAAGCTTTATCCCAGCAGGTCACCTTAGACCTGGTTCTGCTCTGTCTTTTAGAGCAACAGCCTGGGACTGTCAAGGGGAGGCCTGATGAGAAATACTTGCTACTGACCTAATTATTGATGACTGTCTCAGCATTTTTAATGGATTATCCTTCTTAGGATATAAAATGAAGTTATTTCTAAAGAGAACCAAAGAATAGGATGATTTGTGTGCTGGCAAGCAGATTTACAATCCACAATGTAATACCAAAATTACAACAAGGGGGAAAAAAATAGTGCACTCAGTTCCAAGTCCAGCTTTGAACTGCTTCATCCTGAGTGTTCTTTATGTTGATTACCCCCCAATTACATGTAATGTAGACCCCAGCAAAGTGGAGACAGTATGTGATAGTTTGATTAAAGTAAGCCCACAGGGAAGAGAAGAGATTCTACAAACCCTCCGTTTTTACCTAACCTAAAATATATGAAGAGGGGAATGCAGAAAACAGATCTGACAAGTTCTTGAACAATGTTTCAGCTTTCTCATGACTCAAAATCATTTTCTCATGTCAGGACTGTTATTTGCTCTAAAGTGATTCCTATGTGAGGGCAAATTCAGTGTAACCTTTCCCACACGCCTTCATCAAGATGGTTTAAAGAGGAACTCCCCTCACTGGTAAAACTAACAAACACCCTGTATCAGGCTAAAGTCCAGAGCCAGTAATGCTGTGTATGTTCTCTTTTTCATGGGACTGTTAATTACCATTTTTTTTTCCGAAAAAGACAGGTTTGTCCTAGTTGGATCCAGACCTTATCCTTTGCCTAACTTATTTTGTTAATAGAAATGACTAGGACATTTGTGAGAACAGTTAACTAAAAAAAGTACAGACACCAGAGACATCCAGAAAGCATGGACACCCTGGGTAAACAAGCAGAACTTACTGTACATTAAATAATAAGTACATTATTATGTACATTAAAAAGAGTTGGATGAAGTCAGGCTTACTACCTTTTTCTTTCTTTCTTTTTAAATGTTGGCAGACACAAGGAGAAACCCCTGAGAAGATCTCCCTCATATGAAATGAGAGGGGAGAGTGAATCACTTTTGGTATCAACATGAAAATTTAGTCTGGTAATCAATTCAACTCAACATTTACATTAACATTTACTGTGTACTGAGTATTGTGCTGGGCACTATGGGAGCTATAATGTTTACATGAGACAAGTTCAGTGACTTGGGTTCAAATCTCACATCTGCTGTTGTCCATTTGTATGACCTTAGGCAAGTCATTTAATCTTTGTGGGTATCCTGAGTCCTGTTTAGTTCAATCTTTTTTTTTTTTTTTGTTAACTAACGTTGGCTCCAAGACTTACTATGTGACCATGGACAAATTACTTAACCTCCCTGAGCTTCAGTAAAATAGTGATAATAATGTATACACTATAGATCTCATAGGGCTGTGGTAAGAAAAGTACTTTATAAATTTTAGGGTATATATAAATGTTACTTATTATCAATAATTTCAAAGTATGCTTATCACATTTGTAAGTGGCATGAAACTAGTTAGAATAGCTAATATTTTGGATGACAGAATTTGGATCCAAATAGATTTTGATGGGTACAATGATGTGTTAAATCTAATAAGATAAATTTAACAGGGATAAATCTAAAGTCCTATACTTGCACTCAAAAAATCAACCATACAAACAAAAGATAGGAAAGACGTAGATGTTAATTTATTGTGGAAAAAAATATCTGAGAGCTGTAGTAAACTATAGAAACTATAAATACCCAAATTAGTTACAAAGGATATATAAAAAGATGCTATCTGCATCCACAGAAATAATTGATAAATAAAAGTATATGTAGAATAATTGTGTGTGTGTGTGTGTGTGTGTGTGTGAGAGAGAGAGAGAGAGAGAGTGTGTCTAATGGTAGTGTGTGTGTGTCTAATGGTCTGGGGGAATAAAAAAAGGAAAGAAATTTACATGATAATTTTATTATATATTTAAAAAGAATAGCAAGTTGTGATAATGTATTTGTAGTTTTATGTGCAATCATATTTTTATTATACTATGTTATGGAAATGTTTTATTCCATAAATTAAAAATAAATTTAAAAAAAGAAACTCTTGTTGAATATGACAGCCTTAAACAGAACAGAAGCAATATCCAGGACAAGAAATGCAAGACGGTCACTTTTAGACCATTTCTAGAGTACTCAGTTTGGATCTAGGTGCTACATTTCAGGAAAAATACTGACAAAACAGAATGAGCCTAAGGTAGACATTAAGATGGTGAGTGGATTTAAAAAAAAAAAGTGCCACATGAGGATCAGTTGTTGAAAGAAGTAGAGTGGGCTGGGTCTATCTAGGATATTTGTGGGAACAATATTATTTATAAATAAAATGCATTCTATATATACTTATATAATGATATGTTGTCTCACCCTGGTAGAAAGTAAGATTTGAGAACAGAAATTGTTTCATTTTTTCTTGTCTTTGCATTCCTGGTGCCTGGCACATAGACAGTTCTTAACAAATGCATGTTGGTCCCCTGATTGAACTTTACCTGAATAAAAGAAGCCTAAATGGGGAAGTGATAGCTATCTTCAAATATCTGCAAGTCTGTCAGGTGAAAGAGGGATTAGACTTAATTTGCTTAGCCACAGAGGGAAGAACTCAGATCAATGGATAGCAGCTGCCTAAGTAGGTTTCAGATTGATATTAAGGGAAGATGTCCTAATATAATTAGAGCTATTCAAACACTGTGGGCAGCTAGGTGGCACAGGGGACAGAGTGCCAGCCCTGGAGTCAGGAGGATCTGAGTTCAAATGCAGCCTCAGATACTTATTAGCTATATAACCCTAGGCAAGTCACAACACTGTTTGTCTCAGTTTATCTGTAAAATGAGCTGGAGAAGGAAATGGCAAACCACTCCAGTGTCTTTGACAAGGTAACCCCAAATGGGTCACAAAGAGTCGATCATGACTAAATCAGCAACAACAAATTCAAATACTGAATGAGCTTCCTCTTGAAATGAGGCAGTAAATTCTGTATTAGTGGTCTTCAAGATGACCATCCACTCTCGAAGCTCACTTTCCACTAGGGTGAGACAACATATCATTATATAAGTATATATAGAATGCATTTTATTTATAAATAATATTGTTCCCACAAATATCCTAGATAGAGGATAGCTAGATAGACCCAACCCACCCCACTTCTTTCAACAACTGATCCTCTTTTTTTTTTTTTAAATCCACTCACCATCTTAATGTCTACCTCAGGCTCATTCTGTTTTGTCAGTGTTCTTCCTGAAATGTAGCACCTAGATCCAAACCGAGTACTCCAGATGAACAGATTCCTGTGCAGGTGTGAATGGCATACATAGCTTCTGAGGTTCCTTTAGAACTCTGTGATTCTGAGACTCTATGAAACATTACAGGCAATAAGTTTTTCCAGAGGAGCAGCACTGTAAATGTTATAAATGGACAATGTTATGAATCATTGGCTAAATGACATCTCAGCAGAACTTCAAAACTTTATAGTGGGGTTTGGTTATAAAGTATTAAGGATGTTATTATAAAACAGTGATAGTTAGGGCAACATTATGTGGGGTATGCTTGTATTTGAAATTTCATTGACTTTTTCTCCATGTACTTCTTGAAGAGTATGTTTAAACTCATTTCTTCCTCACAGAAATATTTTCCCCTTAATATATACTCTTCTTTGTCAGATTTTGACCAGCTGCCCTCAACAAGTAGCTTTACACAAAAGAGCTCGTGTAACTGAAAATAATCTCAGAAAACATCGTCTTACCCATTCCCAAGAAAATTCCAGGGACCTAAGAGAGCAGAAGTAAAATCTGGTCCAGAGATGATCATCCAACTCCTGAGGAAACGCATTAGAACTGACAAACCATACTGGGAAAATTATGAAGAGATACTAGTTTTGGACTGGACTCAAAATGGGAGGCTAAAACAAAACTAACTTGGGGATGAAAGTAAGGTTGGTGGCTCTTTCACTCAGTTCACTTGCCTAGCTCTTGTGAATTAATGCTATCACAAGCATTTCCATGTTGGCAACTAAGCATAATACCATAAACACAAAATTATGACTTCATTGCAAGATCCAGCCAAATGAGAAGCAGAACCATGAGGGAAAAAGTTATTATTAAAACACAAATATTTTCAATAATCAAAAGGGGGGATTTGGGAAACTAATACTGGCCAAGTACATTTTTTTTCATTTACATGTTCTTGTTGTTCTTGTGTTCTCCAAAAATTGACATTGCTGACACGTACATGACAGTCTAAGTTAAGTATACTTCCAAGGAACTCTTTAGAAAGCAAAACAGGAGTCAAACTACCACCCAAAGATCTCTTAAGAGTATCCCTCTAAGTCCTGGGTTCCTACCCCTTCTAGTAATCTAGGAGGTATCTTTTCTCTTATGAAAAGACTTAATAATGGCTTTCACTTTGTTGCCACACCCTGGAAAACAGTGGTGAAGTCAATCTAGTATATGGTGGCAAATCTTGGCATACCTCTCATTTCATCTTTCTTATGAAACAATGGAAGAGGAAAACAAGACCTAAGGATGGCATAACTAAGAAAGCAGAGGTGGCAGTAGAAGGGGGCCATGTGGCTGGCAGGGTTCTCAGCAGTAATGAGCCCCAAAACTATCCCTATGCCAACTTGGGGTTGGAAAAAGGCTCTGACTAGCATGGCAGATGAGAAGAAAGATTGAGGTCATGGGGAACCACAACAAATACCGCTGGTGCATGTAACCTACCCTTAACCCCAAAGGGATGGAAACAACATAAAGGTTATTTAGAATAAAAGCAACAGCCATCAGATAACACACAAGGCAATTCCAATATATTTTTCCTTGGTGATACATAAAAAAGTCACTTGGGGCTCACTGTATGACTCCCAGGCCATAAACAGAATGTTATAGGAGGCAAAGGTTTTAATTTTATACTTCAGCATTAGAAACTGAAGCAATTCAACCTTCTAATGTATGTTGCCAATTCTTTGGACATACAGAACTGTAGACAACTAGACTGATTTCCCCATTCAGTTTTTGCACAGATGATTTCCTGAACTGCAAGGAGTGTTCAGTGGTCAGTGGAGATCTCTCTTCAACAAATGGAATTACATAATTTTTTTTCGGGAACAGTCTACACAAGGGAAAGCATGACTGAAATCATTCGCATGAGAGCAACACCACCCCAGAGACTCAAGAATTCCTGTGCTCCAGCTCAGTAACAGTGTAGAAGGCATTACATGCAAGCCTTGGAGATACTCTGCAATGTGAAAATTGGTCACAAAGGAAAAGCTTCCTATAAGTTATGAGAATGTTTAAGTTCAGCAAAAGAGGTGGGAGGGAATAAATGAGAGAAAGAGAGGAAACTGACCTAGATTGTACGTTAAAATAGAATACAGTCTATTTGGATCAACTAAGTAGCTGGGCAGAGAAAGTAGCTTGATTCATATACACTTGCATACTTGTCACCGGAAACAGAAATCTACATATTCACTTTATGTTTGGAGAGGTGTCCTTGGAGTACAACTACTGAGCAAAAATCCTGATTTTGAAACAAGAAACGTATTGCTACATATACTAGATTAAATAGACAAAGCTATAAAACTCAATTACAAATTAGGATATACCCAAAGCCCACAGTCTCAAATCTCATTTCATGGTAGCATCTATAAGCATCCAAAAGAAAGAAGGGATAGTTCTTAGACTCTTCAAAGAACACGAATATAGCTCCTTTAGGAAATATTTTATTGTATTTTCCAAGTTCACACATTATAGTCAGTCTTCTTAACCCAGCAACAAAAAAATAACAACAATAAATATCTAGCATTTATATAACATTTTAAGGTTTGTAAAGCAACTTTACAAATACTATCTCATTTTATCCTCACAGCAACTCTAGGAAGTAAGTGCTGTTATTATTAGCCCTGTTTTACAGATGAGAAAACTAAAGGAGATAGACATTAATTGATTTTACAAGGCCACATGGTTAGTAAGTGTCTGAGCCCAGGTTTGAACTCAGGTCTTCCTGACTCTAAGTCAAGTGCCCTATCCAATGCACACCCTGTGTTATCCCTCAAATTTTCAGGGAAGATAATGGAGCGTAGTTTGAAGAAGTCACCAGGGTGATAGCTTTGAAAGACATTCTGGGTTTGATTCCTGAGTCCAAAGCTTACTAGTTGTGTCGCCATGACTGAGTCACTTATCCTCCTTGAGATCTGGCTTATTCATCTACAAAATGCCCTACTGTGTCAAAGGGTTATTATAGGGATCAAAAGGAAGAATGGATGTCAATTGCTCAATAGTTGCAGCCACTATTATTCTTACTACTTCCTCTTTGGTTTTTCTCACAATCTGACATCTATCACTCTTTACTTTCTTTGGCATCTCTTTTCAACTATACAGTTATCCCTTCCACATTGTGACTTTACCCATTGCGGTTTCCATATATCTTGGGTCAGCATAAAGAAATTAAATGGGAATTTGGGGGGAGTTTTGCAGAAGTCACAGATGACACACAAAGGCCAGTAAATGACACAGAAAAAGTTTATAAACTCAGAAATCCATAAAATGTATGTATAGTATTGCATAATATCAACATATTTTATCTTTTAATACTCTAAACTCAGAAGAAACACCATAAATGAAAAAAATCAGTCTTCTTAAGGGAGGGCCAAGAACTTTTATGTGGATTTTCCAGACTGTGGGGGTGCAATGCACCTAACCTCCCTGCAATATGGAAGGGATAACTGTACTTTCCTTTCCCTTATTTTCCACTGGCCACTCACCAGGAATTTAAGGTCCTTTTTGCTTTACCTCCAAACTGCACAAATGTGATTTCCTTGATGACACTTGGTTGTTTTGCCCTGCCCCTCCTACTCCCCCTTCCCCCCCCCAAAAAAAAATCACCATATGAGAATTCTGAGGAATGTGGGATATATGGCCAGGACAATGGCTTCTACTCCATTACTTCCAGGAGAGTGGGAACAGCCAATAGAGATCTTCAGATAACAACAGAAACCCCATCTTCCAAATTTAAGATGGAGGGAGCAGTATCCTATGAAAGCTTGAGAAAACATCTTTTTCTGGATTAAAATTATGACCCAAGTCTTTTGACTCTAACCATTGTTTTTGTAAATTCTACTTTTCAGAACAAACTTGCTTTAGCTTCTCAGAACACACAAAGCACTTTAACCAAATTTTTTTCATAAAATCTTGTTTTTCCTTTTAAAAAAATCCCTTAAATTTCAATGGGACCCAAGCTGCCAAGTGAAATTATGTGGCCAGAGCAAGATTTTCAAATGAAGGAAAATGTCAAAACAAACCCCCCAAGAAAGGAGAAAGGGAAGTTTCAAACTGGCCTGTATTACCCATTATTCAAAACCCTTGGAAGAAAACTCTGGACTGAAGAAAATAGGCTAATGTAACAAATACATAGAAGATCTTTAAAGAGATTGTAACTGCATGGATTAATTATGAATACTGTTAATATTCCTTCAATAATTAAATGTACCAAAGATCTCACTAATGTGAGTACTCATTTTACCTGTGTATATCTTAACCCAGCTACCCCTCATCCTATGTGATTTTTATCCATGACCTCTTCTAAATAACTCCATTGAAAGGTCTACCAGGCATGTCTGTGGCTTCCCATCAAGTCTTTCAATATTCCGTAAGTATTAATAGGGCACTCAGACTGTACATCTTTTATCTATCACTCTTGCTACATGACTAGCCCACTTCCATTTCTTCTCACCAAGGTTCTTTTTCATTTTTAAATAAATTTTATTGATATCTTTAGTATTTACATCACTTATATTTTCTGATATGTCCTTCTTTCTCTTTCTGCAAGGTAGCATAGAGCCTACTATCTACCTTATAACAAAGAATAAGGAAAAAGAAAAAAAATCTATAAAACTAACCAATACATTAAATATATGACATCAGGTGCCCATACTCACTCCATCTCTGAAAAGAATATAGGAAAGGTAAAAAAAGACTATTAAAAAAAAGAATAATGTGAAAAACACCAAAGTATCATGGTATAGGAGACAGAACCCTAGTTTGTAATCCTGAATTCTTAACATTTAATTCTGAACACTTACTGTCTGTCTGAGCTTAAGTAATTCTCTTAACCTTCCTGAGCCTTTCCTTGTTTGTAAAAGAAAGGGATTGGAAAACATCTTGTGAGAAAAAGAACACTGGATTTGAAGTCAGGAGAACAGTTAAAATACTAGTTCAGCCACTCAAGCCCCTTAGCCTCTCCAAGGCATCAGTTTCTTCTTTAAAATGAGGGCTTTCAGCTAGATCTCCCTGTGATATCAAACTTATATTTAGATGATCTCTAAGTTTCCTTCCAGCTTTAAATCTTGTGATCCTAAGTAGAAAAGACAAAAGAATGAAGCTACATTTGTAAATAGGGTTTCATGCTGATATCAGACACTTTGTCCTCAATAGTCATTGAAATGGTCACAAGTGCCTTAAAAAGTGAGTTAGAGCTCAATAGGAAAATTTTAAAAATCCTCTTGCTTCTTCTCCTTCATCAAACCTGTTCAGATAAACCAGTTGGTTAGGCCCACATCAGGGAATGAAGACCAACATATGGACACAGAGAAAATCAAACAGATCCCCAAATTGTGAGCCAAAGGCCCCTCTTCAGAGTCTTCATGGGATAAGGTTAAAATCCCAACCCAGCCATTTTATAGGACCATGGGTTATTAACTGGCCTGGATAAATTATCACCTTAAGCAAAGAGGAATGCTAAGCTCTTAGCCACGGGGAGGTTAGCCCATGGGGAGCCCAATAAATCAATCTCTAGCAGGAAATTTTACTTTCTTCTTAGTCCGAGTTCATATGTCTGTGCTTCCATTCTATAGCTGAGGGGAAAATACTGTTAATTAAAATTGAAATTTCCTTAAATTTTAAAATTTAAGATTGTTTAAAAATATTTTCTTGACATTATATCAGTACTTAGGATGATGAGTCTTTAAGAACATAGACCTTATTCATTCAGAGACTGAATTACATTGTTTCAATTCTTTAACAATTAAAATTATCAGAGGGATTAACTGAAATACAATTGGTGAGTTTATAAGGCAATATAGAAAGAGCAAAGGTCAAGAAACCTGGGTCAGAATTCTGAGTCCATACATGTCATACATATTGTAGAAGGGATTCCTGTCCAAGTATGGGATGAACTAGCCATCTTTTGAGATCCTTTCCAGTTCTAGGATTCTCTAGGGATGGTGTCTACTGTTTACCTACCAGAGCCAATTTAAGGAAAGTACTTTCTTATACCTTAAAGCACTGGTTAATTTTGAGCTGGTATAAATTTATTAAACTCATGAATGTCTTTATCAACAACATTAAAATGGGATTTCAGCCTCTGTTTTTCTATAATATGGAAGGGTAAAAGTTTTGCATTTGTTATTTTCTCTATTCAGTCAAAACTGAATGCCAAATAGAAGAACAGGTTCTAAAACAATTAAGTTGCTGTGTTATTTTGTTGTTGTTATTATTGTTAACCACTTCACCTCTTCCCCCTTAACGGATGAAAAATCAAACCCCAAAAAGTGTAAGTGACTTGTCTAAGGTTACATAGTAAAATCAGCATCAAATTTTCCTGACAGGTAGCCCAATAGTCTTTCCACCATAGTCTTCTGAACCAAAGACAATGTTCAGTGCATTCTGGAAAGGAAAGAAGGAAGGAAGGAAGGAAGGAAGGAAGAAAGGAAGGAAGGAAGGAAGGAAGGAAGGAAGGAAGGAAGGAAGGAAGGGAGGGAGGGAGGAAGGGAAGGAGAGAGGAAGGGAGGGAAGAAGAGTTGCACATTTATATAGAATTTTCTAGTTTATAAAGCTCTTTCACACAAATTATCTCATTTGATCTTGACAATAACCCTGTAAAATAGAAAGAATGTGTATTATTATCCTTATTTTATAAATATAGGAATTTAAGTTCAGAGATAAAATTATTTTCCTAAGGTCGTATGGTTAGTAAAGAGAAGAGCTGAGAATAGAACTATAACTCTAATTTCTAACTCCTAGTATCATGATCTTTCAATGAAACCATGTTTCCCATCTATATAATTTTTGGTCATATTCCATATGTCATTGAACTCTAATAAAACTTTCGGAAGCATGTCCATTTGAAATGTTTAACAACTGTCATTTCATTTCAAAATGGTACACTGAATGACAAGACAAACTTATAATGTATTTTAGATTCATTGTATCAAATTTTATAAAACCAATCAACTGATTTGAGAATTACATCATGGAACAAACAATTTTTGGTCAATTAGAGCTGTTCAATCACTGAACATCCTACCTTATAAAGTACTGAATTCATTGTTGCTGGAAGTGGCAAGAAGAGGCTAGAGGACTAGGGTTGCTTGGATTATGGTCTTTTCTAACTTTAAGATTCTATGATAGACAAATACAAAACACCAGCTAGTCTGATTGAAATAGAGACAATTTGTTTTGGAAAAGAAATATCATCATAATATCACTTGAATATTGTTCAAGACATCACTGGACTGACTGTTTTCCCCTTATTCCAGCTAGAATTGGTTCAAAAATTCACAGACAAAATCAAATTTTGCTGCCTCAGACTTTAGTAATATAATTTCTTCTGATTACATAAAGAAGATGTCTTTTGAATGGCACTGAATCCGGACTCTACTCATGTGTAATCTGAGTACTCACATTGAGAACTTGAGTATCTCATGTTACTTGAATTTAATTTCCTCATTTATAAAAATAGGAATCAGACTAAATAGTTCCCAACTTGCTTTCTATTATCATTGTTGCAATATCCTATGAAAACAACTATTTTGTTATAGTGTTTATATTACTATTTGAATCTGTAATAGTATTTGAATTACTATTTAGAAATAGCATATTCTGTTTTGTTATTTTCTAATGTCTAATTTTATTTCAATGTTCTAATTTTATTAATGTCTTATGGGGTTTTAAAGTTGGAAGGGACTTCAGAGGCTATTTAGTTCAAAATCCTCATTTTACAAATGAGGAAACTGAGGCACAATGAGGTTAAGTGATTTATGCAGGGTCACACAGTTATTAAATATCTGAGCTAGACTTGAACCCATTTCAAGTCTGATACCCTCCACACTTTACCATTGGTACCCAGAAGCCTACAACACTCCCCAGTACTCTGAACCAGATTAATATGTAATTGGGAAATATCTTACAAAATAAAAATACAATAGAATATAAAAAAGAAAATGCCTTTTATTTTGTAAGATATACATGAGATAGGCTATCTAGGCACTTTAAAACTCTTTTGGCCATCACTCTTTGATTTGAATGCAGAGATTAGATTTGATCCCAGGTCCTCTGCCTCTAAAACCAGTGCCCTTTGCATTGTAAAACACTTACCCTCAGTCAACTTTCCTTAGAAATTACAGGGATCATGATTTTTTCTGATCATTTACTACTTTTTCTTTTTTTTAGATTTCTTGAGAAACATTCCACCAGTGCCTTCAAAACTACATCATCTCTAGCTGTGTGACCCTGTGTAAGTCATTAACCCCGATTGCCTCACCAAAAAGCAAAACAAAACAAAACAAGGCAAAAAAAAAACAAACCACTACATCATCTACAGCACATATTTCTTCAGTATATACTCATTGTAGTCCAGCTGCTCTTTTTATCTTTTTGGTTTAGTAGCATTTCTACTTCCTCAGGTAGCATATTGAAAACCATGAAGTTATAATCCAAAAGGACTGTTTCAACTGTCACTGATGGGGAAAATAATTTATTATAAAAAAATTTTCAAAGATCTTTTCTATTTTTCTTCTGTGTGTTGTCCTTCCAGTTTCATACTTGAATGCTTTCAGAATAATCTGGTGTAACTAGATCACTTGCCAGGCTTTCTATGAATCTGTTTCCCTCTTTCTCTCTCTGGCTGTTCTTCCCTCCTCATCCATTAGATATTACATATAACCTATGTGGCCCTTAGCTACCATATTTTTCTTCCTGTCAAGGATTCTAGGATCATTGATTTAAAGCTAGAAAGGACCAGGTAGTCCAATAGTTTGCTGATAAAGAAACTGAGACTCAAAGAGGTTAGTAATTTCTCCAGTCACAAAGCTAGTAAGTGTCTGGGGTGGGATTTGAACCTCTATCTTCTCTACTCTGCATCCTATCCCCTATGCCTTTCCACCTCTCAAAGAGATCAAGTGATTTCTGGCTATGGTGCTCCTAGGCTCTTTTGGTCTATTTCTTCATTGTGGTGATAGATTTATTTCTGTTATACTTCTTTAGGAAAATTTAATAGTCTATATTAATTTCTGTTCTTTTGTCAATATCCTATTCTTCAGTATCTGAAACTTATTTTAAAAGGTCTAATGTATTTAATTGTATATCTTCTCATATTAATTCTTTTTTTCTAATTTTATATTTTTTTTGTTCTTTGCCCTAATAAAGCTATGATAAACCTATACACAGATCAAACTGATTCTGAAAGGGCTTCCAGAGAGGTAGCCAATAATTTCCAGTCTATTTGAATGTAATCCAGTCTATTAAAATATAATTATTTGGTGTTTTGGTCCAGCTTCTGACCCATACTGGCTGTGCGACCCTTGGCAAGTCAGTCAAATTGTCTGTGTCCTAAGACTTTAAGTTGCAGAAAAGGTGGCAACCTGTATTGCTAAAGGGATTTCCTCAACCAGGAGCTTCCTATACCAATGAAACCTAGGTCCAAAGCCTGTCCTTATCCACTATTTGGTGTGTACCATGTCCAGTTCCTCCTGACTCTGGTTTTGAAAAAAGCATTCATGATGTACGATATGACGCTTCTGTATAGTCTACAAGTTTTTGGCCTCTCTTTTTTTATTACTAAACCATGTTTTCTAGCATATTTTTCACCATTCTTCCCTATGCCTACTTTTGCATTGATGTCACCAACTATAAATATATCTGATTTAACTCAAAAGGTCTTATCAAATTCTTCATAGAATTTTTCTACCTCCTCAATCCCAGCAATAGATCTTAATAAAAGGATTGTACAATAAAGTGACTAAGTGTCCCCGGTAGTAAGGTTTTTTATTACCTTTGTATATGTGATAAAATCTAATTCTACTAACTCTAAAGGATTGTTTCTCCAAAGAGAACTCATAAGCTAGCCTTCCATTTTGTTGTAACTTCCTTTTGTCTTCATGTTTCATTTATAGTGAAAATATCAAGATTGATGATTCAGTTCTAATAGTATAACAATAATGAAATAATAAGATTAGCAATAAATAGCATTTATATAGAAATTTAAAGTTTACAAAGTACTTTATAAATATTAATTCATTTTATACTCATATTAACCCTGGGAGGTAGGATAAATAGAATTGAAAAGACTTGCCCAAGGTCATACAACTAGTAAATGTCTGAGGCTGGATTTGAACACAAGTATTTCCGACTCAAGGCTCAGTGTTCTATCTACTGCACTGCTAGTTCTATCATTATTATAATTACCAACTAAGTAGGAAATAATCAAGACAGGGAAGACTCTAGAATTAGAAGGATTGGGGAAGGACTCCTGTAAAAGGTGAAATTTTAGCTAGAACTTGAAGGAAGCTGGAGAAGCCAGGCCACAAAGACAAGGAAAGAGCACATTCCTGGAATGGTGAACAAAAAAAATGTAAAAAAGAAAAAAAAACAAAAAGAAAGAAAGAAAAAACCTGCAGTTGGGAGATGGAGTCCTATTCTAGGAATTGTAAGGAGGCCAGAGTCAATGGGTTGAAGAGTATTTGGTGGGGTATAAAGTGTAAGAAGACTGGAAGGGTAGGGTAGGTTATGAAGGTCTTTGAATGCCAAACAGAGGATTTTGTATTTGATCCTAGAGGTGATAGGGAACTACTATAGTTTGTTGAGTAGAGGAGGTGACATGGTCAGACCTGTGCTTTGGGAAGGTCACTTTGGCAGCTGAATGGAGAATGGAGTGGAACAGGAAGAGACTTGTAGCAGGAAAACCCACCAGTAGGCTATTATGATAGTCCAAGTGTATGGAGATGAGGGCCTGTACTAGGAGGCATGTTTGAGAGATATGACAGAAGTGAAACCTCGAGGCCTTGGAAAGTTTGGATATGGGGGGCAGACATAGTGAGAAGTCAAGGACAACACTTAGTTGCAAGCTTAGGGGACTGGGAGAATGGTGCTGCCTTGGACAGAAATAGAAGAGTCTGGAATGGCGAGGGTTTGGGAGAAAGCTATTTAATTCCTTTTCAGATATGTTGAGCTTGAGGTGTCTAATAAGCAGTTGGAGGTGTGAGACTCACAGACAGATTAGGGCTGGATAAGAAGATTTAAGAATCATCAGCATAGAGATGATAATTAAATCCATGGGAGCTGATGAGATCAATAGGTGAAATGGTATAGAGGGAGAAGAGTTTCATGTTTTACCCTCCCCCCGTATTTAATCTTTCCAAGGTCTGGAGATTTCACTTTTGCAACATCTCTCAAAAATGTCTCTGATGCTGCTGCCACCCTAGAATAGGTCCTCATCTCCACTCACTTGGACTACTGTTACCGACTGTTTTCCCTGCTTCAAGTCTCTCCCCACTCTACTGTATTCTCCATTCAGCTGCCAAAACCCCAGATAGTGCCTTATAAGATACCCATGGTGAGTAGACCTGCCTTGGATGAAGATCCACCAAAGGTCACTTGAGGAGCAATCAGATAGGTAGGAGGAGATTTAGCAGAGAGTAGTGCTCCAAAAACCCAGAGAGAAGAGATTTTCAAGGAGAAGGTGATTGATAGTGCCGCAGGCTGCCAAGAGGTCAAAATGATGAGGATTCTGCAGAAGTAGAGAAGGCAGTCAAAAAAGATCAAATTTATTTTCGTTATTTTTCTTGTTTGTTATGTGTGTTTTCTTTTGCAACATGGCTAATATGAAAATAGGTTTTGCATGACTTCACATGTATAATTGATATCACATTGCTTGTCTTCTCCAGTGGTAGGGGAGGGGCCAGAGAGAAGGAGAGAATTTAGAACTCAAAATTTGAAAAAATGAATGTTAAAAATTTTTACATGTGATTGGAAAATATTTATTGAAATAAAAATATATTAAAGAGAACACAAGAGTCCAGCCCCTAATTATGCAGATGAGGAAACTGAGATCCAGAGATATCCAATTAATTTCCTGAGGTCACACAACTAGGAAGTGGTAGAGTTGGTATTAAAAATCTAGGTCCTATGAATACAAGGTTGATGCTCTTTCCTCTTTCCCAAGCAAGTATATATAAAATAATGAAACTGAATTTCTCTGATGGCTCATAAAATAACTCAGAAGATTTCCAAGAGTTTAGAAAATAATTTGAACAAAAGTAGCACCACCAAAATAAGTATAGTCTACTAAGGTTTACCACTTTGACGGGAAATCGGATATGCAACTTTGTATGATGTTTATTTTTTTAATGTCTAATTGCTGTGCAGGGAGCTTGTGTTTTAACTGTAACACAAGTGAAACGACATTGGGGATATATCATTAAGGGAACTAGAGCTGTGTGTGTGTGTGTGTGTGTGTGTGTGTGTGTGTGTGTAAAAATGTATTAGTCAGCAAGCAAATAGTTGCTTCTGAATCTTTAACCACAAAAGGTTCATCCTAGGGCATTCACAGACTGTAATCTTCCTGGGTTATGCAATCGTGTCTGCTCCCATTTAATTAGACAGGTGTATTCGGAGTTGGGTCTATCAGCCTTCATACTCCCTGACTGAATCACAGCAAGGAGTCTCATGCATACTTCCTCTGCCACCTGTACACTCACCATGCAGTCAGAAAGCAGGACCGACTAGAGGACAGATAGTACAGACACAGAAAATCCAAGCCAGGCAGAGGATGGCGTGGGAGGCTTAGCATGAATTGTAACTGTCCCGCTGACTAACATTCCATCAGGGAAGCATACAGGAAGCTGAGCAGAGACAGGAAGGACACTGCCCCGGTGCTTCCTTTCTGCCACTTCAAAAATATCATTGAACAGGCCCCTTCGAAAAACACTTTGCACAGATCCTGCCTTTAACCCTTGGCCTTTGCCTCATGTTATGTTGCCGAAAAATAGAAGGAAAGTTCTGTGTGGAGCTAACACTGGCTCTCAAACAGGATGCTTGGGGATAATTATTGCAGAGCAGTTTGTGTGAAAGGGTTTGAGTCATGGGAGGGCTTCATATTCAAAGTGAATACATTAATATATTTCTGGAGGAGGCTTTTTCCCCTACTTTGTTCTTAGCCCACTTTAATTGCATTCACACTAACACAGAGATACATGTTAATACATTTAGTTATGAAGTTGAACTTGTTAAACATAATCTTAAATACATTACAATGTATCACAGATCCTAGAATTACTAGTAAAGTTGCCAGTTTTACTGTCCTCCATACTCCCTTGTGCTTCCCCTTTTAAGACATAATCAAAAATTTAGTATATGTACCTGAAGTGAATTTTCCATAGGGGAAGGAAATGGAAATATACACTCAACAGTGAAGCTTTCTTTAAAGAGAACCCTCCAAGCACCAAAGAAAGAAGCTACAGGACACAGATTTTCAGTTGACAGAGCCCCTGAGCAAATGTTTTCTTGACCAATGAATCATTTCAATCCCAGTGCTAAGGAGCTACTTTACATCTACGGCATGGTCCTAACAGGAATAGTGAAGTCAGGCATCAACTTTGTAGACTCCAGGGCAAAAACCTTCCATATTGTTCAGCATAGTTCAAAGTTTCTTAACCTGGAGTTCATGAACTACCAGGAGGTTCACAGATAGATTTAGGAGGGTTCATGAACTTGAATGGGAAAAAATGTCTTTATTTTCATTAACCTCTAACTGAAAATCAGCTTTCCCTTTGATTATGAATGTGGACAAGAAAATATTATTCTGAGAAGGGACAGACTTCATCAAACTGCCAAAGTGGTCCATGATTCAAAAATAAAAGTTAAGAACCCCTGGCCTATTCTTTTCTATTCAGATCTTTTTACAAGATTCACAAGGCAGCGTGGTATACTGGAAATAGCATGGTACAGGGAGTCAGGAGTGAATAAATAAAAAAGCAAAACTTGAGTTCTGTGAGTAGCTGTGTGAACTATGGCAAGTCATAGTTCCTATGCTTCAGTTTTCACATCTGTAAAATGAGGGGATTAGACTCAATGGTTCCTAAGGTCTCTTTCACCTCTAAATCTATGATCTATTATGACAATGGAATATGTGCCATCATCTTCTGTGTGGTTTTTCATTATTATTCAACAAAAGCATTTTTGTGATGTTTTTAAAGTGGTTGGGATCAGAGAGAAACAGTGTGGGCTCCTGGTGAAAGATCCTTAAGCCTGGTTTCCAATATAGTTTGAAATACTAATTTGCTATGTGACCTTGAACAGGACACCTGACCTTCTGGTGCAACAATTAGCCCTACTGTTAAACTAGGTAGCACCTTAATTAAAAACAGATGGAACAACTAAGCTGAGCCATCCTGAGCAAAAATTTACAAACACCCTCTTGTGGTCTTTGTTCTCCCTACTTCAATAGCAATATTTCAGGAACTCCCCAGTTAGTCACAAGTTTGCATAACCTCATGCCTGCCATTTCTAATCAAGAGAGCAGTTTGAGACTCCACAGACCAATCGTGTATACACAAAAATGTACCAATTTTCAAATCACAGTATGCAAAATACATTGTTTTCATTCTGTTTGAACATATGAGAAAAGACTAGTTGAAAAAGATAGGTTTATACCTACAATTGCAAATACTGTATTATATGTCAGACAAATTAATAATACCATTTCTAAAAAAGGTTAGCAGCACTATTTCTTTAGTTGAGTTTTTCACTAATGTCAGGATATAAACTGTGGGCCTAATTCCCAGCCCCTAGGGTCCTCTCATCACCATGATCCTGAAAAGTGAGGAACAAACTGCATTAAGTCCTGGGATCAGTACTTAAAGGGGCCATGAAAAAAAGGAGCCAAAACTATTCTTCCCAGCACCTCCAACCCTAAGTCCTTCGCTCCCCCTTTGCCAGTCAATTAAGTAAAATGGTCAATAGATGTGGGGAGGGGGAGGGGAGAAGAAGATAAGGAAAGAGAAAAGGAAAACATAAGTCTAGGCCATAGAGCTGTAAGAAGCTTTTGAAATCATTTCACTCAACTTGCTTATCTTATAGAAGATACAACCTAGAGAGGAGATGTAAAATAATTTGCCCAAGATCCCATAGCTAGTTAGTAGCAAGACCTAGTTAGGGAAGCATATGGAAAAGGGGTAGAGGGAGTGGCAGGGGGAGAAGAGTGTCCGGAATAATTTACACGAGTAGGGTTAAAAGCCATCAAAAAGGCAGAGGAATACTACTACTCCCAATAATTGGCAACATTCCACAAGGGCTTATAGCAAGCCATGGGTAGCCATGGCACATCAGGGATGATATATCAGATCCTCTAGATGTCATTAGTGGGAAGGAGGAGCACATCTAGATACTGCTAATTCAGATAGTGTGCCTAGCAATGTAGGACATCAAGAGAATAAAAGTGGGCATATTCAATAATTCACAGGAGAAAATAGCAGAGAAGATAGACACCATATGGATGGGCCCATACATTGCCATAAAAATAACCATTCACCTTTCCGTAAGGCTTAATGGTTAGGCAAATATTATTATCATTGTCATTTGATGAATGGGGAAACTGAGGCTCAGAGAACATAGGTGAATTGCCCAATAATGTGCTTCCACAAGATAACTTGAACTCATTGACTTTAGTTAAGTTAGTTAGTTTCATAATTATTTCACTTCTCTTTTAATTTCACTTTACTTATTTTGACATTACCTCTCTCATCTGAGGAACATTCTCCTAGACAGAAAAAGGCCAAACGAGTTGAATAGTTCTGCCATCCCTCTGTAATGTGTTGCCATCATCCCAAATATTCCAAGAAGTGCACCTATACCTTCATTGTTACTTTTTTTTTTTCATTCCAAAATTGCTGCAAAGGCCCTGTTGTTTGTTTTTCAGTCTTTGGCTTATATAGTGGATTTAGCCTTTCCTACATTATTCTTACTGAGCCATGCCACTTTGGGGTTCATCCTTGATTACAGTCCCCTCTTTCTATCTTTTGACTATGGCCTTCTAAATTCTGACCTCGCTGGAGAGTTCTTTTTGTAGCCACAACAGTTTCTTTTCTTTTCCTCAATAGGATAATTTGTGACATTGTCTGTTATTTTCTTGATTGTCTCCATCACTCTTGAGTAGACAGGATCCCACTTTTCCTTGAACTTTTTGAAATGTATGTTACTGAATTCACATTAGGCTGTGTCTAGTACTTCTCTCCTCATCTATAATAAATTCTAAGAAGACAGGGTAGCCTTTCTCCCAAAATCTCCACAGTTCACCAAATAGTAATTCCAAGTTACTCTGAACTACATTCTAAAAGCAGCTTCTAACATCCTTTCCTATACCTTCTGAAAGATGCCTTGTAATTGTAGAGTTAAGCATTGGTCCTGTCCTCTGACTCATAATCCAGAGCTATTTCCACTGTTACACATTCACTGCTTCATATTAGCCAAATGATCTGGTATTCTGACCATGATATCACTTCTATTCCTTCTTCCTTTTAAATTTGTCCAACTATTCTTCACCATGTTTCTCCCATTTTAGGATTACAGATTTCTACATGTAGATATAACAAGGTAATGGAGTCCACACATATTGCTTATGTCTTTCTTTCCTATTATCTCTTCTCCTGTGAATTACTGACTATCCATTTATGTTTTTTTTTCCCTTCTATGCCATAATTGTTGCTTTCCACAGTAGCTGACTTGGCAGTTGTACTAAAAGAAATCATAGATATGATCCTAAAATCACAGTTAGCAATCTTTGAAGAATCATAGAGAACTAGAAAAGTGCCACAGAACTAAAGATAGCAAATGTTGTTCCATTTTCTAAAAAAAAAAAAAAAAAAAAGGAAAAAGGTGAAATCCGTAACTATAGACTGGAAAGCTTGATGTCAACTTCTGAACAAAATTCTAAAACTGATTATTAAAGAGTAGCTCTGTGAGCGCTTGGAGGGAGAGGAATGATCGCTATAAGCTACCATAGGTTAATTCAAAACAAGTCATATCCAACTTAACACATTTCACTTTTGCCAGTGTATAGCATAGTGCCTGGCTCATAGTAAGTGCTTAAATTTTTTTATTGACTGTTGACTGTATTACTACTATATAGAGGTGATATATCTGGGCATTTGACAAAGTCTCTCAGTATCTATATGGTCAGGAAGGAGGTACAGGCTAGATGATAATATAGCTAGGTGGATTCAAATCTGGTTGAATGGCTGGGCCAACAGATTTCTGTCCACCTAGAGCAAAAAGTCTACTAGAGTGTCCCAGTGATATATTCTTGGTCTGATCTGCCCAACATTTTTATCAACAACTTTGGTGAAGTTAGTCATGACATGACTATCAAATTTGCAGACAGCATGAAACTAGGAAAAATGGCTTACTACATTGGATGATGGCATTATCTCAATGTGGGTACTTCCTCCCTCAAAACAGACTGTAACCTAATCCAATTCAACTTAATAAACATTTATTAAGTGTTTATTATATGCAAAGTATTATGATAGGCTCCAAAATTTGAAGTGGTCTTACAGAATTGCTATGGCAAAAACTTGATCCTCCCGCGGCCAATCTAATGATAGGTCTTTTCTAACTTAGGTAGGCTGGTTCTAAAACAATAGGCAGTGCATCACTGGCCTAAGACTTTCCAGTTTGGCAAAGTGCTGTCAGAGCTTATACTGTGCCTCTAAGAACCCGAGGCCACCTCCCTGCCATGATGAAGCATCAGAGTAGGACTTTTGGAGAAATTAATATTATTTAACAGCATAGTATTCAGTAGCAAATACCGTAAAAACTGATCCTGTTCCAAAATATCTCATAATACTTCTCTAATGTAGACTCCAACCTACATAGTTTTGAAGTACTGTTGAATTGGAACAAATATGTAGAATTGTGACCAGGTTGGTGAGAAGATTCAAAACCATTCCTTGCAAGAATCCACAAAGGGAAGAGGGGAATTTTAGCCTTGAGAATAGAAACTTTAGAATGGACGTGAACTCTGTTAAACTATTGAAAACTTGTCAAGTGGAAAAGGAACTGGGACTGTTTTCCTTGGTATGTAGAACAGAAAAGAAGAGAGAAGAGGTATGGAGATAATGGAACTTGGACAAACTATTCTAGAGAGCAGAGCATGTAGCTGAAGTTGGAAAGGAAAAAAATTACATCTTTATTTCAATATGACTTGTTTCCCATGTAAAACCATATATTTTGATTTCAACTTCAAAAAATGTTGTTCTGAAAAGTGATTCTTAGCTTTACTAGTCTGTGAAATGGGTCCATATCACAAAACAAAGGTTAAAAACCCCTATTCTAGATCCATTATTCAAGTCCACAAGCATTTATTAAGCACCTACTATGTGCTAGATACTTTGCAAAGCACTGAGTATATGAAGAAAGGCAAAAATTCCCAGCTCTCAATAAGTTCAGTCTAAAGGAGGAGAGGAAATTCAGACTACTATATACAAACAAGATATATACAGGATAAACTGAAGATACTCAACAATGAAAAATCACTAGCATTAAAGAGGATCTGGAAAGGCTTTTACATTCTAGCCAGACTGGCCTAGATATTTGTTCCAAACTCACACTTCCATACCCTGCCTTCATACCTGAACTTAATGCCTATAATGTTCTTTTCTTTCTTCTCATCCCCACCTCTTAGAATGCCTGGTTCACTCTAAGTACCAGCTTAGATGTCGCCTTTTCTTTTCTTTTCTTTCTTTTTTTTTTTTTTTTGGCTAGACAATGGGGTTAAGTGACTTGCCCAAGGTCACACAGCTAGTAAGTGTTATATGTCTGAGGCTGGATTTGAACTCAGGTCCTCCTGAATCCAGGGCCAGTGCTCTATCCAGACGTCACCTTTTCTGATCCCCTAACCCACAGCCCATAGCAAAATCACTTTGTACTTTACCTATCCATGTTGTTCCCCATTCCTCAGAAAAAAAATGTTGTGTTTTTTTTTAGTGCAAGAATTATTTCATTTCTGACTTTGTGTTTCTAGCACCTACCCCAAAACTTGGTACAAAATAATCACTTAATAAATACTTACAGTGGAGCAGGTAGGTGGCGCAGTGGCTAGTGCACCGGCCGTGGAGTTAGGGGGACCTGAGTTCAAATCTGGTCTCAGACCAGACACGTGACAATTACTAGCTGTGTGACCCTTGGCAAGTCACGTAACCCCATCGCCTAGCAAAAATAAATAGATAAATACTCATTGAATTGAATAGAATCACAGATATGGTTCATTATAAGGAAGGACTTTTTAACAAGTACAATGATCAAAAAATTAAATGAGCAGTAAGTTCCCTGACATTACAGGTGTTCAAGATGAAAATGAGATGACTACTTGTTGTAGATTCATGTTTTAAGTAAGAGATGGGTTCTTGCTGGTCTCTTCCAGGGATGGGATTCTAGGAAATCAGGCAGAGTTTTCATGTTATCTATTTCTAGCAAAGCAAGTTGCCAGTGTTTTTTCAGATACAAAGTGGAAAAGTGAGTTTCTTGTTAATCTACTCTTGGTATATGCTAGGCACTTTAAGTTTGCGACAAAGGGAAGAAGCTACAAAAGAATGCTTACTTTGGAAAATTCAAAAACTCATGATTTCATCAGTGTGGACATTCCCTCCAAAGACACAATAAAATCTCTCCATACTACAGAAAATAGTTTCTTAAAATGCAGGTCAAATTTCATCACCAGGTAACCACCCTTTTAGTGATAAAACTTTCTGAATTTCCTTCAGCAGCTCCTTAAAATACTCTCATTAGTCTAATATTTGAGGTATTTTGAAATCAGTAGAATCTATCTGAGCTTCCATTCTGGTGGCATAGGAGGAATCATACTTGTGGATGATAGAGTCCCCAAGGTTATACAAACATAGCCTTGTTTAAAACCTCCAGCATTTTCATAAATAGGAGTGCAGAAGATTGAGATGAGAAGAGGGCTTAATAAACAGTGTCCATTTTAAAAGGACATGTTCTTATTAGAAAAAGGCTGGGACCTGTGGTCACTACATCATGTGTGCTTGGCAAAATGTTTGTCCCCTTTGTGATTCCATTTTTCAATTAATAAGAAAAAGAAAAGAAGGTAAATCCATCGAGAAAAGAGCCAGTGTCTTCTATCCTCCATAGCACTGAGCTTAGTGCATAACAAATACTTAATTGATTGCCCCTTGCTACCTCATAAGAACATACACTAAAATTAGTTCACCTTTTAAACTTCATAAATTTGATTCTTCTCTATTAAGCCCCAGGCCCTACATATTACAAATATATTTTAGTAAAGTTTTTTTGTAAATAATCAACATGAAAAAGTGATCCAAAACAAAACAGACCAGCTTATAAAGATATACTTGCAGCCTTTTAAATGAAGCTCTATACTTTGCTGTGGAACACATACTGAAAATAGAAAGCAGACAGAAAGCCCCAGATGTGGAGTCAAGAAGATCTGAATTCAAAATCTGCCATAGACACTTACTAGTATGTGATCATGGACAAGATGCCAACTCCCCGTTTAGTTTCCTCATCTGTAAAATGATGATTGGATTAAAAAACCTTAAAGTTCCTTCTACTGTAAAGCTAGATGTCTTACAGTTCACAAAGCTTTGTTTCCCTACTCCAGAATTTAAATTTTTCATTGGTGTGCAATTACTAGTAAACTGAGATGCTTTCTAGTTTTAAGCAGGAGGCTTACACACAAATCCTAATTTTTAATCTCCATAATGCTACCAATTTGTTCCTAAGTGATTTTGGATGAACAATTAAAATCTCATGCTCTTTCTAGGATCATAGTGCTACAGCTAGAAGTGATCACAAAAATCCTACTAACTATCTACCCTCCTCAATTTACAGATGAGGAAACTGAAGACCAAGTTGCTTTAAGTCCCACAGGTAACAAAGGTCAGAGGTGGGATTCGAACAGAGGCCTTCTAACTTTCAAACCAGTGCTCTTTCCACCATATCACATTGACTCTATTATTTACTCCTTGGAAATCTAAGAAGAACAAATGTAATCAACATAAAAAGTTGCTGGGGGGATTTTAATGGCTAATACGTGCTGCCAACCTGAGAATGGAGCCCTAAAATACTTGATTTTAAAACTGAGTAGGTTTTAAAGAAGGATTCAGAACAAAGGTAGGCTCACCCACATGATAAGATGAGTAAAGTAAGGAGGAGAAAGGGAATGTCAAAGTTTAAAAATGAAAAATGGTCTGAATCTGATAAGGGCAATCAATAACCAATGAAAAATCAGAGTGGAAGAATCTGAATGGCAAAAGAGAGGAATATTTTTAAAATACCATTTGAATAAATCTAAAAAGGAATGGAAATCAAAAGAAACAGGAGACTAACATGGAAAATGCTACAGATTTGAGAAAAAACTGTCCAGATAGGTTTTGGGAATTCAATTTTCATTTAATATTTTAGTTACTGGAGGGGCACAGGGCACAAGAAAAATATTTTGGAGAATAGCAAGCTATATTTCTTTCTTGCAGAGAAAACAAAGCACTTAATAGTCATTCAATTAATTTTCACTTTTAAAAGGAAAGGGAGAGAAGAAAGAAAAAAATAATGATCCCTAATAGTCACATTTGGAAGGGATAGAATTGACCATAAATAGGTCTCTTGTTACCTATTGATGAATTCTGGAATTGAGAATTTAACTTTTTTCTAAGTATAAAATTTCCTGAGATATATAAGAGTCTTACACAAAGACTGAATAAAAAAAAAAACTACTTGGATTTGGCTTGTGTTCTTTTATAATGTTGGAAAAACTTAGGCATTGAAGTTTACATCTATTATCTTGGGTACAATCAGAACTCAGTCAATCCATACTTGTGTTATCTGTAGGTCTGGGGAATTAAAAAGATGCAAGAAGGGTTTGTCTGTTTGTTTTTTAAAAGACAAAAAAGCTTGCAAAATGAATTTGCAAATGATGTCTTTTAATCAGAAGACTATTATTCTGTTGTGTGTAGTATTTTTTTCCTTTGGTCAAAAGGTTTTTTTTTTCTTTCTTTCTTAATTTGAATGAAACTAAACTTGCAAAACTGATGTAGATTAACCAGATCTGACTGTAATTAAATTTATGAATACAGGGAAAATATGAAATTTTATTAACTGTGGAAGGAATGTGGGTCCTTTGCTGCCCAGCAAGTTCACAAAGACAAAGGAGATCAGTTTACAGGGGTTAAGTAAACATAATATTTTATATTACAGTTCAAATGAATCCAATTCCAACAAGACTAAGTAAGAGTCTAAAAATTGGTTTACCAGATTGAATATTTTTATGAACATTAAAACCCATTACATTGCTCTGAAGTATAGCTACTGAGCAGCCAGAGCCACATAAAGAAAAGGTTTGTTTCTTGGTCCTGGAGGAGAGTTACTTCTAGCCTCTGCTCCACAGCTGCCTGTGAGGTTCTCTGTATTTTTTTAACATCACTTTATAAAATTCATTCAATAGGTTTAAATGTTTCTCAAATTGAATCTTAGCAACCTGTCTTCCAGAAACAGTGGGTGTGAGTTTAAGTAAGGAAGAGGAGCTTTCTGTAGAGGAAAGAATGTTGGATTGGGTATCAGAGGGGCTTACAATCATGCCACCTACTACTTGTGTGACCTTAGACAAGTTACTTAAACTCTGCAGGCCTCAGTTTGCTCATGTGTCAAAGGAGTGGACTAGATCCAAAAATATCCTAAGGTCCCTTCCAGATATAAATTCTGTGATCTTAAAAAAGCTTAAATGCAATTCATCAAATATTTATT
Organism: Vombatus ursinus; assembly: GCF_900497805.2. NCBI lineage: Eukaryota > Metazoa > Chordata > Mammalia > Diprotodontia > Vombatidae > Vombatus > Vombatus ursinus. Next base: position 7,544,283 of record NW_020955033.1, read on the forward strand.
AAACCCCTATGCTAGGTGCCAGAAATATAAGGAGAGGAATGCAAGGGCGGAGCCAAGATGGCAGAGGGAAAGCGGTGACTTGCTAGAGCTCTCCCCCAAACCCCTCTTAATACCTAAAAAAATGGCTCTAAACAAATTATAAAGCAGCAAAACCCACAAAAAAAAAGAGTAAAACAAATTTCCAGCCCAAGACAACCTGGATGGCTGATCGGAAAGGTATATCACGCAAGGCTGGGAGAGGAGCGCAGTTCGGCATGGGTGCGCAGGCCGCAGTGACCCTGGAACAGACCTCAGAGGACTGAATCATGGGCAGCTGTAGCAGTTTCCAGACTTCTCAACCCATGAACGCCAAAGACAACTTAGAAGGTCAGTGGGAAAAGTCTGTTACTGGGGTGAGAGAAGAAGCTAGATCTCAGCGCCCCGAGAGTAGCGGCTGCCTTCTGAGCTTCCGGCCCACAGACTGAGGGGGAATCAAGTGGTTGGTCAAAGAGGGATTGCAAGAATCTCTTTGCCAGGGCTGAGGCAGGAATCTCTTGCTTTGCCGGTGCTTGGATCTGGTGGAGCTTGTTGTGGTGGTGGAGAGGAAACACCTCACCCCTTATCATAGCACCTTGGAAGAACTGACACTTTTCAGGTCCCTAGAAGTATCTCTGAAAACAGCTGTACAAACCCCCAAAGCTTGGGACAGTACATTCTCCACATTGGAAACAGACTCTTACCTTAACAAAGAGTTTAAAACTCAAGTAATTGGTTGGGATCATGAGCCAGCAGTGCAAAAAGAGTCAGACTATATTATCTAACTTTGGTGACAAAGAAGATCAAAACATACAACCAGAAGAAGAAAACAAAGCCAAAGCTCCTACATCCAAAACTTCCAAGAAAAATATGAATCAGTCCCAGGCCTTGGAAGAGCTCAAAAGGGATTTTGAGAAGCAAGTAAGAGAAGTAGAGGAAAAACTGGGAAGAGAAATGAGAGTGATGCAAGAAAATCATGAAAAGCAAGTTAACAGCTTGCTAAAGGAGACCCCAAAAAATACTGAAGAAAATAACACCTTAAAAAATAGCCTAACCCAAATGGCAAGAGGTCCAAAAAGCCAATGAAGAACAGAATGCCCTAAAGAGCAAAATTGGACAAATGGAAAAGGAAGTCCAAAAGATTACTGCAGAAAATGCTTCCTTAAAAATTAGAATAGAGCAATTGGAAGCTAGTGACTTTATGAGAAATCAAGACACCGTAAAACAAATCCAAAAGAATAGAAATATAAGGAGAAAAAAATATTAATATTGTCCCTGCCCCTAAAGGGTTTGCCTATTTAGTAAACAAGATAAGAAATAGTGTGTAGTTATTTGTATACAAGATAGAATTCAGTAGGGGCATAGAAAGATCCAGACATAAAAAGAAACATGAGAAAACACTTAAAATACTCATGGCAAAGTGAAAGGTATTTTGATTTGGGTAAGGGGATTTTTTTTTAAAGAAAGGGATAAGGAATGGACCTAAGACTTCTGTGGTTTAGGGAGATCCCTCTCCGAGTGCAGATGGGCACTTTTTCTGCAGTTTAGATTCTTAGGGTGCCTAGAGAGCACTGAGAGCTGAGGTGATTTGCCTAGGGTCACACAGCCAGTATGAGACAGATTCAAGACTTGAACCCAGGCCTTTCTGACTCGAGGGTCATCTCACCACCCTCTACACCATACTGGCTTTTCCAGGAGATGGATCAGAAATTCCAGGTAATTTCATTTGGACTAAAATGAGTCAAACCAACAGCCCTGAAACATATGTCTATAGCAGCTCCAACATGGACAAAAGCCAGAGAGCAGCACAGTGTCTATCACTCGGCCTTACCTCTGATTTGCTCCCGCACAAAACCAGAGGGACCACCTTGAAGCTGAATCTTCAAGTTCATTCTTTGGCAAATAAGTATATTAATTAGGGCCAATTATGGGGGTGGCAGTGACTCCCACAGATTAATATTTCAGGGGAAAAAACCCCATGACTATGCAGGAAAATGGGATCCTTTCAGATTCAGGGATCAAATTTCAAACTTCAGAGGATAAAAAAGAATATTTGATTCACGAGTAAAGAGAAAAGGAAGAGATTCATTAATTTCTCTAAAACTTCTTATCCTGGAAGCCCAAATCTGTTCACTCAAATATAAAAACATGACATCTAGCTACAGTGTACATGTTGCTTTAATTGTGATCTTTTTAAAGAATTATCCTCCCCCAGTACACGTATTTCTTTGTTTCTTCTTGACAAATGATATATGTTGTGACTTTCCCATGATTTAAAAAAGCACTTTTTGAAAATATGTATTTGAGACTAATAAAAATGGCTTAAATTTTTATAATGGATTTCTACAGAGACCAGAAGAGGCTTCCTCCATATAGCCTCACCACACATATTATCTCACAATGAAAGGACAGACAAGGGAATTTCTTCCTAAGTCTATTTTTTTTTCCTTGAGTTCTGAGGAAACTGGATGAAAAAGTCCTGTGAAGCTCAAAGCCGTAAGGGCGATTCAGTATCTACTTCCTCTCTGGGGAAAAGGTGTATGCAGAGGACTGAAATGAATGTTATCTTAACCAAACAGCCTTGTCCCCCACATTCTCAGAGGTAGGGTTCAGTGTCCGTCATGACCCAGAACGCAGTTGCACCAGGTGAGGGCTCTGCCTTAACTTCATTTTCTTTGCAAAATATCAGCCAAAAATATGTTGCATCCCCTTATCCTTCATTAGACTATGAACCAGCTATTCATAAGTATGTAAGGGGTTTGTGGGTACGTATGTGTGTATGTGGGTATGTATGTATGTACGTATGAATGTTTTGGAAAGCCTAACGGTGATATCTTGCTTTATTATATCCCCAAAATAATCACACTAAACGTAACTAGAATTTTTTTAATAGTATGGGACTAAGGACATTGTCTTGACCCACAGCAAAAGAAACCAAAAATAATAATAATAATAATAATAATAAAGACTTGAAGAAACTGGAGAAAGAAATCATTCCTGGCATTAGAAGACTAAAAGGGATAGTGGGGGTGGAGGGAGGCAGGATTCTGTAATGAGCAAATGCAACTTGGAAAGGCTGAGTTCCAGAATGAGAAGAAGCAGTAAGGCTTTGAGTATCAAGGATCCCTTTAATGGGACAACAGTGCTAATTACCAGAGAGGCAGCAGAATTAGGCACGCATAAATATTTGTGTCCTACAGATTTGAATTTCAGCCCTCCCTTCGGGTTCCCCCCACGCTCAGTCTGCCTGTCCTCCCCTCCCCTACAGTCTCTTCTCTCTTCTGTCTCCCTTCCTCCCTCCCTCTTTCTCTTTCCCTGCCTGCCTGCCTATCATCTTGCTCTAATTGTTTCCAGATTTGTGTGGGAGGTCAGGGCCCGGGAGTGCTGCTTCATGCCAAGTTTATAAACAGAGCAGTGTTTCCAGATGGCCACTGGCTCCAGCCTGGCTAGCAGGTTGATTGGGACCAGAATAACAACAGGTGGAGAACAGACAATGAATTCCTTGACACTTATTTTACTCCCTCCATTTTTTCTTCCCCCTACCTTCCCCCCACTCCAGCCACCAGGGCCACCGCCAGCAGATCTCCAAAATATTTAAAATGAAAGGTTTGGGGGGTGGGGGTGGAGTTGGGATTTCTCTCCCTTAAAACACACACATTCAATTCGGTCATATAGTCTTGGTCCCGTTATCCTCTTGCTGTGAAGGTGATGCATCTATTTGTCTTCAGAGAAGGGTTCCCCTTTAGAGAGCTGGGGTGGTTGGGGGGGCATGTGAGGAAGAGCCTTAATGTGATACCTTTGTGTAAGAAAACGAGGATGGACAGTCTGAGCAGTCTGGCCATTAGCAGCTGTGTGCTCTTGCATACACAAAAAGCCCCCAGAGCACAGGGAAGGTACCTGGCAGGGACCATGTCCTCCTCCAGGTCCAGGGAGGATTATTACACAAAGGGTCCCGATGACTCTCCCTAATTTTCCAGACACTGTTATTCTTCTGTAGTCTCCAGTACTCTCCCACTCCCCGCCCAAGCTCTGGAGAACGCTGGTGTTCTGAATTTTTTTTCCTCCCTCTTTCCTGCTTCCCACTCTCTGAGTGTTCAGAAATGCTTGAGAATCGACAGTAGCTGGGACTATGTGGTGTTGTTCCTGTGGAACATGCTTTCTGGGAACTGTCTGCTATTCCTCTGAAATGGAGGTAAATCCATAGGCCTAAATCCCATTCCGAGATCTGAGGAGTCCAAACAGAAGGGAGCAAACTCATGTTGTAAATTGGGTAACTGAACTGATCAAATATAACAAAAGCAGCCTCACCCCAAAGCCTTTTCTACAGCAAAGTCTCCTTTGGCTAGAACTTGGGGGGGGGAGTTGCTTTGGGAAAAGGCTGCCAAGTTGGGGCCAACTATTTTATGAAGTGAAATGAAATGCTTTAGTAAATAGGTACAAAGGCTCCAGATGACTTCAGTTAAGAACAGAATTGCAGCAGCAGTTACTACAGTGATTGAGAAACTTTATAACAGGATTATACATGAATGAATAAATAAAATGTTATATTGTGAGATGAGCTATCACAGTGTCCCCCCATGGATACAGTCCTAACCAGAAGAACATACAATGGAAGCATGATGAATACATTAGATCACTCTCGTTAGAGGGGGGGGAAAGAGCTATGAGATCACAAAACAAGTCTTTTGCCAGGCCAGAAAAGAGACTCCAGATAACAGATGAAGGAGTGATTAAACTGATACCATGTCTGATTTGAGCCAGAAAGCCAAGATAGTGTTGCTGTGTGAATGATTATGATTGCAGATTTAAAATTGCTGACCCACAAAACTAAATTACCTGCCAAAAATCATATAAATATATAAAAAAATCATGTTTTCTAAGTGTCCTAGAGTTCAAATTAGGTTGTTTTCCCAGATTTCTCATTGGTTCTTACTCATATAAATAAATTCATCAACAACCAAAGTCACACAAATATTTAGACAGTTAGGTTGCACAGTGGAGAAAGTGCTGGACTTGGAGGCAGGAGTGCCTGCGTTCAAATGCAGCCTTAGACACTCATTGTTACCTTGGGCAAGTCATGACTTCTCTCAACCTCAGTTTCCCCATTTTAACAATGGGGATAATAATAGCATGTACTGCACAGGGCTATTATGAAGATAAACTGAGATAATATAATTTGTAAACCTTAAAGAAATACATAAACGTTACCTATTTGCTATTTCTTAAGTTCTCAACATGTAGAGTACAAGGCATTATGCCAGCCATTGGGAAGACAGGGACAAAAATGAAGAACAGACACTGCCTACAAGGATCTTGTAGATCCTTGTAAAAAAAGAAGAAGAAGAAGAAGAAGAAGAAGAAAATTTGAGGAAAAAAGAGCAATAACAATTAAAAGCACAATTGGGAATGACTAAAAAGAAAAACTTTCATGTGAATGAATTAAGAAATTACAAACAAGAATTCAGAGAAACATGGGAAGATTTGCATGATCTGATGCAGAATGAAAGGAGGAGCATTCAAGAGGACAACATAAGCCATGACTAAAGCAGTGTAAAAGAAAAGATCCCTAAAAGGAAGCTGAACTCTGAGTAACACCAAAATCAACGAAGGTCCTGGAGAAGAAATAACCATACATCCTCCTTCACAGAAAAGAAGAGGGGTACTATGAGGATAGAATATCCTTTACATTATCAGAGAAGATTTCTCCATCAGTTGCCTTTCCTTAATCATTTTTCTTTGTCACAAGGGAGGGTTCAATCTGGATGGGTGGGAAATAGCTATAATTTGAGGGGGGGAGAATCAATAAAAAAAGTATTAAAAAAACAAATTAGGTTTACAAAAACCAGAGGAGGAGGCCCATAAGCTGAGCCTTGAAGAAAACTAAGGGTTCTAAGAGCCGGACAGGAGTGTGTCCATTTTAGGAAGGCATGACAGCTCTATTACGCACGGAAGAAATATATTGTAAGACACTATCAAAGGATGGTCAATAATCCACTATGTGTAGAACACAGGGCACATGAAGATAAGAAAAATAAATTAAATCTCAAAACTCAGGCTAGAAACAGATTGTGAAAAGCCATAAATGCTAGACTGAGGAGCTACATTAAATCTTAGTGATTCATAAGGATCAATGAAGATAGTAGCAAAGTGTAGCTAGATTTTTTTTTCTTTAGTGACATTCTTTAGAACTACTTTGTTCTATAGTTATCTACACTTGCTTATTTTAAGCAAGTGTTTATTTTTTAAAAACTGATGTATCTGAAAAGTATGCTAATATTCCCCTTGGCTAACCAGACCTACATAACTCTGTACCCAGTGCTACTGCCCACCTGGTGGCAGCATATTCCAATTGCAGGCAAAGTACTTAAGAGGAAATAGCTTTCTGTTTTGTTTTGTTTTGTCTTTACAAATCCTCACCAATAAAGGGGAAAAGATATAACTGCATAGACTCCAAATAATTATGTGGGTAGGAACTTTATTCATCTTTATATCCATCCACCTTAGCCTTAACACAATGCTTTACATGGAGTAGGTACTTTTAAAAAATATTGAATGAATGAATAGGGAAAGAATATTGTTGATTTCTTCTTAAAACATTTTGTCAGCATACTTTAAAATGTACTGTGACTGGGCAAGTTTTTGGTTTAATGGTTTTTTAAACTTTTTACAAAATGTGGAGGTTTTAAGTATGAGGAATACTAAATATTACAGAAATCTAGCTGCCAATGTAGCCTAGAATAAACTACATTGACATCATGTTCACCTTTATGAGTCTAAGTATTTACTATTTATTGTAGTTCTTTCCTCTGAAGATTTTAAAGTACCCGACAAGGAACTTTTAAACAAGCAAAATGAACAAGGGGATGGGAAAAGGGAAGAGTCAGCAGAGGTGGGGAAATGAGGAACCAGGTTGTGATTAGGAAAACAGAAGAAGGAGCACAGATAACAAAGGGAAGAAAAGGTCAGGGAGAAATAACAGTAGTAAATTTGAATTTTAATAAGTTGTAACAATCAGAGCAGAGGCAGGCAAGGTATATTGGAGAATGTGCTCACTCAATAAGTCAATAAGTCATGAGTTCATACTCTATGTGTTTCACTAGCTGTGTGACCTCAGGTACATTTTGTCACCTTTCACTATATGCTTCGGGCAGCTTCTTGGCATTTATCAACTAGGTCATAGACTGTTGCAATATATGTTGATGGAGGGAGCTCTCATACCAAGAAGTTTCCCACCCTGATGAAGTCACAGATAATTTCTGTATTTGCATATTTGCGTGTCAGAATATCTAATCCAAGTTCCAGTTTCTCAAAATAATATGATTTAGTCAGCTCCTTCCTTAATTTGCCTCTTAAACATATGTTGCTGGAATTCTAGGCAAGAAGGATGAGCAGGATACTGGAAATTTCATAGAAAAATGTTATTACTAGTTATAAGTAGCCCATATTTGGGCCCTGATAATCTATATTGTATTTATATATACAGGAAAAGTACTCCACTTATAAAAATTAAGGTATTCTGTTTTTCCACAATTGTACTTGGAAACAATGCTGCCCACCCCAAATCAATGGAGTATGTGTGAAGGAAATTTGGCATTTCTGAAAAGCCTGTTAAGTGACAGACAACAAAAACAAAAACAAAAAACCAACATTGAGTCCCTGCCACCAGGCAGCTTACGTTTTGTTGTGTGCATGTACACAGTATTGCCAATAGAAAATATAAACAAAGTAAATTCGAGGTGATTGCTGGAAGGGCATTGGCATAAGGAAAGGTCATATGTAGGAAGCTATACTTGAAATGATCCTGAAGGGCTTTGCTGTTGTTGTTCAGTTGTGTCTGACTCTTCATTCTTGGCAAAAATAATGGAATGATTTGTCATTTTCTTCTTCAGATCATTTTACAGATAAGGAAACTGAGGCAAGCAGGGTTAAGTGACTTACCTAGGATCATGCAGCTAGTATCTGAGGCCAGATTTGAGTTCAGGAAGACGAGTTTTTCTGATTCCAGGCCCAGCACTCAATCCACTATGCCACCCAGCTGTCCAGGGCTTTAGGACATCTCAGAAATGGAGGTCAGGAGAGAAAGCTCTGTAGCAACAGCTTCTGCGAAAAGCTAGAGATGTGAATGTCCTGATGTGGAAACAGCAAATAGGACAATTTATTGGGAATGGTGTGTGTCTGTGTGAGTGTGTGTTTGCTGGCATGTGTGTGTTTGGGAGAGTACATGGGAAATAATATGAAATCTGTCTGGATCTAGAAAGATAGGTTAGGGTCAGATTGTAATTGACTTTTAATGCCAAACACTTCAACTGTCACCTCAGTTAATCTGCAGACCAAAGCCAAATTCTCTACTGTGACTACTCATTTCATGAGGAAATTTTCCCCCAATTTGTACGCTTTCTGGATGTGAGATTTTGTCCCAAACTACAAAGCATCATGAGATTCTGTTATTCCCTGAATGGACCAGAATACGCATAGCCAGGTCACCATAGCTACAAGACTTACCTGGTAACCAAACTGAATGGCTGAGGAATTGTAGAAAGTCTCTTAATAACCAGGAGACGATGCAATTGCTTTCAATCCCTCTACTGCCACAGTTAGCATGTTCAAGTTACAAGGGTTCTATGTCAAATGATAACATCTGGCATTTCATCAAAATAACCAGCGGAGGATTCTTTCTTGATTCTGATAAATGAAAGCAGTCTATACTTTGGGATTAGAAGTGTTGGACCACATGGGAGTACTAGTTTTACAATGTGCCAATTTGATTTTGATTTTCGCCTAAAACGTTTACATGTAGAAACACAAAATAATGCAAAAGAAAGAATTTCATTTGAGAACAAAAATATTTTTCCTCTTGCAATGTATTGTCTTTTCTGATACAGGTCAAAGTGTTTTTATTATGCACATTTATTTTATATATCCTAATGTTGTTTAAACAATATAATGAGGGAGTGGACTAGGTATGCTAAGGTCTCATGGTGTGAAAGGCCCTTAAATCATGGGTGTTTACTAGCTGCTCTGTTCTACAGGACAAGCATAAATACTTCCTGAAATAAAGCTTATTTAGGAGTGAGCCACACTGCTGAGCTAATGTTCTTGCAAATAACCAGCAAGGCTTCTCTTTATGTAACTTCTGAAACACCTATAACCAGAATTAAGGGATTTTTCCCCCCCTTACAGAACTTGGCAGGCAACAGAAAAGACCAGTGTGGAGGAGGTGAGAAATACCATTTCCAAATGCTGAAAGAGCCAAGCAAACTATATGTAGTGATTTAGCCCAAATTTACTAACAATGGATTATTATTGCCAAGTTAGACTTCCACATTTCAAAATCAAAGATTTAGAAAGTGTTTATAATAAGCACATCCTTTTTTTCTCTTCATCTCTGCAGTATTTATTATTCCTTCTAAACTTTCCACTCTCTTCACCATACTAAAAAGTTCATCCTTCCTTAGACAATACTTTTTATTAGACAAAGGCCCTAGTGTACCAGTATATCACTATGTCTGCATTTTATATTCATCTTAGCTTGGGTAGCAGAACCATAGTACTGTTAACTAATCCTTCCTTAGACGATATTATTAGACAGAGATCCTAGTGTACTAGCAAATGTCTGAGTTTTATATCACTCCTACCTTAGGTAGCAGAACCATGTTACTATCAACAAATATGCTTACTAAGTCTTTACTAAATCCTGCCTTTAGTCATAACCAACATATAGGTTTGGTCGAGGTTAGTAGCAACCAATAGGAATTCAAGCCTTTTCTTTGAAACTAAGGACAAGTCAGCAAAACAGAGCAAGCAGACTGTCTCAAAACAATACAACTAATCCCTTGAAAAACCTAACTAACCAGTAATCATTCTATCTGTGGAAGGAGACAGAACAATTAAGGATCTCATGCTATACCTTAGAAAATGTCACAGCTTTTCAAATGGACACTGATCATGTAACAATGTACTTTATGGTCAGGTATATTAAATAAAAAAGGATTGTAATGCAGGTTTGTTCACCTGTCTCTTTTTTAGAAGTCCTGCCTTTTTCATAGAAGCTCTTACCTTCAACAGAATATTCAAATGTTTGATTTTAGGATGATTTCATTTTCTTTTGCATTTTTACCTCTCAGAAATGCTGTAACCTGCCAATGTGCTTTCCTGATGTCAGGGACTAGTTCTGAATGACATAGGGATAATTAAGGTGAATTTAAAGTATTTTATTATGAAATCTAAACAAGATGTGGCCAACTTTATGTCGTAGAGGCTGAGTACCACATATGCAGACATAGTATCACGTAGTAATGCATACATTTGCAGGGTGGGGAGGCAAGGGGGAGACAAGGAACCAGATGGGTGATTTCATAGATGTAGGGAACTCCCAGAGAGATAACGCCTTGAATCAGTGGTAAATAACATGTATGAGAAATGATCATTCACCATAATTAACTATGATCCTACAACGAATTCCCAATAAAAGCAATGGAAATTAAATTACAAACTTGATCATCTTTAAGCTGTGTCCACATACAACCAGATGAATTTAGACATAACCCTAAAGTAAATCCAGGTTGATATTTAATACCTGAATTTTAATTGTGACAGGAAATCATTATATATAATTTTAAATATACAAAATAAATAAAAAGGACCAATTGATATTTTGTGACTTTAGGACCCAACAATTCTTTAGCTAAAGTTTCAGTCTCAGTTGCCTAAGACTTTTCCTCAGTAATTTGTCCAGGCACTAAATCCAATCCATTCTCTGGAAAGAAAAAAAGATCTTACATCTTTATAATCCACACAGAGCAGATAGATTCTTGGTCTTCAAGGCCTCACTTCACATACTGAAGAATGGCATTTTCCCTTAGTGGTACAAGAATCAGTTACTAATTAGGCTCCACTTACAGAAAAATTAAGAAATCATCACTTTATTTTAGGCACTCCTTCCCTATTTTCTGATTCTTTCTAGCTCCCACAATAACAGTAACCAGATCCCGTGCCCTTGTCCTGCCCCCTGGCTGCTGACAATCTGAACATCACCACCACCATCACCACCACCAGGAGTCAATCACCTCATATCCCACCCACCACTGCCCAGGATCTAGTGCTCTCATATTGGCAACTGGAGTTTAAAAGTAGCAGTACTCAGCCTCTCCCAACCCTCCCACCCTCCAGCTACACCATCATACCCAGGCCATCCCTATACTCCAAACCTTTCCCAATTTCTATTCCTCATCAGCAATTACCTCATGTCCTCTTCCTTCAGATTATGGTTATATGAGTATTATTTTGTTAATCAGGGAAATTATCACAGGAATTAAGATGTTACCATTATCAAGAAATAAGCCTTATCTCAGGTAAAACATAGTTCTCCAGAAGATCTATAAGGAATTACTATAATGGTGGAAATATCAGATTGAAGGCAAAACAATGAGAAAGAAAGATGAGAGAGAGCATGGAAGACCTTTGGTACTCCACCAGTCATAATGGCTATGTTAATTACTGAGCTAAAGAGCAGCTAAGTGGTGCAGTAGATAGAGTGACTGGACCTGGAGTCAGGGGAAGATTCATCTTCCTGAGTTCATATCTGGCTTCAGAGACTTACTAGCTGTGTGACCCTGGGCAAGTCATTTAACCCTGTTTGCCTCAGTTTCCTCATCTATAAAATCAGCTAGAGAAGGAAATGGCAAATTATTCCAGTATCTCTGCCAAGAAAACCCCAAATGGGCTCACAAAGAGTCAGACATAACTGAACAACAACAACAAAATTACTGAGCTCCAAAATTTGATGTTGAATTACTGTGAGCCCTTTTGCAAATCTATTTGCCATTCTCCCAGTTGGTTTCCATCTTTTAAAAATTAATAAATTCATAAGATTTAGCACTGGTGGGGTCTTCAGAGATTATCTAGTTTAACCCTCTCCTTTTACAGAAAAAGATACTGATATGCAGGAAAGTTGGTGAAAATCCAACCACGATTCTAAAGAATGTATTAGCTCAGTTACAATTATGTCATTTACTAGACTCTAAAATTTATGCTGGAATCACGAGCTAAGATTCCTTTACTTTAGCAAAGATGTCAAACAAATAAAAACAGAGGCTGCTAAACTATACATATATAAGGATCTCTGCAGTCTGCATATGGACTTGGTTTTAAAAGGTAATGTTATCTATGTTTTATTGTATTTTCATTTGTTCTGTTAAATATTTCCTAATCACATTTTAATCTGGTTTGGGCCCCACTCAGGCATGTTATGAGCCACACGAGGCCCTCAGGCAGCGTTTTTGACATCTCTGTACTACAGGATCTGTAGGGAACTAAAATGAACAACTTGGGTCAGGAAAAAAAATCACAGCACCTCTGAGTTGGAAGGGAATAAAAGGCCTTCTGGTCCAAACTGTACTTAAAGAAGACTTTCTTCTATAAGATACCCCACATGCAGCCACACATGCTTTGCTTAATAATGTCTAACGAAGAAGAACCCACTTCCTTACAAAGAAGTCCATTATGCTGTTGTCAGGAAGTTTTTCCTTATCAACCCTAAAATTCCTTTGCAATTTCTACACGTTGTTCCTAATTTGGTTCTTTAGGACCAAGGAGAACAAGACTAATCAGTCTTCAATATGACAGCCTTTGAATTACTTGAAGACAGCTATCATATTCCACCTCCCATCACCAAGTCTTCTCTTCTCTGAGCTAAACATTCTCAGTTATTTCAACTGATTCTAATACTCTCTTCTTAACCCCTTACCATCTGGCTTCTGGCCTTATCATTCCACCCAAACTGCTCTCTCCAAAGTTACTAATGCTCCCTTAGTTGCCAAATCCAATGGCCTTTTCTCAATCCTCATTCTCTTTGACCTCTCTGTAGCCATTGACACTGTGGCTTACTCTCTCCTCCTTGATACTCTCTACTTTGTAGATTTCCAGGACACCACTGCCTCCTGGTTTTCCTCCTATCTCTGTTTCCTTTGCTGGATCTTCCTCCAAATCATGCCTTCTAACTGTAGGTATCCATCAGAGTCCTGTCCTTGGCCCTCTTCTCTTCTCTCCCTATGCTACTTCACTTGGTGATCTCACTAACTCCAGTGGATTAATTACCATGTCTCTATTAATGATTCTCAAATCTACTTTTCCTGTCCCCAACTATCTGCTGACCTCTAATCATGAATCTTCAACTAGCTTTCAGATATCTTGATTTGGATGTCCAGTACACTTAAACTCAACATGCCCCAAACAGAACTCATTATTTTTCACCTAAACCCTCCTCATCACTGCCACCTTCCCTATTACTGTGGAGGGCAACACCATCCTCCCAGTCACTCAGGCTTGCAACCTAGGAGTCATCCTGGATTTTTTACTACCTCTCACTCCTCACATCCAAGCTATTACCAAGGCCTGTCAATTTCTTTCAAATACACCCCCTTCTCTCCTCTGACACTGCCACCACTCTAGTGCAGGCCCTCATCACATCATGCCTTGACTATTGTAATAGCCTGCCTGTGGGTTTGCCTGCCTCAAGTCTCTCCCAGCTTCAATGTATCCTCCATTAAGCCACTAAAGTGATTTTTCTAAAATGCAGGCCTCATCATGTCACCACCTCTCCCCCTCCCCTGACTCAATAAACCACAGTGACTTCCTACTGTCTTCAGGAGCAAATAAAAATGTTCTGTTTGGCATTCAAAGCCCTTCATAATCTAGCCCCACCTTCCTTTATAGTCTTCTTACACCTTATTCCCTGACATGTACTGTTTGATCCAGTGATACAGGCCTCCTGGCTGTTTCATGAACAAGATGCTCCATCTCTCAGCTCTGGGCATTCTCTCTGGCTGTCCTTCCTGCCTAGAATGCTTTCTTTCTCTGCTCTTACTACTGACCTCCCTCATTTCCTTTAAATTCCAGCTAAAGTCCCTCCTTCTATGGGAAGCCTTCTCCAACCCCTCTTAATTCCAGTGCCTTCCCTCCATTAATTATTTCCTATTTATCCTGTATTTGTCTTGCTTTGTGTGTATTTATTTGCATGTTGTCTTTCCCATTAGACTGTAAGTTCCTTGAGGACCAGAACTGTCCTTTGCCTCTTTTTGTTCTCCAGTGCTTATCACAGTGCCTAGGATATAATAGGGGCTTAATAAATGTTTGGTTGATACAATGTAACCTCAAGGAACTTCAGAATTCTAGCCACTTGTCCTGTAGGTTCCTCAGCTTATCAATGTTATTCTTAAAATGAGATGCCCCAAAACTGAACACAATACTTCAAATCAGGTCTGACTAGAGCTGACTGAGTCAGTGGAGCTATTACCTCCCTATACTTGGACATTATTCCTTTCTTCATTTCATTTTGGGTTTTTTTGGGGGGGAGGGAGTGAAAGGAGAAGGGAGAAAAGGAGCTGCTATATTACCCCATTGACCTATATTGAGCTTATAGTCCACAAAATCCTTTAGCTATGGCTCCCCAACATCTTGCACTTGCAGCATTGATTTCTGGAACATGTATAAGACTTTATATTTAAGACAACTAGATTTCATCTTACTGGATTTGTACAAATGTCTGTTAAAACCCTTTTGGATCCTAACTCTGCCATTCAAATTAACACCTATCCCTTCTAACCTTGTATCACCTACAGATACGATAGGCTATGTCTTTATCTAATTTGCTAACAAAACTACTGAATAGGACAATTCCCTGAGACACTCTACCACAGAGTGCCTTCTAAGCTGACAATGAATCATTCATTAATATTTGTCTGGGGGGAGGGGCAACCTACAGCCTCGAGGACACATGTGGCCCTCTAGGTCCTCAAGTGTAGCCCTTTGACTGAATCCAAACTTCACAGAAGAGGCTGCAGGTTCCCCACCCCTGGTTTAGGTCTTACCTTTCCCCCAAACCTACCCTTTAACCAAACTTCCCTGTATCTGCAAAAGCACTACCATTTTTCCAGGCTCCTAGGTTTCTAACCTTAGCATTATCCTCAACTTCTCATTTTCTTACCTCCTATGTCCAATCAGTTGCTAAATCTTGGCATTTCTCCCTTCACAACATCTCTCACACCCAACCCCTCCTCTATCCCCACAAAATCAACACTCTAGTTAAGGCCCTCTTGTCCTCTCACCTAGACTATTGCAATGTCTTCCAAATGGGTCACTCTACCTCAAGTTTCTCCTTCCCTCCCCACCACCTACTAAACAGCATCTTTACAGTAGAGACTTTTCTTGTTTTTGGTACAACTGTACCAAACCGTTGAATTTGTTATTGTGGTGGTGATTTTGCCATTCTTTCTATCCCCAGAACTTAGCACAGGGCCTATCACATAGCAGGTGCTTAATAAATGCTTGTTAAATTGATTTGTTGAATTTAAAGCTCTTCACAATTTAGCCCCAACTTGTATTTTCAGATCTTATACACTGATCCTTTCCCACAGTCTACAGACTAGACAAACAGGCCTTCCCCCAGTCTCCACACACAACATTAGCTCCCATTTTCTTGCCTTTGTACTCTCAAACCTAGAACATAGTCCTTCCTCACATTTACCTCAAAGAACCCTTTACTTCTTTTAAAATACAATTCAAGCAATACCTTAAAAATGAAGCCTTTCTAGATCTTCCCAACTGCTTGCGCTTCCCTTTCCCTAGTTACCTTGTATTTAACTATCTTGTATTTAATTTGTATATCCTTATATATGAATACTTTGTCTCCACCTATAGAATGTAAGCTCTTTCAAAGTGGAGCTTGCATTATCCTTTGCATTTGTACCTTCAGCTCTTTTCACAGTGCCTGGTTCATAGTGTCCATAATAACTGCTTATGGATTGATCAGTTCTTGAATTCACCTAAAGGTACTATTGGCCAGTCCACTTTTCTTCACCTTTTCATAAAAATATCAGGAGTATCTATCAAATGCTGTATACAAAAATCTAGGTAAATAATAACAATGGCATTGCCTGTATCTACCAGTCTAGTAACTGTTTTTCAGAATGAAATTGGTCTGGCATCAGTCTGTTCATGCTGACTTTTTAGGATCACTTCATTCCTTATCTAGATGTGCACTAACCACCCAATTAATTATACATTTTAAAACTTTGACAGTATTTGTAGTCAAGCTCAGGGTCGTGCAATTTCTAAATATTACTATTCTTTCTTATTCTGAAAAGCAGAACAATATTTGCCCTTCTGCAGTCCTATGATACACCACCTCACCACTCCTATAGTTCCACAGTTTTCTGAAGATCACTGACAATGGTTGAACAATCACCATAAATAAAACTTGAAAATTCAAGAGAAAATGGGAATGAATCAGCAATTTTTTTAAAGTTAGCATTAATTTGCATAAGTTAATTGACATTGTATATTTTTGGAAAGAAGCTCAAACTCTTATTTTCCGTTTCTTTTTTTTTTTTGTCCTTCATAAGCTGGGGGATCCATTTCTAATAACATTTTGAATTGGTTTGAAGGATGAACAGAGATTGTGACCACAATCTGTCTGCACAGTACTAAGGCCTACAGGGTGAATTTTTTTGTACTTTTTCAGAACTTTGACCATTATTGAAGCCAGGAGGACATCAATCATTTTTGCTCATTTCCAAATAAAATTTATTTAACCAGTTGTAGTGCAGTTTATTTTAGTATTATGCTTACCCTTTATTTTAGTGTTGTGGCTGATTTTCATTAGATCATTCATAAAACCCCTTACCCCCTATGCCAAGAGACATAATAATGATGGTAATAATAATTCCTTAATATAGTGCTTTAACGTTTGCAAAGCACTTTATAATAGATTATCTCATTTGAGCCTCACAACAACCCTGTGAAATAGGTGTTATTGACATCTCCATTTTCAGATGAGGAAACTCAGATTTATACAGGTTAAATGACTTGCACATATTCACACAACTAATAATCATATGAAGGTGTGAAGGAAGCAAGCATTTATTAAATGCCTACTATGTGCCAGGCACTGTGCTAAAGACTTTACAAATATCATCTCTTTCAATCTTCATAATTACCCTGGGAGGTAGATGCTATTATTATCCCCATTTTACAATTGAGGAAACTGAAGCAGAAAGGTTAAATAATTTGCCCTGGGTCACATAGCTAGGAAGTATACCATGAGACTGTTTGAACACAGGTTTTTACTGACTCTTGGACACAGTATTCTATCTACTATCCTACTTAGCCTCCTCTAAGGTAGGATTTGAATGCAGGTTCTGACTCCAAGTCCAGCAGAAGCAATTATGGGACTCTCGCTACCATTTGTAGCTACATATTCATGCCTAACAGTCAGCCAGTAAGCATTTGTTAAATATTAACAATTTGTCTGGCATGGCATTAAGTGTTGGGGATGACACATACAAGCACAAATAAAGATACTTTCTGCCCTCAAGGAGCTTACATCCTAATGGAAGGAAATAGCACATTAAAAGGGGTAAGTGGTAGCTAATCCTGGAGAACAAGGGATGGCTGATCTGGAGTCTTTCTGCAAAATACAGGGTTTTAGGAAGAACTTATCAATTTGAGAAGGGTCCCCCAGCAGTCCTTTTTCCATACCCTAATGTTTTCATGTCATCTCTACTACTATGAACATATTGATTTGCTCCCTATCAAACAGTAACCTCACCTGTATTAAACCTGTAACTAAAATGAAACTATAATTTAAAAAAAATTAACATAGGTTTTGTATCGGAATCTACTAAACTGTCCTGTAGACTATTTTCTTTCTAGGAGATAAACTAAATTGTGAATAACCTAATTAAAATAACCTAAAAAAAATTACTAAAGTAAACTTTTCCTTAAGTTGAACAGAGTTGTTTTATTTGGAAAGGACCAGAAGTTACTGGGTCTACTTGTATCTGATAAGGTGTCTTAAATATCCAAAAGTATTTGTATGTAGGACTTTCAAATTCTATTTCTTTCCAAGTAAATTTTCTTCAGTCAAGTAGGGACTAAAAGTTGTGTAAGCCAAACAGGATGAATAATAATGGAGAGGCATTTACTACCCCCCCCAAATTCACACATTCTACATTCTAAACCCAATTGGCCTACTACATTCCTTGACCTAGTCTTGTCCTTTTCTGCCTTTGTTGACTGGCCCCTGCTATTACTCTTCACCAGAGGTGGAGAAACTGTGGCCTCAAGGCCACATGTGGGCCCTCTAAGTTCTTAAGTGTGGCCCTTTGACTGAATCCAAACTTCACAGAACAATTAGGGAGGCACTTGAGGACCTAGAGGGCCACAGGTTTCCCACCCCTGCAGTCTTCACTATGATCTTGCCCCACCCTTCCCCCCTCCTTTAATCTTTGACTCTCAGAATCCTCATCTTCCTTCTAGGCTCTGTTCAGCTGATAATTCATTGTGTAACTTCCCATGATCCTCCCTTCTGAGTATTCTTTCCTTGCTCAAATATTCTTAGATCATCTCCTCCTAAACTCTCCTTTTGTCACTCCCTAATTTGTCAATCAGACAACAAACATTTATAAGCATATATTATATGTGATGCATTATCATGAGACAACATAAAAGTATATACACACAAGATGTGATAGATGGAAGATAAGCTCAGAGAGAGGGTCTTAGGGAAGTGGAGGACAAGGGGGTTGGACTTGGAAAGACATCCTGCAGGAGGTAGAATTTGAGCTGAGTCTTGTAAGGAAGCCAGGAAAGCTAAAAAGTGGAGGTGATAAAGGAGAATAGCCATTAGAAAAAAACGGGGATGAGTGTGAAAGGAACAAAAGGTAGATTAAGTGGGATGAAGTAAAGTGTGTTGTTGTTGGATCAAGATTCCATTTGGGGTTTTCTTGGCAAAGATGTTGGAGTGGTTTTCCATTTTACAGATGAGGAACTGAGGCAAACAGGATTAAGTGATTTGCCCAAGGTCACATTTCAAGTCTGAAGCTGGATTTGAACTCATGAAGATTAAATCTTTCTGATCCCAAGTCCAGTGCTCTAGCTGCCCTCAAAGTGAAGTGTAAGACTACAAAGGTAAGGAGATAGATTATGAAGGGCTTTGAATGCAATATAGAGGGCTTTATATTTGAACTTTGGAATAATAGGATACTACCACAGTTTACTGAGTAGAAGGATGACATGATCAGACCTGTATTATTATACTTAGCTGTATATATGTCCTATGGATTCATTTGAATATAAGCTCTTAAAGGGCAAGGAACATTGTATCTGTGGTTATATTCCCTAGCACCTTATACAATACTTTTCATTTAAAGGTTTGTTGAATCTACGGAGGAAAAAAAATGGTGAGAAACATGATCCAAAGAAAAAGACCCTTTATTAATATGAAAATAATCTGGAATGAGAGCTGGTGGTATCACAAGATAAAAATACAAGGGTAACAGATCTGTAATTAGGAATGTTTTCACCTAGAACAGTCTTACTACAAGTTCAGACATTCCAGAAGAGGGATTAAGTGGCCATTCCCACAGAGAGTCTGGCCTTTGCCCCCTGTGGTAATTAGGGGAAGGCAAACCTTAGGAAAGGGTCACAATAGAGACTGGACCCTGAGAATTGAAGTTTAGGGGTGCTGGTTGCTACAGGGAGAAAGGATTTTTTCCTAGGGAAGAATCCCATCTCCTTCAATGTTAGCATCTTGGGGGAAAGTCTCATTTACCCCATTGTAGTTAGAGGTCTCTGGGGCAGGTCACTTAACCCTATTTGCCTTGGTTTCTTCATCTATAAAATGGGCTGGAGAAGAAATACCAAACCACTACAGTATCTTTGCCAAGAAAACCCCAAATAGGGTCACAAAGAGTCAGACACAACTGCACAACAATAGGAGGAAATGTTTAGGAGGTGGCTAAGTGGCTCAGTGGATAGAGTGCTGTTCCTAGAGTTAGGAAGACCTGAGTTAAAATCCAGCTTCAGCCACTTACTAGTTGTGTGACCCCGAGCAGGTCATTTAATCTCCATTTGCCTTAATTCACTGGAGAAGTGAATAGCAAACCATTCCAGTATTTTTGTCGAGAGAACCCCATGGACAGTACAGTCCACAGGGTCATGAAGAGTTGCACAGGACTGAATGACTGAACAACAAAGTTAGACCTCTGAAAGGGGCTTTTACAACTGAATTCTTTGTGTTGCTCTATGGGGTAAAACAAAATCTATGGGGGATTTTAATTGACTACAAATTTAGGATGAATAAACAATTTGGGCTTCCAGGGGCCAAGATGACAAAGTAAAAAGGTAGTCGGTCTCACCCTCCCCTATCAACCTCTGAAAACCCAGAAAATATCACCCCAGAAAAAACACTGAAACAGCTGAACCAGAAGAAAGATGGGGTGCAGCAGTGCAGTAGCCCAACTGGCTACAGAGATTAAAGGGAAAGGCCCCTCTTATCCCAGGGGAAGAGGAGCAGTATGAACCTGGAGTCGCCCAGCCAGTTGATGGAAAGACCCACTTTAGCACACCAGGAGGAGATTCCAGTGCCTCGGCATTCTACAGCAAATGGGTCTCCCAATGTCTCAGCAAAAATAAGGGAAGCAGCACTACAAAGGCCCCAGGCGGATAAGCACCCTGCAGCATTCGTCTGAAAGGAGCTGAAGAAAACAACCTAGAGTTGCCCAAAAGTTTCAGCCTTGTTGACTCCAGCCCAACACCAGGTAAGCTGTCAGAACCCTACAGCCTCCAACTGCCAACCAGAAGGAGATCCTGAAGCCCAGGTGGTCAAGCAGGCAAACACCAACAGCTGGAAACTAAACAATCTAATCCTAAAAAATGATTGGGTCAAACAACAAATCATAGAAACAATCAATCATTTCACTCAAGAGAATGACAATAATGAGACAACATACCAAAACTTATGGGATGCAGCAAAAGCAGTTCTTAGGGGAAGTTTTATATCTCTAAATGCTCATATAAATAAAATAGAAAAAGAGGAGATCAATGAATTGGGCATACAACTAAAAAAACTAGAAAAAGAACAAATTAAAAATCCTCAATTAAACACCAAATTAGAAATATTGAATAGAAATATTGAAAACCAAAGGAAAAATTAAGAAAATTGAAATTAAGAAAACTATTGAACTAATAAATAAAACTAAGAGCTGGTTTTATGAAAAAAAACAATAAAATAGATAAACTTTTGGTTAATCTAATTTAAAAAAAAAGAAAGAAGAAAACCAAATTACTAGTATCAAGAATGAAAAGGGTGAAACTACCCCTAAGGAAGAGGAAGTTAAAACAATTAGGAATTATTTTGCCCAACTATATGCCAACAAATTTGACAATCTTAGTGAAATGGATATATATTTACAAAAATATAAATTGCCCAGATTAACAGAAGAGGAAGTAAAATACTTAAATAACCCCATCTCAGAAAAAGAAGTTGAACAAGTCATTGATGAACTCCCTTGGAAAAAATCTCCAGGGCCAGATGGATTTACATGTGAATCCTATCAAACATTTAAAGAACAATTAATTCCAATACTATATAGACTATTTGGTAAAATAGGTGAAGAAGGAATCTTACCAAATTCTTTTTATGATACAAATATGGTGCTGTTACCTAAACCAGGAAGAGCCAAAACAGAGAAAGAAAATTATAGACCAATTTCTCTAATGAATATAGATGTAAAAATTTTAAACAAAATATCAGCAAATAGATTACAGCAACTTATTACAAGAATAATACACTATGACCAGGTAGGGTTTATACCGGGAATGCAGGGCTGGTTCAATATAAGGAAAACTATCAGCATAATCCATCATATCAACACCAAAACTAACAGAAACCACATGATTATGTCAATAGATGCAGAAAAAGCTTTTGACAAAATACAACACCCATTCCTATTAAAAACACTAGAGAACATAGGTGTAAATGGAGTCTTCCTTAAAATAATAAATAGAATCTATCTACAACCTTCAGCAAGCATAATATGTAATGGGGACAAGCTAGAAGCATTTCCAATAAGATCGGGGGTGAAACAAGGATGTCCATTATCACCACTGTTATTCAACATCGTACTGGAAACGTTAGCTTTAGCAATAAGAGAAGAAAAAGACATTGAAGGCAAAGAAGAAACAAAGCTATCACTCTTTGCAGATGACACGATGTTATACTTAGAGAATCCCAGAGAATCAAGTAAAAAACTACTTGAAATAATAAACAACTTTAGCAAAGTTGCAGGCTATAAAATAAACCCACATAAATCAGCGGCATTTTTTATGTTACCAACAAAGTCCAACAGCAAGAGATAGAAAGAGAAATTCCATTTAAACTTACTGTAGACATAAAATATTTAGAAGTCTACCTCCCGAAACAAACCCAGGAACTCTATGAACACAATTACAAAATACTTTTCACGCAAATAAAATCAGATATAAATAATTGGAAAAACATTAGTTGCTCATGGGTAGGCTGAGCTAATATAATAAAAATGACAATTCTACCTAAGCTAATTTACTTATTCAGTGCCATACCAATCATACTACCAAAAAATTATTTTATAGAGTTAGAAAAAATAAGAAGAAGATTTATTTGGAAGAGCAAAAGGTCCAGAATATCAAGAGAACTAATGAAAAGAAATGCAGGGGAAGGTGGTCTAGCCATTCCAGATCTTAAATTGTATTATAAAGCAGATCATCAAAACTTCTTGGTAATGACTAAGAAACAGAGTGGTGGATCAATGGAATAGGTTAAATATGCAAGACACAGTAGTCAATGACTATAGTAATCTATTATTTGATAAACTCAAAGACCCCAGCTTCTGGGATGAGAACCCACTCTTTGAAAAAAAACTGCTAGGAAAACTGGAAAAGAGTATGGCAGAAACTAGGAATAGAACAAAATCTCACACCATATACCAAAATAAAGTCAAAATGGGTTCATGATTTAGATATAAAGACTGATACTATAAGCAAACTGGGAGAACAAGGAATAGTTTACCTGTCAGATCTATGGAAAACAGAAGAATTCATGACCAAACAGAGAACATTATGAAGAGCAAAATAGATAATTTTGATTACATTAAATTAAAGTTTTTGCACGAACAAAGCCAATGCAACTAAGATTAGAAGGAAGGTAGAAAATTGGGAAAGAATTTTTACAACCAGTCTCTCTGATAAGGGCCTCATTTCTAAAATATATAGAGAATTAAGTCAAATTTATAAGAATACAAGCCATTCCCCAATTGATAAATGGTCAAAGGATATGAACAGACAGTTCTCAGATGAAGAAATTAAAACCATCTATAGTCATATGAAAAAATGCTCTCAATCACTACTGATTAGAGAAATTCAAATCAAAACAATTCTGAGGTACCACATCACACCTATCAGAATGACCAACATGACAAAACAGGAAAATGATAAATATTGGAGAAGATGTGGGAAAATTGGAACAGTAATGCATTGTTGGTGGAGTTGTGAAATGATCCAACCATTTTAGAGAGCAATTTGGAACTATGCCCAAAGGGCTATAAAAATGTGCATACCCTTTGACCCAGCAATAGCACATCTAGGGCTATATCCCAAAGAGATCACACAAACAGGAAAAGGACCTACATGTACAAAAATATTCATAGCAGCTCTTTTTGTGGTGGCAAAGAATTGGAAATTGAAAGAATGCCCATCAATTGGGGAATGGCTGAGCAAGCTGTGGTATATGAATGTGATGGAATACTATTGTGCTATAAGAAATGATGAACAGCTGACTTCAGAAAAACCTGGAAAGACTTGTATGATCTGAGCTGAGTGAAGTGAGCAGAACCAAGAGAACATTGTACACAATAACAACCACGTTGTGTGATGACGAATATTGATAAACTTAATCCTTCCTAGCAATACAAGGATCTAAGACATCTCCAGAGGCCTTGTGATGGAAAATGCTATCCATACCCAAAGAAAGAACTATGGAAGCCGAATTGCTATTTTTTTTCTCTTCTGTTGAGTTTTGTTTCCTCTTTCTGATGGTTCCTCCTATTGGTTTTAATTTCTACTTGCAACATCACTAATGTGAAAAATATGTTTAATATGAATGTAAATGTATAGCCTATATCAGATTATGCACCATCTTGGGGAGGGTGGTGGGCAGGAAGGGGGAGAAAAATTTTAAACTCAAAAGTACATGGAAGTGATTATTGATAAATCAAAATAAAGTAATAAAAAAAGATACTAAAAAAATAAACAATTTGGTGTCATTGCCACATTGCTAATTCAGTCTTGGGTTAAAATAATGGAAATATGGTCTCTAGAATCAAAGAAGGTAATCTGAAATATTTCAGTGCTGGCTGCCATATTGCAGGACGGTATCAAGTGGCACAAATAGAGAATAACTAGAATGTAAAAAGACTTAGATGATGTCATATGAGGTGTGATACAAGTAACTGGGGAAAAGGGAGGTGGGACAGGGAGGGAGGGACACACAAAAACTGTCCTTGGATATTTTAAGGTGTAATACATATGAATATGTACCAGTAATGGCCCCAAACGGAAAAAGTAGAACTAATAGTGGATGGAAGATATAAGAAGGCAGATTTCATTTTAATATAGGAAATACCAAATTAGTCATTAAAGCTGTATGAAAACGGAATATGCTATTATGGTACATAAGTTCCACATAACCAGGGGGATTTTCTGGGGGTAAGTATTCAAGCAACATATGAATGACCACTTATCAAGTATGCCATAGAGATAATTAATACTTTTGGTAAGAGTTCAAACTCAAATATTCATTGAGTAGTCATTAAAACATGGAAAGGGAACCAGTTGTATTTAGTAGAAGACTGCAAAGGAATAATTTTGTTTTGAGTTGGCCTGTCTGTAAAATCCATTCAATTATGTATTAACAAAATTACAAATTGGGATATATTAAGGATCTGTGATTTTTGAAGGTATGGGAATTCTCTCCACTGATGCAGATCTTAATTCATCTATATATCAGCAGATAAGTCTTAGAGAGTTTCCTGAGACTCAGAGTGGTTTAGTGCCTTGTCCATGGTCACACAAATAATAAGTGCCACAAGAAAGATTTGAACTGTCTTCCTGACTTCAACTCCAAAACTTGAATCTTTGGACCCTTTAAAGAAGCAGTTAATAATTGAAAATGTATGGCATAAACAACAGAATTTTTCCAAAAAGGCAACGTATTTCATAGATTCTTTAAAAGAAATAAAATTAGTTAGCGATGAAATTAACTTCTCTATAATAATAATGGCTAGCATTTACATAATACTTCAAGGTTTGCAAATCACTTTACATGTGTTATCTTGCTTTACAAGATAGGTCAAATATAGGAAAAGTAAAGTAATCTGAAACAAAAGGAAACTATGAAAAGAAAAGGTCAACACATCCAAATTGATATTAACCTCCAAACCCAGTTCAAAAGAGGAAGTATCCCGGAAAGCATCTGGCATGACACTCCCTTTGCTCAAATTGCACTATCTCCTCAGCAGCCTGAGAATCTTAACATTCTCCAGCTAAAAAATTATATTGAGAAAGTAGTATGCACAGCAAAAAGTTGCCTGATTACTGTGGTTCTTGCCCTACTTCAGGAACGTATGTCCACTATACATTTAGTAGGATTTTCCCCTATTATTCCTTCAAAGTCACAGAGTCAACTCTAACAACTTATTTTACATTTGTGTCAGTGCAACCTGTCTTTTTAAACAATATATTAGAAGGAATGTAAGCAGGAAACAAAAAAAAATTCCTTCTTACCTTCAACTGCACAAAAGTCATCCCAAGGCATTGGGTGAGTCTCTGACAGCTGGTTCTGGGGATTTCCAGGATGCCTTGAATTTTCTGATGTTGGACCTGAATTTGATCTCCAGGATTGGGAAAGAACTCCATTTCCTCAGTATTCTCTATTAAAAAGGTTCTTCCCATGTTTGCCAGGTGACCCTAAAGACACAGTTCTTCTATTCACTTGAATAAATTTACTCCCAAGTGTATTCTCTTAGGAGGAAAGATGAGACTTGAGAGGGTGAATCTTAAAGAGAGGAAGGGGCTGGGGTTAAGGAAAGACCAAAGTAGAGATTTTTTTCATTAGGTGACTGCTACTTCCACATGAATTCTATAGCAGTAGGTTGTAGGATCTCATTTCCTGGGGGTCTCTTTTTATGAAAAGTAGAAAGGAGCTAGTGTCATGTTCTAAAGCCTAACTCAAATAAATACCATCTCTTCTCTAAAGTTTTCCAGAGTTCCTCCAGTTAGTAATGCTCTTTCCCTCTTGGACTCTACACAGAACTTAGCTTGCCTCTCATGCATTCATCCTACACTCACAAAATTGCAGAACTTCTGAACTAGAAGAGACCTTAGGGATCATCTGATCGAACCTGCCCCCCGACCCACCCACCCATTCTGTTTCACAGATGGAGAAACAGTGATATGAAGTGACTGACCAAAGATTACAGCATAGTCAGCCAACCTCAGGAATTAAGACAGAAACACTTAAGAATAATGAGTTTTATTGTATTATTATGCCTCCCATTTACCTAGTGGTTTCTGATGTCCTGAAAGTTGCAGGTGCAGCTGTAGGTTTCTTAAAGATCCATAACAAAGCTACTTTCCGGGAATTAGAACCACGGTAACGTTAGGACTGCTATCAGGGGATAGAGTGCCAGGGTTGGAGTCAGGAAGACTCCTCTTCCTGAGTTCAAATCTGGCCTCAGACATTCACTAGCAGTATGACTCTGGGTAAGTCACTTAACCCTGTTTGCCCCAGTTTCCTTATCCATAAAATGAGCTGGAAAAGGAAATGGTAAACCACTCCAGTGTCTTTGCCAAGAAAACTCCAAATAGGGTTATAAAGGGTCAGACATGACTGAAAACAAATGAAAACAATAACAGGTGCAGAGGGGAATGATGGGACATTCAAACCATGGAGCACATAAAGGACAAAGGTAGACTTCTTCTAGAGAGCAGTCGAATTGTTTAAGGCACAGAAGACAGTCAAATTTGACTGCAGCATAGGCTTCGTGCAAAGTAGAAATGTGAGATAAGGCTGAAATGTAAAGTAATGAAAGTTTGTGGTAGAACCATGACACCCAAAGGAGTCTGAGTTTTGGGCATCTAGGTAACGCAGCAGATAGAGCACTGGGCATGAGTCAGGAAGATCTGAGTTCAAATATGGCCTTATACACTTATTAGCTTAACCCTGTTTGCCTCAGTTTCCTCATCTGTAAAATGAGCTAGAGAAGGAAATGGCAAACCACTCCAGTATCTTTATGAAGAAAACCCCAAAAAGGGTCATGAAAAGTCAGACACAACTGAAACGACTGACAACAACAAACAGGTAGAGCCAAGGCAGTCATTAAAGCTTGGCTCATCTGAACAGGACAAGGCAGGAGCAGGGCAGAGGTAGACCTCTCCTCCTCACTCAGCTGAAAGGTCCATAGAGTTCGCACCTTTCCAAATATAAAAGGGAAAATGAAAATCTGTGACTTTTTTTTTTGCTGAACAGATCAATGACCTTCTTTCATACCATAGCATTTGAATATCAATTTCAATTTTGTACATTTAAAATTTCTCTTTTAAAAATGGTAGATTTAGGGGCAGCTAGGTGGTGCAGTGGATAGAGCACAGACCCTGGAGTCAGGAGGACCTGAGTTCAAATTCGGCCTCAGATACATAACACTCACTAACTGTGTGACTCTGGGCAAGTCACTTAACCCCAACTGCCTCACATTAAAAAAAAAATGGTAGATTGAAAATGTGTTCATTTTTTGACTAGAAAACTGGTTAGCTGATACTCTCCTCTGCTACATTCTCTTCCCAGAAGCTGCTCCAGGGCTAGATTTTCTAGGACATTTCAAATTGTTTTAACCTCAAGTTTGCCCTCTAAGCCCTCCTCTATATGCTGGAGAGATTAGTAAGTTAAAAAAAATTAAAATAAGTGAAACAAACTTTCAAAATTCTTTAAACATCTTTAAGCATCCTGTTCTTGACCAGATGAATCAAGGTCATTGTGATGATGTGGTTCAAATGACTTAAACAAAAATGGCCCTACAGTCATATTGGATTTAGCAAAGATAGCATTTCTACCAAGGAAGGAGGGAATTATGAATTGCTTAGCTTATGTAATAAGGTATTACAGTAATACTTTTCCTATACAGGATGTAAAAATGTCACTATTTTATCTAATTTCCTGCTACTTTTATGAGAAATTTTGTAACATTTCTGCTTTTCTTCTGTTCTCCCTGCAGAAGGAAGTATTAGTTCAGTAGTTCACTTGACTCCAAAGTAACGTAATAGCCTCAATGTACTGCTGGAAGAATAATAGTATGGTGTTATTACTAATGAAAAACACATTTCTCTTATAACCAGGGTTTGTCTTTAATAAAGTTAATTAAAATCAATGGCTAATAATTTGTTTGGATTGTTCTCTATATAGCTACAGAAATACAAGACCTTAATATTTGTCTTCCACTCCCATGTACTATTTAATTCACTTGTGAAGAAAAAACGAATCCGTAGAGTGATGAACTAACAAATGGACTCATCAAGTCTCTTATCTGTGGCCAGAGTGTTTATGGACAAAAACTCTTTTACTGTTATTAGTCATGATAAGAATTTCCTTGTTTTTCCTTATTTCCAGCCTCTGGATATTGAAAATATTATTGTCTTCTCCATATTATTTTGTACCCATAGTTTCATTTTTGCGGTTTCTTTTTTTCTTCACTTTCATCTTTCTCATCTTAGTTGTTTTTACATGTCCTTGGCTAATCTTTAGGTTTATTTTTAGGGTACATATACATAGAATAGAATTCTGAATACTGAAATGCAGAGTATACTGTTTGAATGGAAGGAATACATAATCAATGAGCTTTTTCTACTAAAATATGCCAAGTTATTCCAAAAACTGAATGATCAATGATGCACACTCATACGTAAAATTTTAAAAATGTCAAGTGAAGAAATATGAAAAAAACATTTTAGTTAGAATTAATTAAAAAGTTGTTGAGTGAGACATTCTAACACTGAGGTTTTAGTTGTTACTATAGTCTCAATGTTCTTCTATGAATGACCCAGAAATATCACTTTTTATAGACAGAAAAACTTTTTGGTGCTTCCTGTGTATTTATAAAGGCAAGACCTGGCGTTTCTAATGAATGCTGTTAGATGCTCATTTTTACTGAGGCCTTTGAAGGCAGCTTAAATTTTAGCCAGTGGCTATATAGGCCACAATCTGAAAGAGACACACTCAACTGAAATAAGCTTTCATAGATAATTCAATACCTCCAAGATAGCTATCCTCCTTAATATTTCAGAAATCTACAATTTCATTGGAGTTGAAACTCCCTCCATTGGTGAGATCACTAACCTTCTAGGCCTTGGAAGATGAGGGGTCTACATAAGTTACAGTGGTTAAAAAAAAATCCTGTAACATCACTTTATAACCAACATTCTGATGATGTCTCTTCAAACTTAGCTAAGTCTTCAGAAGTCTCTGGACATCACACCTCTCATCCAGTCTAGAACATATACTCAAACCTTTTCCAGCTTGCGAATTGCCAGAACTCACAACTCTGTGAGCAGAGCCTTCAAGAACATCAAATTAAAGAATTATAGAATTTCAGACTTGGAAAGTATCTGAGATAAGAGATCATCTAGTCTAGCTTCCTTCTAAAACATAGCAGACAAATGGGCACTTACCTTCCATTTTTAAACCTCAAATGAAGGGAAACCTACTATCTCCCAATATAGTACATTCTATTTTGGGAGGGTTTATTCTAGCTCTAAATCCATATGTCTATGAGGACATACTGATGTTTCAGATGTAAATTTTAGTGGAGAACACTTTCAGTTGGGAAAAAAATCATGAAAGTTAAAAAAAAACCACCTCAAATTAATTGACAAGCACTTACATAACATTGCACACCCAAACACATCACCCATTATTATTACAAATTAATATGAGAGAGCCAATTATTCCAGATTTTTACAAAGGATACTGGCACAAAATTTTCATTGGATTTCCCTATATCCCCAAATTTTTCCAATCCTTCAAGAGAGGGCAAAGAGTCTTTTCTAAAGACTTCTTTTTATGTTATGTTTGCCCTAAAAGGCAATCGTTTCCAACAGAGTAGAATTGTAAGCAATGGCAAATCTCCAGTAACTCTTCTCTGGTGATTTCATAAGAGCTATCCATATGGACAGGAAATTCACTGGCAAGAAAACACAGGTAAAAAGGAATTATTTTGCTGCTGGCACATGCCTTTGTATAACTTGTATTGTCCCCATTATAGTATATGTCATTAAAGAGAACTGGAATATGGTCACAGAGTAAATAGGCAATAAATATGTTCCCTCTCTAATATTAAAAAGCCATAGTGCTAAGCCAGCAGTTGAATCTAGCTCAAATGGGCATTTACAAAAATTATTTATTATTTATTATGAAAAACTATGAATCAACACCATGAAAAATAAATAAAATTTTTGTCCAAATGTTTGCTCCCACAAGCAGAACTGAATCTTACTGCTACAATGTACTAGATGATGTCAAATCATCTTTATTGTTGAATCATATGACCTAATATCTATAGGAAGTATGACCTACTATAAAGTCTCTCTACTTCAGACTTGTAGTGACATCCTCCAAATAAGTGAAACCCATGGAATTCCCTTTTATGTCAAACATAGGCTCATCTTCATCAATTATTTCATTAGATCAGCAAACCAGGTATCTCTGTGTATCCTATCCCAAACATGTACTGGCTCTCTGACCCTTGGCAAGTCATCTAACCATTCAGTGCTCTAGATAATTCTCTAAGTTTCCTTTCTTGCAGTGAAGGTACCAATCTGCATCCCTGGAGGGAGGTTCCTCACTGGGGAGTTCTTTTTATTAATAAAATCATGTGTCCAGCCGGTCCCTCTCCCTCTCCTTACCAGCCAAATGTCAAAGTTAGATTTAATTTAAATCAATTCCATAAACATTTACTAAGAAATCATTCCAGAATCCACACGTGAAGAAAATATTATCTTAACAGTGACTGTTACAGTAAGAAAGAAGATGGTACTCAAAGTTCCCAAAACATCTCCATCTTCTTTTTTCCTCTTTTTAGAAATATAATAATAATGATAATGGTAATAGCTTACATTTACATAGTGCTTTAAGGTTTTGAAAAGTATCTCATTTAATCCAGGAAACAACAGGGTATCTAGGTGCCACACTA
Source organism: Vombatus ursinus (assembly GCF_900497805.2). Lineage (NCBI taxonomy): Eukaryota > Metazoa > Chordata > Mammalia > Diprotodontia > Vombatidae > Vombatus > Vombatus ursinus. The sequence continues at coordinate 7,575,410 of NW_020955033.1, forward strand.
GCTCTTTGATCCTGGGCAAGTCACCTAACCCTGTTTGCCTTAGTTTCTTTGTCTGCAAAATGAGTTGGAGAAGGAAATGCTCTAGAAGATACGCTAGTATCTTTGCCAAGAAAACCCCAAATAGGGTTATGAAGAGTCAGACATGACTAAAACAGCTGAATGACAACCAGGAAAGCTCACTTATCCAACTCCTATTTGTCTGGCTCTCCAGTTAATCTCAACTGTTAAGCTATACTGACTTTTACAGCAGCACCTCTCCAGGCCCTCTCATTTGTACAAAATCTATGACTGGTTTGTGCAATTCCGGTTTCATGAAACCTGGCTCCATAAGAACAGAAGAACCCTCCTCCTTAATCCATCCTTCACCCCCACTGTCATATAATCTTCCCTACATTCACACTTCTGTGATCATGGCACTGTCCTGAGCAATAAACTACAATGCCCTGCCCCCTCCTTTCTACTAACTAAATTACAAATTCCTTATCTTTAATCTTATTATCAACCTTCCTTTCTAGTCTTATCTCAAACAACCATTCTCCTTCACTTGCTCATTGTTTTTAGCCAAACTACACTACTCATTCCCTCATATTCATCCTTCCCTATTCAGTCCCCCTGTTTTTGCTCAGATCAGTTAGCACTATTCCACCTACAGACTCCTTCCACCTCTGCCTATTGAAATCCTTTCCTTCCTTCAAGGCACAACACAGGTGTACCTTCTTCTTTGATGTCCTCTCTGATTCCTGTCACCCTACCCTCCAGGTGCTCTCTTCCTCTTTTCTCACACTACATTGTCTGAAATGCCCCTTTGCCACTGACTTCCAGCAGAACACTGAGGCTGTTATATTACCTTGGAGTCCAGTGAACTACTGAATTAATACTTCTAATCTCAAGGAACACACATATTTGTGCATAAGTCTTTTACCCATTATTAAACCTCCCCGTGGGCAAGAATTGTGCTATACTTAATCTCTTTAGCACCTATCATAGATATTTGAAAAGTTTAGATATATTAAAAATGTAAAATGAATTGGGAAACTAAGCAATATATACATAGATAGATCAGTTTCCAACAGCACCATGGGAAAAGAATTTCAAAATGTATATATTAAGGTGGATTATGAAACTTCATATAGAAGAAATTATATTTTGTTACAACTACTATTAAATTGAAACATCTTTACATGGGAACAGGGCTAAAGAGAACCCCCATGTTGTAGCTTATTAGTTAGATGTACTATATATAAATATACAATTTTAGTGCTAGAAGACCTTAGAATTAATCTAACACAATCCCTTATTTCACAGTCAAGAAAACTGATTTGAAAGGTAAAAATGGACCTAGAATCCAGGTCTCTAAAACCCTGATGTTTTTTTTCTCATGTAGGAGAAAGGTCCTTCTGGATTGTTCTTTTTTCCCCCTAAATCCACAATCAATTTGTATACATGGAGTTGTACCATAGTGGGATTTCTGGTTGATTGGTTCCTATATGAAGAGAAAAAAAGAGCTTATCAAAATCTCTTCAAAACCCACGATTCTATGAAGTACCAATAATGTTTGCATCAGAAATTTTCATTTCAATTCAGAGTAAATGTGACATGAAATTAAAGCATGTGGACAGGAGAAATCCTCCACAATACCAGTTCAAAAATTCTTTATCTAGTACACATGGGTGGTTACGGTGGTGCTTAGGGCGAAACAGAGTCCCAGAAAAGTGGGGGAGAGGAGGGGAGAGAGTGACCTGAAAGGCCAGACATTCAGCTTCTTTTCCAATTCACGTAGAGATAGATGATTACTGCCGAACCTTGGGAGGTCATAGGACTTTGCTGTTCTTCAAATCTTCAAATGGTAAAATGAAGATATTACTCCTAACAATTCATCATTTTCAATGGCATTTCCATATACCACAGATCCTCCAACTTTATTTTCCCCGAGAAACTTTATCCAGAGCTGCTAACAAGTAGTCAAATAGACTGACTTAAGTTTCTCCTCCTAGCTTGGCCTGTCTGGTAGAGGTCCGAACAATGAGCAAAATGGCCAAAAGGTAGGTAGGCTGTGGGAGGGAAAAGGAAGGTCTTAATAATCTACAAAATAGATAATTAACTATTGAATAAGGTCAAGTTGGCTATACCCATCCCTTTCCTGCCTCCACAGTGATATCTGTGAAGTGTAATGATGTGCATAAATTACTTTGAGTTTCTTGAAATATGAGCACCACTGAAGTACCAACTATAAGTATTATTAGCTACTCTATGAGAGGACATTTAAAACAGAAAGCAATTTAACAAATCCTCATTAAGCTATGCTATTGAAATCTTACACTGATATCACAGAGCACTTTTCAAGCTCTCTCATGTCCTGTCTTTTTGCCAATTTCTGCCCTCAGATATGCATACATGGCTCATCTTGATTTCCATTTAAAGACGTGAACATCTCACTGGCTTTTCTGACTAGTTGCTACTTGTAAGGGAAGATCTGCCAGTATGTAAGGAAGATGCAGTCAGCTGAAATTTTCTAGATACAACAGTTTAAATGGTTTGTGACTACACTGGAAACTATACACACACACACATATATATAAACATATGCATATCTATATGCATACACATACATGTATGTCATTTTAATTATTGATAACAACATAAGCCCCACCACCATTGTGCATTTCTTCTCTCTACCATCCAGTTCAAAATTACTTTGTCATGGTTTACATTTGGCTGATTTTTGCTTTAATAAATGTTCAGAACCAAAAGGGTTTAAGATCTCGTCCCCTGATGTAAAGTGTGGAGAAGAAACATCAAATTAAAAGGAGAAAGATACTGACTACCCCTTTGGCCAGTTTATATTTGGCAACTGGATAAAGCAAATATTTCCCATTCCTTTGCAAGTAAGGGAGGAAAAACATCCAACTAAGGGGATTAGAAAAAATCATTCCCTTAGACCCCCACAGACATACTTCGTGAACCCAGAAGGAAACATGCAGGTCCAAAGTACCGGGGGATAGAAAGAGATGCCCTCATTCACTGGCCACTGAAATGTAACAATCTCCTTCCACTTCAAGAAAATTGAAGGTCAGGCACATTTTGTAATCCTGGCCTTCATCCCCCATGGCAGGAGTGCAGGCCATAGTGCTAAGGAACTTGGTTTACCGGAATTTTAAAAGCCCCGACACCTACTGTATGAAATAATGCATCAGTTTTGGCACCATCAGTATAGACAACAGCTTGCTTCCAACTTGGCTGCAGATAATGAAATTAGCTCCCGAATTACCATAAAGTGGAACAAGTAAACACAAAAGCAGGAGCTACTTTTTTTATGCCCCTCTGTAACTTCTATGGCTTTTTAGCTATGTAGATTCAAAGCAATGCTTCTGTTTTTCTAAGTCACTATTTTGACCTCAAACAGATAAAGAACATTAAATGACAACATTCAGCAAAAGAGTGACTCTGTTCTTCCCCAGTCCACTCTGTTTACATTAGGAAATCTACCCAGGGATTGAGGAGAGGAGGAAGGGGGGAGGAAGGGGGAGCGGGGGGGATGGTGGGGCGCCTGGGGGTGGGGGTGTGGGCGGGGGGGGGGGGGGGGGGGGGCGCCTGCCTTTCATCGGCTGCTCTTTCGGTTCCACTGGCTCCGTCCAAGGCTGGCCCCTGTTTCTCAGTAAGCTTACTCCACTCCAGATGTGCGGCGGCTCCAGAGTGGCTGCCATGTACAGTAAATCGGCATCTAAGGACTCGTCAATCTGTGGGGTAGAGCAATTGTGGTCTCACCAGGCCGCCCCACTGGCACAAACAGAAATGTGTGCTGCTTGGGGGCAGGGGCGGGAGGGGGACGGTGGGCGCAAGTGGAAAGGGGTGATGTGTGGGGCGGGCAGAGAGGCAGCCAGGGAGGGGGGAGAGATGGAATGGGGGTGGGTAAAGGGGTGAAAGGTGTTAGTTCCCCATAGAAGTGGGGGAGGGAAGAGCACTAATGACCAACCAGGGAAATGTCCTTAATACGTTTGTAAATTTTCTTGTAAATGTTTTACACTTTAAAAGAAAGGGGAATGCTGTATATCATTTAGAAATGTTGGCTGTCTATAGGTCCCTGTGGATATTACTGGGTTAGGACGGCTTGTAACCAGAGCAAGAGAAACATAAAATAGCTGGGAAAACACTGCCAATTAGTCATTACATGTAGATTGTAAAAACAAGAGAAAGAGAAAAAGAGGGGCAGAGAAGGGGGTGGGGGGTAGAGAGATAAAATGCCCCAGGAAAGAAAATTAAAAGAAACTGGATCTGTGTGCTGTGGAATGGAATAGGGAAGCCGAGGAAAGCTGGGGATCTTCTCTTCAGAAAGGCGACCTGCAAACCAGCAAGTTCCCTCCTCTGCAATCCTGTAGGATTTCCTGCTATTTCGCAAGCTCTACCTATTTGCTGTGACTGTAAGACACAAGCTGTTTCAGTCAGCAGGCAGTGTGCTTTGGAGCAGAACCCAATTGTGCAGAATCCAAGTTAGATATTTATTTCGTATAGCCTGCCGCCTACACAGTTGTTGCTAGCTGAGTTGTAATAAAAAGAATAAGACAGGAACCATTTTTTTTTTGAGAATAACAAGTTCAGACCAGCCACCCTGCTTCAAGCTGACCATGGCTATGATTGCTTTAAAAAAAATGTTTTTAATTTTACAGTAATTGTAATGATTGAAATAACTTTTTCCTTCCTGATGTCAAATTCAAGGATGTAAGAAAATTTAACTTCTAGAGCACTAAGCTAAGAAGGGTCTGAGCCATCCAAGTGACTCAGTCCTAGTCATTCCTAAATAGTTTGATTCACAAGTAAGTTGACCCAATTAAAACGTGAATGGAACTGAGAAGGTGAGCACTTGCATAAATGTCAAGAGATGTGATGCATCCTTCTATTAAAGCTACAGGCAGAGATCCAAGAGAGGCAAAGTTGTTACTAGATTATTTTGCAAGGAAAGATGTTTCATATCCCATCGGTCACCCAAAAGCAGGGAGTAAGGGGAAAGGTTGCTGGGGCAGGAGGGAGAGAAGAAAAGCTTATCTAAGCAGAGTTGAAAAAGACTACCATCCCTTCCTATTCAGCATGCCTTTTGCCCATAGGAACCACAAAGATCTCAGTTCCAGCCTTCTCTGAGTCATGAGTATGGCCACATGTTGCCTCATATCCAACCACTGGAAGGGATATTACTCTGTTAATCAACTAGTGTCCATTTTGGTCTCTGGCCACAAGTAAGCAGATGCACAACACAGCTCTTCCAATGCAAAATATCTTGCATAATATCTGTTTCAAGAATAATTATATGGACAAATTATCTTGGCTTTTAGCAATAGATTTTAAAAGTCTAGTAGCAAGATCTAAAAAAATGATTAAACCACAAACACTACTTTTAAATAACATTAAGCTAAACAAGAGAGGAAAAATTAAATTGGAGGCAGAAAGTCCATACTATACTTCCTCAGCTGGGAGCATATCCACAGAGTATGTAGATAAATGTTCCTAGTGATCACTTCTGAAAATAGAGGGAAATGTCTTATTTTTGATGAGGGGCACCCTCTAGGGAAGGAAGCTGAAATTGGAATCATGGGATTTAGAGCTAGAAGGAATCTTAGCTTCTAAGATCTTTCTAGTTCAGTCATTGTTCACCTTTTTGTGGTATCATGGACCCACTTTATTGTCTCATGAAGTCAATGGACCCCCTCTTAACATCATGCTTTTAAATACACAAAATACAAGGTGTTCTAAAAAATCTTAGTGTAGCTTTAAAGCCATTAGAGCTTAAATTAGAGCTGTAAGCTTTGGACACATGCTGTACATAGGATTACAAAAGAAATCAATTAATTATATTGAAATAAAGATATAATTTTCCCATCCACATTCACAGACCCCCTGAAGTATATCCATAGGATCTCAGGTTAAAAGCCTGAACTAGTTTAACCCACTTATTTTATAGATGAGGAAAATTAGTCCCAAATAGATTAATGCCATATCCAAGCTAAAACAAATAGTAAGATAGGATTTTAACCCAGGATCTCTTGATTCCAAATCTCCTGTACTTTACACCACACCTCATAAAAAATTGCTCTAGAATTGGAAAGGACACTAGCAGTAATCTAGTTCAATCTAATTCAGTTCTCTTCTTTGAGAAAAGTTAGGCTTAGAAAGGTTAAATAACTCACAGCAAGTAAGTAACAGAAAAGGATTTGATCGTAGGTCCATTGACTCAAAATCCAGTTCTCTTTCCATTATATCATTTTATCTTGTTGCTTCTTACCTGTTCATTACCACTACAGTGAACATTATTTATTTCAAATGATGTTTGTTGGGAAGACTTGAACCTCCTTGAAAGTAGGAACCATACCTTGTATCTCTATTTTTCTCTCCCATTCTAATACTTCACACAAAGTGGTCATTTAAATATATTGATAGATTGAAATAGAAATTCCTCTTTTTCATTCTAAAACTGTAAAAGATGTCCAATTAGTGTAGGACAACCTAGAGATAGCTAGAGATTCCTTTCTAGTCAATAATACATTCCCCAGACTTTTCTCTCCGTGTACCCTCCCCAAAAGTACGGAACTAAACTCTTCTTCCTTTATGGAACATTATTTAGAGTGCTGGACTTGGAATCAGAAAGACCTGAATTTCAATTAAGTTTCTTACATTTACCAGTCATGGAAACATCACTTAAGCTTTCTGAAACCCAATTTCCTCATCTATAAAAATGGTACCTACTTCACAGGTTTCTTTTGGATATCAAAAACAATTATGCATTTGAAATTCTTTGAAAACTTTAAGGTGCTTTACAAATGTCAGTTATTACTATTATTGTTGGCCTCTGTGGCACTTCTGTCTTGGCATGTACTTGGTGTCTCTAATTTTTTTTCTCTTTCTTAGATGGCTCATTGTCTTCCTTCCTCCCTCTTGTAATGAATATTCTCTGAGATTCAGCCCTTAGTCCTCTGCTATTTTTCTCTCTGTACTGTCTCCTTGAGAATTCTTATCTATTCTTACAACTTCAACTATCATCTCTATGTGAATGATTTCCAAATACAAATCTCCAGGCCCAATCTATCTCCTGAATTCCAACTGCCTACAATATTTTCACTTGAATATGCCTTTATCCCTTCAAATTCAACATTTAAAAGCAAACTTGTCATTTTTTTTCTACTGTGTCCTATCTCCTTCCCTCCCCCCCAAAAAAAAGTTTTGAGAGAAAGACTGATTGATCTAGTGGCTAATGGTTCCTAAGAAATATGAAAACAAATATGTGTAAATACTACACAGGCAATTTAGGGGTACACTATCTTATAGAAGAGCTAGGAAGGGCCTTCAAGGTCATTTTACAGGCTAGGAAACTAAAGTCCGGAGAAACAGTGACTTGCCTAAGATTATAGAGTCAGCATTCAAAACCAAGTCTTCTGCCTCTAAACTTAGTAGTTTTTCCACTATATACTACCCTGATCTTCCTGGAAATGTAACCCAGATGAGACAAAAAGCCTAACTGTATTTATTAAACTTGTTGACCTCCCTCTAATTACTCAAGAGATAATAACAGAAAAAAGAGTTGGGGAAAAAATACCTGTGAATGGCTTCAGATAACTGTATACTGATGCAAGTCTCCAATATGTGAACTTGGATCTATGAACATTCAGAGCTGTTTACACATTAAGCAGGAGTATGGAGCAACAGATAATTAAATTCTAACACATAGAGTAAATGTTACCTCATGGGTATCACTGACAGTAGTGGGATGAGACTCACAACTGGAATATGGCAATGGAGAGCTTGAAAACAAATAGATGTTATAGAAAGAGAAGTACAATGGTACTGCAGATCTCTGAAAATGCATGGGATTTTGATGGAGAGCACTAAGGTGAGGATAAAAGGAGAGAGAAAGTGTTCTGTCATGGAAATATGCTACAACCACCCAACAAATTGAAAGAAATGGATGATGAATTTCTGACACAGACCTTATTACAGTGACAGGGTACTTCATCTGTTTGAAGTCTATTGGAGTTCTCTTTCTCCTAAATTGCAAGCCATCTGATAAGTACTAAGCTTACATTGTTAATGAATCAATCTTTAAGGAGCAAAATGATGCAAAGGAAGGAATTGGTCTTCAATACCTAATTCTGAAGAACAGGCAAGAAATGATTGGTAAAATTAAAATGAGAGTAACTTTGGATCAAAATAATCATGTCCCTTTTTAATTTATGATAGCTATGGAGAGGAACTGTAGGTATAATTAAATATAGAATTTATACTTCAGTGAAATGCATTACTGAAAGTTCAGAGAAGAGAGATGAATTATTCTGTAGCCTAACAGGACGAAAACTCAAGTAGAGTGGGAGATTCAAGAATGAAAATCTAGCAGTTCAATTTTGGATGATAAAATCCAATGGTCCCCTGTAAAATCTTTTTCTTTTGGCTTTTAGAGTGCTTCACAACCTGACCCCAGCCTATCTTTTCAGCCTCATTATATACTGCTATTCTTTCCTTATTTTATGATCTAGCTAAACAGGATTGCTCGATGTTTCTCACCCAGAACTTTCCAACTCTCATCTCTATCTTTGCACTGGCTGAACCTTTCCCTCATGCCTGGAATACTCTCCCTCCTCACCTTGACCTCATTGAACTCCATTCAGGGTGATGGCTGACCTGTCATCCTTCAGGATTCAGATCATACATCAGCTTCTACATGGATCTTTTTGTGAGTTCACCCCACCCCCACCCCCACAATTGATAGTACCCTCCCTAAACTACCTTGTGTTTATTTTTAATTTATTCTGTACATATTTATATGTGTGTCCCCTCTAACTGGATATAAGCTCTTTGAGAGCAAGGGGTGTTCCATTTTTGTCTTTGTATACCCAGCACCTAGCACCTGGCACATAATAAGAGTCATGTTTAAAAAGAGATTGATTTGGCTCTGTGATGAAGTCAGATTTTAAAAAGACATGTACAAAAGATGAAAACAGAGGAGGTAGGTGCTTACTTCTATACTTCAAAGAATTTCATCAATTCAAATACTGAATGCTATAGGTTGATTAGAATTTATCTATACCTTCTCATCCTGTGTAATTCTTTTGTATTATCTTTCATAAAACCTATAATGCACTGAAAGCCTTCCTCTTGTTCTTTTAATTTCTGGGCAGGTAAGCAAGGGTAAATATAAATCAGTGCCACATGATGTATAAGAACAGTGCCAGAAAGCCTAAGGTCTAGAATAAGCAGACTAGAAAAAATACTAAGGCAACAACAATGTAGCAAGGTCAGGGGAGGGGCTTGTGATTGACCACACTGCCCTATAAATCATCCCTCAAAATATTACTTGACTCATTCCTGTGTTTGATCTTATCATCCCGTAGTCTGGGGACAATCCCAGAGTTTATTTGGATATTACCTCATTAATTAATAAAATTTCAATGTATCTTTCAATTAACTGACTGATCTCAGAACCCCTTTCTCAGTTCATTTTAATTATATATGTGTATATATAATTTATTTCCATTTTATAATTATATATAATATTTATTTTATGAATTAGAGAACTCTCCTTTCCCAGTGGTAGTTTCTCATATCTCTACATATCAAATCCTTTAATTTCCTAGGATTAAAATTTTTTTAATATCTTAATGTGCAATTTGTTAATAATGAGATCAATAATAAAGACAGAATTATTTACAATACTTCAACTGTGACAAAGTTCAGACCCTCAATGTGTAATGGCTGATAATTTCTCTTCATTATGAGAATACAGTCCCACACCATTTAGTTCACCCACAAAGGTCTTTTCTCAAGAATTCTCTTCATCTTCTTTGCAAGATTAAAATCAAAGCCATTCCATCAATAATGAAGGCTCTCAATCATTTTTCTTTCTCTATTTTCTAGCTTCTCTCAAACTGTCAGTCTCTTTTCAGACTCATCTCTCCTAATATTCACTTTGTAATGTTTCTTCACAAAATAATAATTAAGAAAGTTCAAACAAAAAAAAAACCTTTCTATCTTGTCCATAGTTCATTTTATAGATTTTCACATTTCAAAGATAAAAACATATGCTCTTCTTGACTCCGTTAGAGAGAAACAACTTACTTATAACTGACAATTATAACCATAACTCCTGGATTTTATGATCTTAAAGAGACAAGAAAAGTTTCTGTAGCTTCCATGGGAGACACTTTTGAAAAAGGGGTTATTACAACAACAAAAAGAAGTTTTTAAGGCTTTGTCCAAGGCAAGAAAAATAAGGAAAGAATAATCCTGCTGTTTAATATGCATGTCATGACATTAACTGACAATAGAGAAAAAATATTTTATTTCCATTATGCTTCTATAACTACAGGAGCCCCCACAAACATGGTATATGTGTCAATGTGGGTGGTTCCCCACTTAAAGGATTTTCTTTCCCTTTCAGCAAGTTTAATGGGTGGGCACCTAATGTATTGCATAATCACCCCCTCCAGGTTGCTGGTCCTGCCTGGGCTTTTGCATTAATAGGTTTATCTGAATTAGGTCTGGGGATATGCCTATGTAGACACACTTATGTGTGTGTATACAATCATATTTGCATCTATACATATATAGATATATAAATATATTGTGTGTTTATGTATCTATACACACCCCTATATATACATATATATGTGTACTTACATGTCTATATACACCATATATGTGTGTGTGTATATGTCTAAATCCTTTATCCATTTTGACATTCTCCTGATATTCAGTGTGAGGTGTTGTCTATGTCTAGTTTCTGCAAAACTGCTTTCATATTCTCAGCAATTTTTGTCAAGTGGTGAGTTCTTACACCCTGAAAGCTTGGATCTTTGGGTTTATCAAACACTAGATTATTATGGTCTTTAACTATTGGTTATTGTATACCTAATCTATTCCACTGATTTACCAATCTATTTCTTATATCAAATTGTCTTTTTATGATTTCTGCTGTGTAATGTAGTTTGAAATCTGGAACTACTAGTGTGCACCTTCCTTCATTTTTTTTCACTGATTCCCTTGATGTTCTAGACTTTTTGTTCTTCCAGATGAATTATGTTACTACTTTATCTAACTCTAAGAAATGATTCTTCAGAAGTGTGATTTGTATGGCACTGAATAAGTAAGTTAACCTAGTAGAATTGTCATTTTATTACATTGGCTTGGCCTACCTATGAACAATTACTATTTCTTCAGTTCTTTAGATCTATCTTTATTTGCATGAAAACTGTTTTGTAATTGTGTACATATAATCCCTGGGTTTGTCTTGACAGGTAGATTCCCAAGTATTTTATATTGTCTACAGTTATTTTAAATGGAATTTCTCTTTCTATCTCTTCCTGCTGGGTTTTGTTGCTAGTATATAGAAATTCTAGTGATTTATGTGGCTTTATTTTGTATCCTGCAACTTTCATGAAGTTATTAATTCAACTAATTTTTTGGTTGATTCTCTAGGATTCTCTAAATATACAATCATATCATCTGCAAGAAGTGATAGTTTTGTTTCCTCATTGCTTATTCTAATTTCTTCCATTTCTTTTCCTTTTCTTATTGCTATAGCTAACATTTCTAATACAATATTGAATAATAGTGGTGATAATGGACATCCTTGCTTCATGCCTGATCAGACTTCAGTTTATCCCTATTACAGAGTTACTTAAGATTTTAAGAAAGGCTCTATTGAATCCTATGCTTTCTAGTGTTTTTAATAGGAATGGTGTTGCATTTTTTCAAAGGCTTTTTCTTCCTCTGTTGATATAATCACATGATTTTTGTTGTTATTGATATGGTCAATTATGCTGATAGTTTTTCTAATATTTAACCCGTCCTGCATTCCTGGTATAAATCCTATCTGTTCATATTGTGTGATATTTATGATATATTGCTGTAATCTCCTTGCTAGTATTTTATGTAAAAATTTTCCACTGATTTTCATTAAAGAAATTGGTCTCTAGTTTTTTTTCTCTGTTTGTGCTCTCTCTGGTATAGGTAGCAAGACCATATTTGTGTCATAAAGTGAATTTGATAGGACCTTCTTTTTAAAATTTTCACATTAATCATGTTGTAAAGAAGATTTAGAACCAATGGGAGGAACCACAAGAAAGAAGAAACAAAACAACAATAAAAGAGTAAATAGCATGCTTCGATTTGCATTCAGACTCCATAGCTCTTTCTCTGGATGTGGAAAGCATTTTCCACATGAATCTTTTGGAGTTGTCTTAGATCTTGGTATTGCTGAGAAGAAGCAAGTCTATCAAAGTTAGTCATCATACAATGTAGCTATTTATGTGTACAGTGTTCTCCTGGTTCTACTTACTTCACTCAGTATCAGTTCATATAAGTCTTTCCAGGTTTTTCTAAAGTCCATCTGCTCATCATTTTTTATAGCACAATAGTATGCCATTATAGTCATACACCACTTGTTCAGCATTTCCCCAATCAATGGACATCCCCTCACTTTCCAATTCTTGGCCACCACAAAAAGAACTACTATAAATATTTTTGTACATGTGGGTCCTTTTCTATTTTTATGGTATCTTTGGGATATAGATCTAGATTTGATATTGCTGGGTCAAAGAGGATGCACAGTTTTATAGCCCTTTGGATATAATTTCAAATTGTTCTCCAGAATGGTTGGATCAGTTCACAACTCCACCAATACTTCCAATTTTCCCAATCTTCTCCAACATTTATCACTTTCCTGTTTTGTCATGTTAGCCAATCTGATAGATGTGATATGGTACCTCAGAGTTGCTTTGATCTGAACTTCTCTAATCAATAGCAATTTAGAGCATTTTTTCATATGACTATAGATAGCTTTAATTTCTACATCTGAAAACTGCCTGTTCATATCCTTTGACTATTTATCAATTAGGGAATGACTTGTATTCTTATAAATTTGACTCAATTCTCCATATATTTTAGAAATGAGGCCTTTATCAGGGACACTGGATGTAAAAAATGTTTCCCAGCTTTCTGCTTCCCTTCTAATCTTGGTTGCATTGGCATTGTTTATGCAAAAATTTTTCAATTTAATATAATCAAAGTCATTCATTTTGCACTTCATAATGTTCTCTGTCTCTTGTTTGGTCATAAATTCTTCCCTTCTCCATCAGTCAGACAGTTAAACTCTTTCTTGCTCTCCTAGTTTGCTTATAGCATCAGCCTTTGTATCTAAATCCTGTAAGATATTGGTCTATGGGGGCACCTAGGTGGCGCAGTGGATAGAGATCTGGCCTTGGAGTCAGGAGGACCTGAGTTCAAATACAGCCTCAGACATATAACACTTACTCGCTGTGTGACTCTGGGCAAGTCACTTAACCCCAATTGCCTCACGAAAAAAAAAAAAAAGATATTGGTCTATTCCTAGTTTCTGACATGCTGTTTTCCAGTTTTCCCAGCAGTTTTTGTTAAATAGTGAGTTCTTATCCCAAAAACTGGAGTCTTTGGGTTTATCAAACAAGAGATTACTATAGTCATTGACCATCATATCTTGTGTACCTAACCTATTCTACTGATCCACCGCTCTATTTCTTAGCCAGTGCCAAGTGGTTTTGATGATTGCTGCTTTATAATACAATTTAAGATCTGGTATGGTTAGGCCACCTTCCGTTGCATTTCTTTTCATTAATTCCTTTGATGTTCTGGACCTTTTGTTCTTCTAGATGAACTTTGTTATTATTTTTTCTAGCTCAATAAAATAATTTTTGGTAGTTTGATTGGTATGGCACTGAATAAGTAAATTAATTTAGGTAGAATTGTCATTTTTACTATATTAGCTTGACCTACCCATGAGCAACTGATATCTTTGCAATTATTTAGACCTGACTTTATTTGTGTGAAAAGTGTTTTGTAATTGTGCTCATGTAATTCCTGAGTTTATTTTAGCAGGTAGACTCCTAAATATTTTATAATGTCTAGAGTAACTTTAAATGGAATTTCTCCTTCTGTATCTTGCTGTTGGGTTTTGTTAGTAATATGTAGAAATATCAATGATTTATGTGGGTTTATTTTATATACTGAAATTTTGCTAAATTTGTTTATTATTTAAAGTAGATTTTTACTTTATTCTCTAGGATTCTCTAAGTATACCATCATATCATCTGCAAAGAGTGATGGCTTTGTTTCTTCTTTGCCTATTCTAATTCCTTCAATTTCTTTTTCTTCTCTTATTGCTAAAGCTAATGTTTCTAGTACAATATTGAATAACAGTGTTGATAATGGACATTCTTGTTTCACCCCAATCTTACTGGAAATGCCTCTAGCTTATCCCCATTAGATATAATGCTTGATGATGGTTTTAGATAGATGCTACCTATCATTTTAAGGAAGACTCCATTTATTCCTATGCTCTCTAGTGGTTTTAATAGGAATGGGTATTGTATTTTGTCAAAAGCTTTTTCCACATTTATTGAGATAATCATATGATTTCTGTTAGTTTTGTTGTTGATGAGGTCAATTATGCTAATAGTTTTCCTAATATTGATCTAGCCCTGCATTCCTGGCATAAATCCTACCCAATCATAGTGTATTATCTTCAAGATAAGTTGCTGTAATCCTTTTACTAACATTTTATTTAAATTTTTTGCATCTATATTCATTAGGGAAATTGGTCTACAATTTTCTTTCTCTGTTTTGGCTCTTCCCAGTTTAGGTATCAGCACCATATTTGTATCATAAAAAGAACTTGGTAGGACTCTTTTTTCACCTATTTTTCCAAATAGTTTATAGAGTATTGGAATTAATTGTTCCTTAAATGTTTGACAGAATTCACTTACAAATCCATCTGACTCTGGAGATTTTTTTCTTAGGGAGTTTATTGATGACTTGTTCAATTTCCTTTTCAGAGATGGTGTTATTTAAGTATTTTATATTCTCTTCTGTTAATCTGGGTAATTTATATTTTTGTAAATATTCATCCATTTCACTAAGATTGTCAAACTTATTGGCATACAGTTGGACAAAATAGCTCCTAATTATTGTTTTAATTTCCCTTTCATTGGTGGTAAATTCACTCTTTTCATTTTTGATACTAGTAATTTGGTTTTCTTCTTTCTTTTTTTAATCAAATTAACCAAAGGTTTATCAATTTTATTGTTTTTTTTTCATAAAACTGGCTCTTAGTTTTATTTATTAGCTCAATAGCTTTCTTAATTTCAATTTTATTAATCTCTCCTTTGATTTTCAGAATTTCTAATTTGGTATTTAATTGGGGCTTTTTAATTTGTTTTTTTGCTAGCTTTTTTAGTTGCATGCCCAATTCATTGATTTCTTCTTTCTTTATTTATTAATGTAAGCATTGGGAGATATAAAACTTCCCCTAAGAACCACTTTTGCTGCATCCCATAAGTTTTGGTATGTTTTCTCATTATTATCACTCTTTTGGATGAAGTTATTGATTGTTTCTGTGATTTGATGTTTAACCCACTCATTCTTTGGGATTAGATTATTTAGTTTCCAATTAATTTTTAGTCTATCTTTCCATGGCCCTTTATTACATGTAATTTTTATTCATTATATCATGATCTGAAAAGGATGCATTTAATATTTCTGCCTTTATGCATTGGATTGTGAGGTTTTTATGCCCTAATATGTGGTCAATTTTTGTGTAGGTGCTATGTACTGCTAAGAAAAAATTATATTCCTTTTTATCCCTATTCAATGTTCTCCAGAGTTCTACCATATCTAACTTTTCTAAAATTCTATTCACCTCTATCCACTTCTTTCTTGTTTATTTTATGGTTAGATTTATCTAGTTCTGAGAGGAGGAGGTTGAGGTCCCCCACTAGTATAGTTTTGTTATTTATATCTTCCTGCAACTCCCTTAACTTCTCCTCTAAGAATCTGGATGCTATACCACTTGGTGCATATATGTTTAGTAATGATATTACTTCATTGTCTATAGCGCCTTTTAGCAGGATGTAGTTTCCTTCCTTATCTCTTTTGATTAGATCTATTTTTGCTTTTGCTTTGTCTGAGATCAGGATTTCTATCCTTGCTTTTTTTACTTCAGCTGAAGCATTATATATTCTGCTCCAGCCTTTTACCTTTACTCTGTATGTCCCTCTGCTTCAAAGGTGTTTCTTGTAAACCACATATTATATGATTACAGTGTTTAATCCACTCTGCTATCTGTTTCCATTTTATGGGAGAGTTCATCCCATTCACATTCATAGTTATGATTACTATCTGTGTCTTTCTTTCCATCCTATCCCTCTCCCTATTTATGCTTTTCTCTCTCCTTTCTTCTTTTCCCTTCTCAATAGGATTTTGCTTTTGACCACTGCCTCCCTTAATCTGCCTTCCCTTCTAACAGCCTCCTCCCTTTTCTTCCCCTTTTCCCTTACTACTTCCTACAGGGTAAGTTAGATTTCTATACCTAACTATGTTATTCCCTCTTTGAGCCAAATCTGATGAGAATAAGATTCAAACAATGCTCATCTCCCTTCCTTCTTTCCCTCTGCTGTAATAGGTCTTTGTGCCTCCTTGTTTGATGTAATTTACCATTTCTGCCTCCTCTTTTCCTCTACCCCCAGTAAAATCCCTTTTCACCACTTAGTTAGATTTTTTATCATCACATCAAAGTCACCTTATACCCATGCCCTCTGTTTATGTACACATCTTCTAAATGTCATAATAAAGATATAGTTCTCAAGAGTTACAAGTAACACTTTCCTTTGTAGGGATGTAAACAGTTTGCCCTTACTTAATAATATGTTATTTCCTGTTTACCTTTTTATGCCTCTCTTGAATCTTGTATTTGAAGATCAAATTTCTGTTGAGTTCTGGTCTTTTCATCAGGAAAGTTTGAAAGTCCCCTATTTCATTGAATGTCTATCTCCTCCTCTGAAAGATTATGATCAGTTTCTCTGGGTAGCTGATCTTTGGTTGTAATCCAAGCTCTTTGGCCTTATGGAAGATCGTATTCCAAGCCCTCCAATCTATTAATGTAGAAGCTGCAAGGTCCAGTGTCATTCTTACTGAGGTTCCACAATAATTAAATTGTTTCTTAATGGATGCTTGTAGTATTTTCTCTTTGATCTGATAATTTTGGAATTTGGCTACAGTGTTCCTTGGCATTTACAATTTAGAATCTCTTTTAAGAGGTGATCAGTGGATTCTTTTGATGACTACTTTACCCTCTGGTGCTAAGACCTCAGAACAGTGTTCCTTGATGATTTCTTGAATGATGCTGTCCAGGCTCATTTCTTCATCATGGCTTTCAGGTAGACCAATAATTTTTAAATTATTTCTCCTGGATCTATTTTCAAGGTCAGTTGTTTTTCCAATGAAGTATTTTACCTTTTTTTCTATTTTTTCATTCTTTTGATTTTGTTTGACTGATTCGTGATGTCTCATAGCTTCCACTTGCCCAATTCTAATTTTTAAAAAAATTGTTTTCTTCAATTAGATTTTGTACCTCCTTTTTCATTTGGCCCATTTTATTTTTAAGGAGTTCTCTTCGGTGAGTTTTTGTGCTTCCTTCTCCATTTGGCCAGCTCTACTTTTTAAGGAGTTGTTTTCTTCAGTGTACTTTTTTTTTCCATTTGGCCAACTGTATTTTTGTATTTTTTTTTATTTTTCAGGTGAACTTCTCTTTTTTTCTTTTTCTTTTTTTAAATTAATTTATTTTTAGCTTTCAACATTCACTTCCACGAGATTTTGAGTTCCAAATTTTCTCCCCATCTCTCCCCTCCCCCCACCCCAAGACATCATGCATTCTGAATACCCCTTCCCCTGATCTGCTCTCTCTTTTATCACCACTTCTCTTATCCCCTTCCCCTTCTGTTTTCCTGTAGGACAGGATAGATTTCTATACCCCATTGCCTGTATATCTTATTTCCCAGGCAAACTGTATTTTTTAACGACTTGTTTTCTATAGTCAATTTTTGTCCTTTCTTTTCCAAGCTATTCGCTCTTTTGCATACCTGTCATTTCTTTTCCCAATTTTTCTTCTGCCTCTCTTATTTAACTTTTGAAATCATTCTTGAGCTCTTCCAAGAAGGCTTTTTGGTCTTGAGACCAGTTCATATTCCCCTTTGAGGTTTTGGATATGGGTATATTGACAATGTTGACCTCTTCTGAATTGTATTTTGATCTTCCCTATTCACATAAAAAGAATCTGTGGTCATTGTCTGTTTCTGCTTTTTGCTCATAATGTTTGCCTATTTCCTGACTTTTAAAGTTGAACTCTCCTACTGGAACACAGGGGGCATAGTTCCAGGCTTCTTGTGCTGGGGGCCAGAGGCCTGGTCATTGGCTTTATGGGCTGGGCCCTCAGGTGAAGCTCTGAAGCTCTCAAAGTGTAGGGTGGGGGGTCTGGCCCCTGGAGGATATCTGCTCACCCGGGCTGCTTTGAAGTACTGAAAGGTTTGCCTGCTAGAGGATGCCTTCTCACCCACACAGGTGGTGGTTTTCCAAGCTGGAGTCTACCAGTTCCCCTGCCTGTGCCAAGGCACTTGGGGGTCCTGGCATTGGCACTTGCCTGCTCCACCAGGGGGCTCAGGATCTCCCACTGGTTTGCTGAGGTAAGTAGTAAGCCGATAGCTTGCTGGTACATCTCCCATCCTGTACTACTCCCCTTCAACCAGAGCAAGAGGGACCTTTCCCATTAATCCTCCAAGGTTTCCAGGCTACAACTGCTGCACCCCATCTTTCTGCTGGCTCACTTGTTCCATGGTTTTTCCTGGGGTGATATTTTCTGGATTTTTAGAGATCAATAAGGGAGAGTGAGAGCAACTTACTTCTTACTCCACCATCTTGGTTCCTGAGAAACTCCATCTTCTCTCTTGAAGATGGAAGCCAGAAGCACCTGAAGCAACTCCACACCTGAAGAGTCCCCAGGACTCCTTCTTTACCTATTTTTTCCTAATATGCAATTATGTAATACTGAGATTCATCATTCCTTAAATGTTTGGTAAAATTAATTTGTGCATCCATCTAATCCTGGGGATTTTTTCTTAGAGTGCTCATTGACAGCTTGTTTAATTTTTTGTCCTAAGATAGAGTTATTCAAGTATTCTATTTCCTCTTTTGTTAATCTGGGCAATTTATATTTTTGGAAATATTAATCCATTTCACTTAGATTGTCAGTTTTACTGGCATATAATTGAGCAAATTACTCCTAATAACTGCCTTAATTTTGTCTACATTGGTGGAGAAGTCTCCTTTTCATTTTTGATACCAGTAATTTTTTTTTCTTCATCAAATTAACTAATGGTCTATCTATTATATTGACTTTTTCATAAAACTAGCTCCTAGTTTTATATGTTAGTTCAATGGGATTTTTATGTTCAATTTTATTAATTCCTCATTAATTTTCAGGATTTTTATTTTGGTGTTTAATTGGGAATTTTTAATTTGTTCTTGCACTAGTTTTTTTTTTTGTTTGTTTGTTTGTTTTTTTGTTACATGCCCAATTCATTGATCTGTTCTTTCTCTCTTTTATTGATGCACACGTTTAGAGATATAACATTTCCTCTAAGTACTGTTTTGGCTGCATCCCACAGATTTTGGAATGTTGTCTCATTGTTGTCATTCTCTTTAGTGAAATTGTTGATTGCTTCTATAATTTATTCTTTGACCCACTCGTTCTTTAGGATTAGGTAATTTAGTCATCAAAAAACTTGTAATCTATGTTTCCATGATCCTTTATTAAATGTAATTTTATTGCATTATAGTCTGAAAAGGGTGCATTTAATATTTCTGCTTTTCTATATTTGGTTGTGAGGTTTTTGTGCCCTAATACATGGTCAGTTTTGGTGAAAGTGCCATGTACAGCTGAGAAAAAGGTATATTCCTTTCTATTCCCATTCAGTTTTCTCCAGAGGTCTATCATATCTAACTTTTCTAAGATTCTATTCATCTCCTTGACTTCTTTCTTATTTATTTTATAGTTAGATTTATTTAGCTCTAAGAGGGGAAAGTTGAAGTACTCCATTAGTATAGTTTTACTGTCAATTTCTTCCTATAATTCATTTAACTTTTCTTTTAGGAATTTGGATGCTAAGCTATTTGGTGCATATGTTTAGTATTGATATTCATTCATTTTCTATGGTTCCTTTTAGCAAGATATAGTTTCTTTTTATATGCTTTTTTATTATTTTATTATTAATTCTTTTTATATGCTTTTTAATTAAATCTGATCATGATTGCTACCCTGGCCTATTTTACTTCAGCTGAAGCATATTAGATTCTCCAGTACCTTATTTTAACTCTGTTCATATCTCTCTGTTTCAAGTTTATTTCTTGTAAACAACATATTATTGGATTCTGGTTTCTAATACATTCTACTATCTGCTTCTATTTAATGCATGAGTTAATCTCATTAACTTTCACAGTTATGATTACTATGTGAATTTCTCTCTATTTTTTCTTTCCATCCTTCTTTCTCTTTTATTATTCTGTCCCTCCTCTCAAGTCTGTTTTGCTTCTGACCAGTGTCTCCCTTAATCCACCCTCCCTTTTATCACCCTTCCCTTTTTCTTATATCTTTCCCCTTCCCCTCTTTCTTCCCTGTTGGATAAGATAGATTTCTATTGAATATGTGTGTATGTGTGTATGTGTGTGTGTGTGTGTGTGTGTGTGTGTGTGTGTGTGTATATATATGGGTGTGCATATACATATATATGTACATACATACACATATATGCATACATATATATGTATGTGTATATATGTGTGTGTGTATTCCCTTTTTGAGCTAATTTAGATATGAGTGAAGTTCAAGTGTTCTCCCCTCCCATTTTCCCCTTAACTGTAAAACCTTTTCCTTGCATGCCTCTTTTATGTGAGATAATTTTTCCATTCTTCCTTTCCCTTCCCTTTGCTCCCACAGCATCACTCTTTCTTGACTATACACTTTTTTATGTATCATCTTAAGATAGTTGACTCACTCTAGCACCTTCTTTCTTTGACAAATCCTTCTAATTGCCTTAATAATGATAAAGTTCTTAGAAGATATATGTATTATCTTCCCATATAGAAATATAAACAATTTAACCTTATTGAATACTTCATGTTTTCTTTTTCATCTTTATCTTATGTTTTTCTTGAGTCTTGTATTTGAAAGTCAAATTTTCTGTTCAGCTCTGGTCTTTTTATCAGGAATGCTCGAAAGTCCTCTATTTCATTAGATTTTCATTTTTTCCTTTGAAGGACTATACTCATTCTTGGTTATAATCCCAGCTCTTTTACCTTCTGGAATATCATATTCCAAGCCCTCCACTCCTTTAATGTGGTAGCTACTGAATCTTGTGTGATTCTTATTCTGGTTCCATGGTATTTGAATGGTTTCTTTCTTGCTTTTTGAAGTATTTTCTCTTTGACCTGAGAGCTCTAGAATTTGAGTATAATATTCCTGGGTGTTTTAATCTTGGATTTCTTTCAGTTGGTGACCAGTGGATTCTTTCCATTTCTGTTTTATCCTCTGGTTTAAAGATATCTGAGCAGTTTTTCTCGATAATTTCTTCAAATATGATGTCTAGGTTCTTTCTTTGAACATGGCTTTCAGGTAATTTAATAATTCTTAAATTATCTCTCCTTGATCTATTTTCCAGGTCAGTTGTTTTTCTTATTAAATATTTCACATTTTCTTCTATTTTTTCATTCTTTTGACTTTGTTTTATTATTTCTCAATGTCTTATGTAGTCATTAGCTTTTACTTGCCCAATTATAATTTGTAAGAATTACCTCTTTTTCCATTTGGCCACTTCTGTTTTTTCTAAGGTGTTACTTCAATATTTTTTGTGTTTCTTTTATTTTGCTGTTAATTTTCTTAATTTTCTGCCTTTGCTTTTATTTCTTTGCCTAATTTTTCCTCTACCACTCTTATTTGATTTTGAAAATCCTTTTTTTAAGCTCCTCCAGGAATTCTTGTTGGATTTGTGTAATGATTTAGACTTCGTTGTCTTCTGAGTTTGTGTCTTGATCTTCTCTGTCACCATAGTAGATTTTTATGGTCAGGTTCTTTTTATTGTTGTTGTTGTTTGCTCAGTTTTCTGCCCTATTTCTTGTTTTGAAATGTTATGTTAATGTTGGACTTTATTCCTAGTCAGAAAGGGGGAGGGGCACTGACTCAAGCTTCAGGCTTTTTTGCACTGCTGTTTTCAGAGCTGGTTCTGGGGGTTTAAAAGTCTATTCTCATTCTTACCCAGGAAGAGTCACTGATCCCCTGGGATTACAATTGATATTGCTCCTCAGTGCCCCTCCTCCCTTAACAAGGGACATGATACTGTTCCTCAGGGACTTTGATCCCTCAGGACCAGAAGTGATATTGTCCCCTCAGGACTTCCACTCCCTCTTAACTGAAAGTGCTTCTCTCTGCCCCCTTATGACCCAGAAATGTGTATAGGGGATGGATTGACAAACATCATCTGGTCTTATGACCAGTGCTAGCCGACAGGTACTCTGTAATCTCTTTCTGACCAGTTGCCAGATCCCCTTACCATCTCTGGCATAAGAGCTACTTTAAATTATTTAGAGATAGATCTAAAGGGGGAAAGATATCTTATCTCCCCCTTATCTAGATATCTGTTCACATAAAGATAGATAGATAGATAAACTCTTAAGTAGAAATAAAAAGAAATTCATGATTGAAGGATATCATCAGAAAGTTATAGGTGGGGTCAATCATGATCCCTGAAGACCAATGATGAAGAATGCTGCCCATCTCTTGGAGAAAGGAGATGGATTAACATGAAAAATGAGGCATATTTTGGAGGCATAGGCAACATGGGCATTTGATTTGCTTTATTTTGATTATTTGTTACAAGGGTTTTGTGATGGGGTGGGGGATGTGAGGGAGAAAAAAATGCTTGATAAATGAAAAAATAGATAGATAGATAAGTAGATAGATAGATAGATAGATAGATAGATAGATAGATAGATAGATAG
>NW_020955033.1:7598309-7613424 GCF_900497805.2 Vombatus ursinus
TAGATAGATAGATAGATAGATAGATAGATAGATAGATAGATAGATAGATAGATAGATAGATGCCCTGGGTACAGGTGAAAATGGTTAGAGTCACCCAGGTCCCAAATCACGAATTTTTGCCGTTCTCCTTCCTTAGGACTATTGAAACTTCTCTTCCTTTTTTGGGGGGGGAGATGGGGGTGGGAAAGGATAATGCTCTAAAGTATGAGGTAGCTAGGTGGTATAGTAGTTAGAGTGTTGGACCTGGAATAAGGAAAACTTCTGTTTAAATCTGGCTTTCAACATTTAATAGCTCTGACTCTGGGCCCCTAAACACTCTCTGCCTCAGTTTTCTCAACTATAAAATGGGGATAATAATAGCACCTACCTCCCAGACTCGTTATGAGGATCCTATGAGAAAATATTTATAAAATGCTCAGCACAGTGCCTGGAACGTTGTAGGCTCTTAACAAATGCTTTTTACCTTCCTTACTAAGTGAAAGACCAGGTCACCAGGACCAAGGTATGGAAATTATAGGAATGCAAATTTTAGCTCAATATAAAGAACTCTCTAATAATATTAGAACTGTTAAAAATGAAATAGGCTCTTTAGGGAGGTAGTGAGTTCTTCCTCCTTGGTGTTCCTCTCTCATTAGTGGAGAGATGACCACTTTCTGGGGATGTTATCAATACGCTTCATGTTTCAGGTAAAAGCTGCACTATATGGCCTATTCCAAGCCTAGGAGTCTGTTTCCCTTGACAGTTCTTTCATATACACACAATGACTTGGTATTTGGAAGTTTCTTTTCACCTTTTTAATGCAAATAAATATAAGTATTATGATGTGAGTTCAAAGAAACAATACAAATAATAGATGCCTCAGGCCTAAGAGCTGTTTAAAAAAAAGTATTTGGAAATGGAAGTTAGAACTTGGAAAAGCACAGCATTGAAATGTTGGCTCAGAAAATAAAGCCAAAAAAAAAATAACTGTGGGTGGGGGAGTTTCCTGGAGTTAAGAGTGAAATCTGGCAGAGAGAATCCTCCTTTCTTTTAGTTTTATTTCACATGACATCACAAACTCCAAATTTTGCTATGATTGGATTTGAATGAACTTGTAAATTCGAAACAAAAGTTATTTGAAATGAGTTCCACAAAGAAGCTCTATCTTCCCAATAGCAGTTGAGTGTTTCCTGACTGTCTTGTTCTATTGGAAAGGGCTAATAGGATACACCCAGGACTAGCATAACCAAAGCTAAATCACAGTCATGAAAAGTGGAATGCAGGCTTGTTGACACTCTTGTCTGTGAAGACACTGCCACTACTCCTGTTCATACAATCCATCCCCCTTCTCTTTATCATATCTCTCTGCTTCCCATCTCACTATTCAAGCCCAGTAGCTGTACCAGGGCAGAGAAGTACAGTGGAAAGAGCATTGTTCAAGGGACCTGCATTCAAATTATTGCTCCAACACTGATTCCCCACATGATCTTGAAAAAGTCACCTTTGCTTTCTCAAGTTTCCTTATATATTAAATTAAAGTACTGGATTAGTTGGTCTCTCAGGCTGTTCTAACACCGAGAGACTTTCTAATTCTAAAGTCTATACCAGCCATGAAAAAAATCTTGATCCATATGCTCTGGGCCACAGAAGATTCAGTGCAAGAGACAGTAGCATTAATTTCTTCTGAGAAAGAATTTAACTTACTCTATCACCCCTATCATTACCCTCTAGAGTCACAGAATCCCAGAGTTGGAAGATCAGTCAGTCAGCAAACTTTTATTTTTTTATTTATTTTTTTTATTTTTAGGCAATTGGGATTAAGTGTCTTGTCCAGAGTCACACAACTAGTAAGTGTCAAGTGTTTGGTCTGAGGCCAGATTTGAACTCAGGTCCTCCTGACTTCAGGGTCGGTGCTCTATCTGCTGTGCCACCTGGCTGCCCCCAGTCAACAAACTTTTAACAAGCATACAAAGGAAGGTAAAAGATAGTCCCTGCACTCAAGGAGTTTACAACATAATGATCCCAATGCATAATCCAGTCTGACCCCCTGAACAATGCATGCATCCTTGATAAGAGAGAGGTCATAAAGATCTCTGTTTAAACACTTCCATTAATGAGATCTCACTACTTCATGATGCAAGACATTCCATTTTATGAGGCTAACATTGTTAGAAATATCTTCTATATTCCAAGCTGAGATCTATCTCCCTGAAACTTCCACCATCTTGTTCTCATTCTCCTTTATGCAGCTGCACAGAGTAAATCTAGTTTTTCTTTTACATAGTGGTACTTTGAGTATCTAAAGACTACTGGGGTTTATATACCAATCAATTGCCATTTTTTTTTAATTTTTGAAATTTATTTTATTTTATTTTAATTCATGGAATAAACCAAGCATTTCCGTAACAAAGTATAGTAAAAAAAAAAAAAAAAAAAAAAGATTGTACATGAAACTGCAGATCTATTATGTACAACTTTCTATTCCTTTAAATACATAATAAAGTTTCTATACATACTTCTATTTATCAGTTCCTTCTCTAGATTCAGATGGTGATTTCTTCATATGTCTTATAGTTAATTTGGGTATTTATAAGAGTCAAAATGACATTTGCTCAAAGTCATTCTTTTTTTGTTTGTTTTTGTTTTTTGCTAGGCAATGGGGTTAAGTCACTTGCCCAGGGTTCCATGGCTAGTAAGTGTCAAGTGTCTGAGGCTGGATTCTCAGGTTCTCCTGACTCCAGAGTTGGTGCTCTATCCACTGTGCCACTAGCTGCCCCACTCAAAATCATTCTTAAAACAATATTGCTGCTACTGTATACATTGTTCTCTTGGTTCTGCTCAATTTGCTCTTCATTATGTGTAAGTCTTTCCATGTTTTTCTAAAATCATTGAGCTCATCATTTCTCATAGCACAGTAGTATTCCATCACAATCATATAACACAACTTATTCAGCCATTCCCTAATTGATGTTCTTTCTCTACAGCATGTCTCACATGTGACCCCTTCTCTCCTCTCACATGACTTCAAACCTTGTTGAAGTCTTCATCACCTCTTACCTGAACTATAACAATAGTCTTCTAATTGGACACCTTACCTCAAATATCTCCAATCTACACTCCATAGAGCTGCCAAAGTGATTTTCCTAAAGCTCAAGTCTGACTGTGTCACCCCCCAATCAAAAAATCCAAAGGCTCCTTCTTATCTCTAGGATCAAATGTAAACTCCCCTTTTTGGCACTTAGAGCTTTGTTTTCAATCTGACCATTTATCTTTCCCATCTTTTACTATATTATTTGCCTCCATGTGCTCTAAAGTCCAGCTTACTGTTCTACTTATTCCTCATACATGAAGTATCATCTCACATCCCTGTGCCTTTGTACTGGCTATTCTCTATTCCTGCAATGTCTTCCCTCCTAATTTCTAACTCTTAAAATGCCTGGCTTAGAGTGCTGCCTCCTGGGAGAAGACTGTCCTGGTCCCCCAGGAGTTAGTGACTTCTTCTCTAGGATTACTTTCCATCTGCTCTATGTTTATCTTGTATGTACCACATTTTGCATGTTGTCTTCCTCAACATTAGGAAGTGAATGTGAGCTTCTTCCAGTCAAAGGCAGCTTTTTCTGTTTCTTTATATCACCAATGCTTAGCACAGGATCTGACAATTAAAAGCCTAAATAAATGCTTATTGATTGATCACTATCATGGCCCCTTTGAGTCTTCTCTTCTCTAAGTATCTTCATTTCTTTCCATTAAGCCTTGTGTAATGGAGTTTTCAGGTTGGTTCACTGCCCTAACTGGCCTTATCTACATGTACATTAATTTATCCATGTCCCTTCTTAAAGGTACCACTCAAACGTGAATTCTTGGGCAAAGAATTGGAAATTGGAGGGATGACTATCAATTGGGGAATGGCTGAACATAGTTGTGGTATATGGATGTAATAGGATACTACTGTGCTATAAGAAATGATGAGCAGGCAGATTTCAGAAAAACCTGGAAAGATTTACATGAACTAATGCTGAGTAAAGTGAGCAGAACCAGGAGAATGCTGTACACAGTAACAGCAATATTGTGTGATGATAAACTTTGATAGACCTGGCTCTTCTCAACAATTCAATGCTCTAAGACAGTTCCAAAAGACTCATGATGGAAATGCTATCCACATCTAGAGAAGGAGCTATGGAATCTGAATGCAGATCAAAGCATACTATTATAACCTTTTTTGTTGTTGTTTTTTTCTTTCTTTTGGCTTTTGTTCTGATTCTTTTCTTCTGATCCTTCTTTCACAACATGACGAATGTGGAAATGTTTAATGTGATTGTACATGGTTAACTTACATCAGATTGCTTGCTATCTTGAGGAGGAAGGAGGGAAAGGAGGGAGGGAAAAACAAGTTTGGAATTCAAAATCTTATAAAAATGAGTGTTGAAAACTTTCTTTACAGGTAATTGAAAAAAATAAAATACTATTCAAGATCAAAAAATAAAGAATCAACAGGTCTGTTCTGATATAGATAGTGAAAATATGGAACCAAAACATTTATTTAATAGTTAATTTACATATATACTTACATAAAACTAAAAACTATTTATGCTTTTGCTCTTTCCTGTCCTGCAATTGCTTCAAGATTTATGAGTAGTTTAGTTATCTACAGTTGGCTATTGATACACCAAGATTCAGAAACTTTAAAAATATCCCTAACTACTTACCCTAAAAACCACTAAGACCCCCATGTGCTCAACTGTTATATTTCTTCCCACATAAGAGCAGGTGTTTCAGCCCAGATTTACTAAGTTTTGGTTAATTTAACATAATACTAGTGGAGGCATAATAGAGAGCCCTAATAGAGGCATAACAACAAAATATAGTGTCAAAGGTGAGAAAATCAGAGTTTATTTCTTGACAAGCCCAATCAGATAACTAGGAAGGATAAAGACTTAAAAACATGGAAAGACAGTCATGATGGGCTCAAGTCCTTTTGGAAAAAAATTTAATAAAATTCATGTTGCTCAAACCATGGGCATTTTCTGCCAAGTGTAAAGTGAAAAATATAGACATAAGATTTCAATAAAAATATGGCAAATTTCATGAGGGGAAATATGGAGCATTTCATCCCTTATGCAGTAGCTCTACTCATCTGTGGTTTATATTTTATTTCCTTGAGTAAATTGCAAAGACTACAGAGATGATATCAAGATCAATAATAGTTACTGAAAATAGCAATTGTCAGGGCTTTCCCTATATAATTCAAGCCATTCATTGGCCATGAATTCAGAGAGGACTTGCAGAAAGGAAATTATGACCTGGGCAGAGCCCATAAATCATTCTCTTTTTCTATTATGTATTAACTCTGGAGTCTGAGATAACTCAAAAAGTAACTTCTCCTCAGTTTCCCTGTCTCTAAGAACTGCCATTAAATCTTACCAAGTAAAAAGGGGCTATGGATGCATGTGAAGATTGTGTCTACTTTAGAAAAATAGAATAGGTGGCATTGGAACTTTAAATCTTTACCAGGATGATTGCTCACTTCTGACTCTCTGATGTTAGCTCTCAGTCAGACCAGGAATATGTGCAACAAGACAGACAGGCTATACCTTATCATGGAACTCTGATAAAGTAGAAGGGATGGTTAGTGGTTTGTTTATTTTTTTTCAATTAATGAGCAATTATTTTCTCCTTCTACTTCTATTGCCCATATTGGAAAAGAAAAACTCTTCTACGAAATATACATAATTAAGCACAACAAATTTCTACATTGTCAATGTAAAAATGTATGTCTCATTTTGCACCTTGAGTCCCTTACCTTCCCATCAGCAGGTAGGTAGCATTTTTCATTACCAGTCTTCTGGCATTACAGTTAGTCATTGCATCGATCAGAGTTCTTAAGTCTTTTAAAATTTGTCTTTACAAAGATACAGTTATTACATAAATTGTTCTCCTGATTCTGCTCATTTCAGTCTGCATTGGTTCATACAAATTTTCCCAAGCTTCTCTAAAACTATCCCTTTCATCATTTCTTATGGTACATTCTTCAATTGATGAGCATCCCCTTAGTTTCTAGTTCTTTGCCACTACAAGAAGAACCACTATATATAATTTTTGTACACCTGAGTTCTCTTCCTCTTTGAATTGTTTGGGGTGCTATCACTGTGCTGTTTAAGTCACTTAAGTGACTTTGGGATATAATTTCAAATTACTTTTCAGAATGACTGGGCACCATTCCATCAATAGTACATTAAAGTGCCTTTTCCCCTCAAGGTAACTCCAACATTTGTTGCTTTCTTTTTTGTCAACTTTGCCAAGCTGAGGTTTAATTTTCATTTCTCTAATTATTAATTATTTGGAACATTTTTCATATGGCTTGATAGTTTAATTTTTTTTCCTTTGAAAATTACTTTTTCATATACTTTGAACATTAATCAATTAGAGAATGTCTCATATTTTTATACATTTGAATGAGATCTTTATATATTTTAGAAATAAGATCTTTGTCAGAGAAACATGGCAAATATTTTCCCAGGTAGCTGTTTCCCTTCTAATTTTAGTTATATTAAACCTAAACCCTCCTTTTTTAAATTAATTTAATTTTTTTAATTAATGAAAATGTACCTTATCTCCTTCCCAGCCTCTAAACAATGTATCAACCAGATACCTGAATTTATCATCACTTTGTCAGAAAGTGGATAATAGGTTTCTGCATGAGTATTCTGAAATAGTAACTAATCACTATGTTGATCAGTTTCCTCTTTCCTCTTTATAAAGAAGGGGATGGTGAATGAGGAGTCTACTGAGCACCAGAGCTCTAGGTTTCATAAAATCTGCTTCTGTTCCACAGCCTCTCTTCTCTTTCTCTCACCCAGATCTCAATCACAGATTCTCATCAGTTTTTGCTTTCTTTTTATGCACATCTTCATGACCCATCCTCTGTGGTTAAAGTTTGATTTGCTTAGGACAAATCCCTCCCTTAATTTTTCTCCCTTTTATTCTGCTTTCTCCTTTCTTTCTCATCCAACTCTTTCTCTGAAAGAAATATATTGCTGCAACCAACAGTATGGATACTCTTCCCCCTTTGACCAGTTAAGATGAAAGTAGGTTTCAAGATCACCCATTGCCCCTGTCTTCTTTGAATCATCTTCTACTTTCTCACTTAAATTGTGAAATAATTCCCTTACCTTTCTCTCTTTCCCCCAAATATTCCTTTCCCCCCTCCTTTTCCTTACCTTTTTAAGATCATCAAAACATAACAAAACCACTATAAGATCTTCTGTTATATTATATTCCCTATAACCTCCAGATGATGATAGAGTCCTGAGGAGAGATTTTAGATACTCACACACATGTATGGATATATGGATATATACACATATATAAATACATGTCATATATTTACTCATATTGAAATACAGTTTATCCTTATTTATTACACTATGGTTGATCTCTCATATTTATTTTTTATGTTTCTCCTGACACCTGTGTTTGTATTCCTAAGTTTACATGAAGCTCTGGGTTTTTTTTTCCTTCAGAAATGCTTGGAAATCATCTGTTTTATTAAAGGCCATTTTTCCCTGTAGTATTATACTAAGTTTTTCTGATTAAATTACTCTTGTTTATGGCTATGCCCTGTGCCTGGAATTCTCTCCCTCCTTTCCTCCACTTCTTGCTTTCCCTGCCTTCCTTCAAGTCTCTCACCTTTTGCAATAAGCCTTCCATAGACCTCCTTAATGCTAGTGCCTTCTCATTGTTACTTATTTCCAATTTATCCTGTATATTTCTTGTATGCATGTAGATGTTTGCATGCTATCTTCTCCATTAAACTGTGAGGTGCTTGAAGGCAGAGACTGTGTTTCTGCCTTTCTTTCTATTCCCAGCACTTAGCATAGTGTCTGTCACATAGTAAATGCTTAATACATTCTTGTTGGACTGAATGTTTTTTGAAAAATTATTTAGAGCACCATATAAATGCAAGGTATTATCGTATCATTAGATTGGCATTTAGCATTCATATAGAAAGATTTATGTTTGCAACTAGAAAGAGTTCTTTTGAGATTGTCATCATTACAAATTTAGTTCAGGTCAATTGAATGAACATTGATTAAAGTGGCTCATGAATGCCATGTACCATGTTATAGTTTGGCTGAGAGATAATATTCATGTAAGAACTTTGGTCTAATTGAATTTATAGACAAGTAGAAGGATATAATGCTATAATATAACCATTGTAACACAAAATGATACATACTACAGGTGTATAAGAAAGGTACAACACACTGTGTGAGGTCCAAGGTAGAGAAGGGGAGGAGGTAAAGATCATTATCAAGTAGGAGCATCACAAGAAAAAATCATATATTCAGAACTGGAAGGGATCTTAGAGATCATTTAGTACAGAGGTTCTTAAACTTGGTGTTATGGATACCTTTGGAAATCCACTGAAACCTAGGTACCTCTTCTCAGAATCATGTAGCTTTTTAAAATTCATGATGGAAACCAATGATAAATTTCAATTAGAGTTTAGTGAACATAAAGATATAAGTTTCTTCCCATTCAAGTTCATGAACCCCCTGAAATACATTCAAGGAATTTTATTCAATGGAACTCAGGTTAAGAATCTCTTAGCCAGCCCATGAGGGGAGTAATCACATACATCATTATATTTAATTCTCACAACAATCCAGTGAGGTAGCGGTATACTATTCCCCCATTTTGCAAATGAGAGAACTGAAATATGAAAGTTAGATGACCTTCTCAAGGTCATACTATTGTTTAGTGGTAGAAGTAGATGTTCCTTTCACCATACCATTCTAATAACAGATGATAAATGATGGTATTAATTTTACAGGAAAGTAAAATCCAAAGGAGTTAAGAGACTCATATAAGGTCGTATAAATAATAAGTAGAATAGCTAAGACTTGAACTCTGGATTTATGATTCCAAATCCAGAATGCTTTTCACTGACCTTTGGTGTGGACAAGTCTTTAAAGAAAAATGAAGCATTAAGTTGAGCTTTAAAGGTTGAGAAAGAATTCAACAAATAAAGAAGGAAAAGATCTTCCAAGAACTGAGAAGTATGTGTTCAAAGGTACAAAAGAGGCAATATGGGGGGAAAAGGAAGTGAGTAGTCTAAGGTGGTTAAAGCATAGAGTAATTAGAAGAGAATACAATGAAATAACGCTGGAAATGTAGCATGGTTCCAGACCATAGAGGGCCTTAAATGTCAGGAAAAAAAGACTTTAAATGTTTTGCATTTTTTTCTGTAGGTAACTCAATTATTAAAGTTTTTCTTTGTTTTGATTTGTTGTTGTTGTTTTGGCAAAAAGGAGCATATCCAGCTTTATAGATGAAGGATTAATTTGGCAGTGGCACAAAGATTGGATTGAAGTGAATCAATTACTGGCATGAGAAGTTGGAAGCAGTGAAAATAGAGAGCAGATGACTGTTTCTAAACAAATTATGGAGACAGTCTTAAGAGGACCTTGTAACTGATTAGACAGGAGAAGAGTGCAAGAGGGAGAGAAAGGAGTCAAAGGTTACATCAAAATATCAAACAAGATTTCAGCCATGAGAGTACCAAGGATGAACAGTGATGTCATTAAGTGGGGCCAAGAAAGAAAAGAAGGTTTTGTGGAAAGGATAATGATGTTGGTTTTCAGACATGTTAGGCTTGTGATATCTGTGAAATATCCCCATCAAAGATGCTCTGTAGACAATTAAAGATGTGGATTTAGAGACAGAAAGAAAGAAAGGTCAGGACTCTTAGAGATAGAGATTTGGGAATCATTTATGGACATGATTGCTGAAATAATGGGAATGAATGAGATCACAAAGTGAGAGATTACGGAGAGAGACAGAAGAATGTAAAAGACAGAACCATGAAGAATGCCAACATTACAGGATTAGATTGAAGATAAGGAACCAGGGGAAAAAACATCAGTGGATAAACAGTGGTAACAAAGAAGGAAACGCCAATAGAACATGGTATCTCTGCAGCCAAGAAAAGACAGCATATTCAGGAGGAGGGTAGAATTAAATGTCTAAAATTCTACAGAGAGTTCAAGGAGAATGATATTTTAAAAAGGAATCTGATGATTTGGCAATCTGACATGGCACAAGAAGCAGTGAAGAAGCGTAGAATTACTGGGCGTAGGGACATAATCCCAGCCTTGCTATTTATGACCTAGATGACATTGGGCAAGTCCCCTAGCCTCGGCAAGTCTCATTTTCCTCATCTGTAAAATAAGGGAATTAGTGGATCCAACCTATGAACCATAAATTCCTGGGGGTCATGGAATTATTTTAAGAGGTCAGCTAATCCATACTGCTCCAAGAATTATCATTTTTATTTTTATTTATCTCTAATAAAATAGTATAATCAATAAACCAACATGTTTCCTGAAAAGCAAATAAATGCTTTGCACACATATGTAGTACTGATTTTAAATTGAATGTAGATACCTTTGTGATGAACAAGATGGAAATTCTTTTCCACCTTACCAAATTCATAGGATAATTTGAACATCATGTATTTTCTCACCTTCGCAGAAGTCCTACTCTGACGCCACATAATGGCATCTCCTGGCTTCTCAAAGTCTCCATTATTATAAAGGCTGGCAAGTTCTACCAAGCTGGAAAGACTTCAAGCAGAGTCCCAGCAAGAGACTATGGCTGCTTTCCAAGGGCCAGCATAGCTAAGTGTGAAGAGTACTATTAGCAGTAGTCTAGCCATTGGATGATTAATTATCTTGGCTATGGTGACAATGAAACAATGATGAGAATAAAATGCACATATCATTGCAAGTACTATTAATAATAATAACAATAGCTCACACATATAGGGCACATTAAAGATTGCAAGCTGCTTTATTTTATATTATCTCACTTTGTCTTAACAATGATGGAAGGTAGATGCCATTATTATTCTCATTTTGCAGATCATGAAGTTAGGCCTCAGAGAGGTTAAGTGACTTGCCTAGGATCACATAGCTAAAAATTCTAATTCTAAAATCTGAAAAATGAAAATCCACTGGCTTTGGAAACTATTAATTTCTCCTGTAGCTGCAAGTAGGTATTTAGAAAAGCCAACATTTGGTGCAAATTTGAATGGGGCTAGAATAATTATTATTATTTATTATTAATTAATAATAACTCAAATTTATATAGTACTTAAAAAGTTTGAAAAGTACTTTACATTAATTTGATATTAAGAATACTGTAAAGTAGGTGCTATTATTATCATCCCTATTTTATAGATGAGGAAACTGAGGCTGGGTGTTATACAGCCAATAAGCATCTGAGATAAGATATGAACTTATATCTTCCTGTCCTCGAGTCCCTCACTCTTTATCCTGCAGTACCTAGCTACCTAGAACTAAAGAAAACAGATCTAAATTTGGGTCTTCTTGACTCCAAGTCCAGGACTATGGCCATTAGGTCACCCTTTCAAACCAAACAAATGAACAAACAAACAAAATACAAAACATTTGCCCTTCCTGGGTGCACCCCTGCCACCCTAAACTCCCCTCCCCCAACTTGAATGACTCTGCCTTTGAGTTGTCAGGATGGCAGAAAATAGAGTGAAGGATGCCAATAGCACAGTAATAGGGTTTGTTGGCACTCTAAATCTGAGATCCTTGTCCAATGACCAAAGCATTTATTACATACTAGAGGAAATGAACTATATTAATCTTGACATTCTCACTATAAATGAATCCAAAAGACAAAAGGAAATTGTAGCTAAATTGGAGGATGACTCACAGGTTTTCCTTAGAGAGGCAAAGAAAGGAGTTAGCTGGGTTGGTTTGGTAATATCTCTAAAGGAAATGTAGTGAAACAAATGTATTTATCTTGTATGCCCTGAGTTAAGTATGTGTTATCTCCCCCATTAGAATTCCAGTTTTCTTAAAGCCTGTTTTTTGCTTTTTTCTTTATATCCCTTCTTCTTAGTGCAGCGTCTGGCACATAATAAATGCTTACTAAATACTTGTTGGTTGATTGATTGAATGAATGCTGCTTTGACACTAAATATATGTTCCTGTATAAATCACTTAACCTCTCAGGATGTCTCTTCATCTATGAGAGGGGGATAAGAATGTTGGGACTACCTACTTCCCAAGATAGTTGTGAGGTTCAAATGAGACAATATTTATAAAGCACTATGTAAATATCAGTTATTTTATTATTGCTGCTATTTCATTAACATTTGATGGGATACTTGGCCATATACTATTGTAGGGCTCTTGTATTTACAAATGTCCACCCTGAAGATGACTGCAATTTATGCACCAGTGTATGTTCTATAAGATGAGAAGGCAATAGGAAATTCTATGAAGAATTTGTTAAGAACCTGTAAGTTAAATAAACACTTAATTTCATATTTTACTTCAATGTTATAGGCAAAGATATAAAATATATTGGAAAACATTGTTCAAGATTAAAATACAGAAGAGACCAAAGGCTTGAAGAATACAAAGAAGCCTCGTGCCCATATTTCATGAGTATTTTATTTTTTAAAAAGGTCATGAGGTGCTGGCCACAACAAGCATCACATAACACCACACAACTCCTCTCATACACACAAAATTGATTTATTTTAACAGACAGGAAATGATAGGGTACCACTATGAGAGTCATTCCTTGATCAGCTACATGTAGAGTCACACCATGGGTTTGTTAAAGCAAAGATAAAATCAAAGCCTCGTTTGAAGAAAAAATAAAATGAGATTACAATCTGACCAAATTAAACAAGTTCAAAAAATATGGATAAAATTATATGCATTATCACAATTTTCTAAAGAAGTTTAAACAATGTAAATCTATGACCAAAACAAGGAGATCAAGGGAGCAGAGACATTGCCAAAGCTAGCAAACACTTGATCTCCTTCACAACTGGAGAGATATGGCAGAGAAGAGAAACTCTGGCTTAGGATATAAACTCATTTGTACAACCTCACAGAGAGGGATAGTGAAGGATTATTAGCAGTATTGTTTCATAAACAGCAAGAAGCAAAGGACAGAGAAACAAGTTCATGAAAGCTTAATGATAATTCCAATTAAGCTAAAATATTCTGAGAAAATCAAGAATTGAAATAAAAGAACAAACAGATAAAGAATAGGAAAGAAATCTGTGATTTCCATCACAAATTCTTTTTTTTCCATCAATAAGAGTGGAGCCAATACATTTGCACTCTAATATCATAGTTCCTCATGTGTTATATAAAGAAGTAGAAATCATCTTACCCTACAGGAAAATAAGGGGGGAAGGGGACAAGAGAGCAGGGGGTTGATAGAGGGGAGGGCATATTGGGGGAGGGGATAATCAGAAGCAAACACTTCTGAGGAGGGACAGGGTCGAAAGAGAGAGTAGAATAAATGGGGGGTAGGATAGGATGAAGGGAAATATACTTAGTTTTTCACAACAGGACTACTATGGAAATGTTTTGCATGACTACATATCTATAACCTGTACCAAGATGCTTGCCTTTTCAAAGAGGGTGGGTGGGGAAGGAGGAAGGGAGAAAATTTGTAACTCAAAGCTTTAAAAACACATGTTAAAAATAAAAAAGAAAAATTAAAAAAGAAGTAGAAATCACCAGTAGCAACAACGACTGACCAGCTGCCACCAATAGGCAGATGCAGATTGGTACAAGATCTTTGGGAGTGATGACACCTGCCAGCCCACTGATCCTGCTCCCACACAGCCATTACAGTCATATCCAGAGAGGCAATTCCCGTGTAGAAGGGATCAGTCCTCTCCACCAATTGCCACACACAAGGCAAAGCAGCCTAAATGAAGCAACAGACACCATCACACCACCACAATCACCTTGACCACCATCTCTCCTCAGATTCTGATAGAGACAGCCCAGTATCCTGCACCCAAGAGCCCTTGGAAAAGTCATGCTTCCAGTTTAGTGCCTACAGCCAACATCCTGTGAAGCAACTGGGCAAATGTTCCTGCAGGTGCTACAGCTATGGCTACTGAAGACCCAAAAAGAGAAAGTGCTTGCCACCAAAGTCCTTGGCATGATCAAATGATTCAAAATCAGAACTTATGATTTGATCAGTGGAAATGATATTAAAGGAGAAATATTATCATCTGCTTTGCTGCTGCACCCTAAGGACCATGGGATCTTTCCATCTGATTTGCAGCTGAAAGAAGATGTGAGCAACTTGAGAGCAAGGACATCTTACTTTTTTCCATTTATAGTCTCAGCACTTAGCACAATTATTTGCTCATAGTAAGCACTTAATAAATACTTCATTCATTTATTCAGCTATAAAAAAGGAGAAAGAGTACCAGAAAAGCAACTAGATCAGAGTAAGTATATACGGATGAGTTCCATGTTGAAAGAGGCACAATTTTGAAGAATCAGTTCTCAAGATACCTGAAAGAGGGGAATATAATAAATATTTGGAAAGAATCCTGGATATTATTATTATTACTGAAAAAGGTCATTGAAAAATACCAATAATTACCAACCTTTACATCTACTTTCCCATATCCACAAAATTTTCGTAAGATTTTATAAGATCTGTATAAGATCTACATACTTACTTAGGGAACCCTTGATGAAAGTATGAAAAAGGATAGACAGGTTTTATAAATTATATTCTGAAGCAGAATGTATATGCCCAAACAATAAACATACTAAGATCTTGTTCTCTGCATCTTTTATTCAATTGTGTGACTAAATGACTCCCATTCACATGTTAAAATCACCCAAGAGTCTATGAAGGGTGAAAGAGATAAAACTGTTCCATGACCCTCTGATTATTATATGAAGCAGAGCATAAAAGAGGGAGGAGTATGTTCAGAAAAAGCAATTGCTACTGTGATGGAGGGTGTTGGGTACAGAGTACAAATCAAAAAGGGATTTCCTATAGATGATGAGGTTCTCCAGATTTCCTTTTTAAGGATGACATTTTGATGACTGAATCAGGTCCAGAAACATTGAAGAGCCTGCTAAATTGAATCTGTACTGACCCAAAACTATCTACCTACACAGAAAAAATGGTGTCTAGACTTTGATATGTAGTTGGGTGGACAACTTATAGAGCTTATCTGTCTATCTATCCATCCATCCATCCATCCATCTATCTATCTATCTATCTATCTATCTATCTATCTATCTATCTATCTATCTAT
>NW_020955033.1:7613434-7643313 GCF_900497805.2 Vombatus ursinus
TATCTATCTATCTATCTATCTATCTATCTATCTATCTATCTATCTATATTTTTAAGTCAACACTACAGGTGAACAATGAATTAATTGGGTTCAAAAATGATTAGGAGAAGAGATTGGATTGCCTTTAGAAAATTATACAATTTGAGTAATGACCTGAAGCTTCTTCTCTTCTGGGAGTGTGAGGGAAAGAACTCTTCAACACAAATATTCTTCTGATGATGTTATATAACTCTGAATCATGGAATACCACAGTCTCCATAGAATCAAAGTTGTGGGTTACCCAAAGGACAGTGAAGAAATGCATGGTGGGTGTTAATAGGATGCAGAATATTACCCACAAAGAATTGTGCTCCAAACATGTCATAAAAGATATCCTCAGAGAGATGTTCTTGTGGAAAATGTTACAGTGAGAATGAAGACTAGCAGATGCCTTCCCCTCTGAGATTACCTTCTACCTATTTATATGTGTGTGTGTGTGTGTATACACACACACACATATATATACACACATACACACTTACGTATATATTTAGACACATGCATAAATGTACATATTTACAAAAGACTACACACATGTATAAATACACATATATCTGTGTGTTTGTGTACACACAGACACACACACACATACAACTTTTATATGCACTTAGTTACCAGTTTTCTCCTTCATTAAAATAAGAGCTATTTGGCAGCATGGATTATTTTCGCTTTCCTTTGTATTGTTGTTCAGTCACGTGTGACTCTTCATGAACCCATGCACCATACTGTCCTTGGGATTTTCCTGGAAAAGATACTAAATTGGTTTGTCCTTTCCTTCTCCAGTGGATTAAGACAAACAGAGATTAAGTAGTTTGCCCCAGGTCACATAGCTAGTATGTGTCTGAGGCCAGATTTGAACTCAGGTCTTCTTAACTCCAGGCCAACCACTCTATCTACTGAGCCATGTAGCTGTCCCCTTATATGTTTGGTATACTCAGTGCTTATCACAATGCCTGCAACATGATAAGCCTTTATTATATGCTTTTTGACTCACTAAGTAACTAACAAATGGATAGGCCATGTACTCCATTGGTATCTACATAATGTCAAGAGGACTAAAGCATGGGTTCTTAACCTAAAGCTCATATACTTTTTTTAAAAAAATTTGATAACTATATTTTATAATAATTGGGTACTTGTGTAATTTCATATATTTTACTTAAAGCAAACTAAATCTTTGGTATTGGGTCTTTGATATTGGTTGATTTTTTTAAAGGATCCTTATCCTAGAAAAGATGAGAAACACTGAATTGGGTAATCTCTGTGTCACACTTCTGAATGTCATGATTTTGCTGTTATGAGATCATTAGTGACCTTTTAGAGAACAGTTTCAATACAGTGTATGAATCCAGATTATAAAAGGTTGAGTAGAGAGAATGGAGTGGTGAGGAAATGGAGGCAAGAAGTATAGACAATTTTTTTCTTTTCTTTCTTTTTTATTCTTTTTTATTTAATAGTTTTTTTTAAATTTTTCCAATTATATGTAAAGACAGTTTTCAATATTCATTTTTTGAAAGATTTTGAATTCCAAATTTTTCCCTCCTTCCCTCCATCTCCCCCCCACAAGATGGTAAGCAGTCTAATAGAGGTTATACATGTGTAATCATGTAAAATATATGTCCATGTTATTCAGTGGAAAAGAAACAGAAAAAAGGGGGAAACCACCAAAAAAATGAAAATGGAATCCTTCAATCTGTATTCAGCCTCCATGAGCTCTTTCTTTGGATGTGGATAGTATTTTCCATCATGAGTCTTTTGGAATTGTCTTGGATCATTGCATTGCTGAGAAGACCTAAGTCTATCTAAGTCGGTCATCACACAATGTTGCTATTACTGTGTACAACATTCTTCTGGCTCTGCTCACTTCACTCAGCATCAGTTCATATATGTCTCTCCAGGTTTTTTTCTGAAATCTGCCTGCTCATCATTTCTTATAGCACAGTAGTATTCCATTACATTCATATACCATAACTCATTCAGTCATTCCCAAGTTGATGGGCATCCCCTCAATTTCCAATTCTTTACCACCACAAAAAGAGGTGCTATAAATATTTTTGTACATGTAAATTCTTTTTCCTTTTTTATGATCTCTTTGAGATACAGACATAGTAGTATTGCTGGATCAAAGGATATACACGGTTTGATTGCCCTTTGGGCATAGTTCCAAATTGCTCTCCAGAATGGTTGGATCAGTTCACAACTCCACTAACAATGTATTAGCATCCCAATTTTCCCACATCTTCTCCAACATTTATCATTTTCCTTTTCTGTATAGGCAATTTTTTCAAGATGTTTGATGTGGATAGGGCAAGAGAAAGATGAGACTATAAATGCATAGTTTAAGAGGGTCCAAGATGATTTTTTAATGATTAGGGAAGCCTGAACATATGTATAGCCAAATGAGAAGAAGTCAATGGAATGGGAGAGATTGAAAAAGCGTAAAGATAAGAGGAGATTGGATCAAGGATGGAAATAGAGAAATTGTCACTCACAAGGAGGAGGGAGATTTGTTCATCTGCTGGGACCTTAAGAAAGGAACAAAGACTTGTGATGCTGCTGAGAAGTTTTGAAGAGGTCAGTTGAGGGAGTTGCAATGAAATCTTCTTTGGTGAAGTAAGAGGCTAAGCTGTGTGCTCTTAGTGTGGAGTCCAGGGGCACTGGGGACTGGAGGAGAGAGAAAAAGGTTTAGCACAGTCAAGTTTACCTCTGCTACTTCGGCGAACATCAAGCATCATTTTCAATTTTTCTCTGAGGTACTGATGCCTAATGCTATTTATGATGCTCTCAACACCTGCAGCTCAATCTTATGAAATCTCCAGCCACAGTATTAGGTAATGCAACAGAATTCAACATTCAAAACATCCTGTTCTCTACTTAGCATTTCTCTTTGAAACCTCACACAAAAGCAGTTAAAAATAATAGCAGTTGTTCAAATGCCAGACTCACACAGCTATGTTTACTGGACTGAGATTTGTCAGTCTCTTCTTTTAAGTCTTTCTTACACTCATGTATCTTGGTTTATAGGCAAGAAAAAGTCTGCAGGCCCTCTCTTGGTAAAATAGTTCAATGATACTTATCTCTGACACTTGAAAAAATATGAACATAAAATAAGCTGGGAGATCCTTTCATTTACACATCCTTATGGGAAACCCACAGGTGAAACCAGTCTCTTATTTCTGTTAGAACCAATAATGCAGTAAAATCATACTTTTTGGCATTCAGGTGTCAGAGAATCAAAGAATCATTCAATAAGCATTTATTAAGTGCTTACAATGTGCTAGGTATTGCAGTAAGCTCTGTAGATAAAGAGAAAGGCAAAGACACGTTTGCCCTTAATGAGCTCGCTTGGGGAACACAAATGTCAATAAGTAGTTATGTATATATATATATATATATATATATATGTACATGTGTATATATGCATGTATGTGTGTACATATATGTATGTATATGTGTATATATGTATGTGTGTGTATATATATGTATATATGTGTGTGTGTATATATATATATATATATGGAGTAAATGGAAAGTAATATGAGAGATAAAGGTTGAGGGGACTGAGGAAGGCCACCTCAGAAGGGAAAGTTTGAACTGAAGTTTAAAACTGAAGTTTAAAGTTATAAAGTAACCCAATTACCAACCAGTTCATCCCATACTTGAACAAATATCTCCTTTACAGCATCAACCAATCAACCAGCATTTTAATGTTCCAGTTATGGGCCAGGTTTTGGAGATACAAAAATGAAATAAATCAGTCTCTGTCCTTAAGGAGCTTATATTCTATTTGAGAAATACTGTATGTATGTATGTGCACATAACTATGCATGCAACATATATATAGAATATAGGGTTAGCACCTTGGACCTGTGATTTCATTAATCTAGAGAACTCTTTGGTGAAGAAGCTCTCTCTTCTAATGCAGAAACCTTTTCCACAACTTAGAATCTTGGAGAGTTGCACAGGTCACTGAGAAGTTAAGTGACTTGCCCAGAGTCACCATGTTATAATAAAGTTCTCTATCTGCTTTTTAGTTTTTTGGTCTTTTTCCTGGCTATTGTTATCAGTCACTACTTCTCTTGTGTCATAGCTCCTTCCCTATAGTTGCTGACTTCCAACACCTGTTTTTTGTCTCCCATATATGGTAAGCTGGAAAACTAGATAACCACAACTTTAAAGATTGTATGTTAAGTAAAAGTCAATAAGGCTGTGAGGGGAGGCCTAACATGTAAAGTACATGGCTTTAATGAAAGGGCTTTGGGACAATTACTTTAAACAACCAACAAATCATTCATTTCCAAGCTTAGAACTACATTCCAGAAGTCTTACTTAAGGGTAAGGTTGGGATTATGGTATTTATGACTTATTAACCTGCTAAACACCATAATAAACTTAAAGAGTATGGCCCCATAAACACAAACACGATGTGATGGTACCATATAGACCCAATCTAACATTTCTCAAATCCAAAATGAAAATGTCATTAAAACAAACAAATTTATTTAAGCCATAACTGGAAATCTAATTAACTCTGGCATAGGAAAATTGAATCCTTTCAAAATTTGGATCAGAATCTTGACTTTGCCACTCATTACATTTGTGGCCATGAGTAAGTCATTAAACCTCTCTGAGTCTCAGTTTCCTCATTTGTAAAATCAGGAGGTTAGATTAGATGAACCCTAAAGTTTTTTTCAGCTCTCATCTATGATTCTACAATTCCATACTCATCCTTTTTGTTCCTGGGATGAAGCCAACACAATTAAGAGGACCACAGTCCTTAGAGGTAACTCTCTGGCTAACATGAACCTTCTCTCCATTTCAGATAATATCTTTATACAATTTGACTATGTCTAAGAACTTTTTTTATAAGTTTAAAAGAACACTATGCAAGCAGTCTAACTAAACTGCCCATGCGTCATTTAAAAGAACAGTAGGAAGACCCTACAGCACCAATAAGCTTGAAACTCTTATGTTAAGTAGCCTGAAGTCAGGCTCTCTCTGTGCAATAGAAGGTCTTTACGCTGGGTCTTTCTCTTATAGAACCTGCACAGTTGAATCAAAAGTCACCCAAATCTGCCAGTGAGGGCCTAAACTCAGATTGGGGCACATGAGAGGTTTTATAACCCATACCACCTACCAGGTAGTCTTCAGCTTAGCAACACCAGCCTTACAAATGACCCATGCATAAAAAAAATCACTACAGCCAGAGTCATATCCCACCACAGCTAAGCGGTGCAATGGACAGATAGAGTGCTAGGCCAGGAGTTAAGAAGACCTGAGTAAATATCTGGCATCAGACACTTTCTAGTTATGTGACCCTGAGCAATCATTTAACCTCTGTTTGCCTCATTTCCTCAACTATAAAATGGGGATAATGCCAGTACTTACCTCCCAGAGTTGTTGGAAGGAACGCATGAGATAATAATTGTAAAGCATTTAGCACAGTCCCTGGTACATAGTAGATGCTACATAAATGTTTATTCCCTTCCCCTACTCCCACTCTTGTCCATCAACCTCCTTTTCTTCCAGAAAACTCTTTTCATTGATAATCTTCAATGCTCAACCCCTCCCCAGCTACCCTCTTCTAATGGGGCCTTTGATGCTTTACCAACTCCCCTTTCCATCTCCCTTTCAGCTGGCACGTTTGTGCAATTACTGCCAAAATGCTAAGAACTCCATCTAGTTTCTATTTCCTCATCCTTTTTTTTTCCTACACTTCAAGATTTTACCCTTTTACTCCTCAGTGGTCTTCCTCCTTGATATCTCTGCACCATTTGACATTGTTGAATGTCCATTCATTTTCCTGGTCCTGCTCCTGTCTCTCTGGCTGCTCATGCATCGTATACTTCGTTGGCTCTGCCGCCTCCTCTCATTCCTAAATGAAATGAATATCACTCAGGCTGTCCAACTAAAATGTGATTTAAAAGAGAAACAGGATGGTACAGCAGAAACAACAAATTTCAAATTCATTTGACCCAAGCCAACAGGGAAAGAGCGTGTCCTATGGTGATCTAATCTATTCTCATAGCTATCATCCATATAGCTTTCTCTAGTTCTCTACTCTCACAAATATAAAAGCCTGGGTGTCCAATGCAATGTATCCAGAATTCAAGTCACTGTCTTCCCTCCAGATTCTGCTTATCCTTCTGACTTTTCTATTTCTATTGATGGCACCACTATTTTCTCAAAATCATAGAATGATCTTTAATTTTTCCCTTTCCCTTAACTTCTACATCCCACAACCTACCATTTCTACTTTTGACATAGCCCTCACTTCCATTTCTTTCTCTCTGTTCCCACTAATACCATCTTGGTTGAAACCTGTATTTCCTTTTCTCTAGACTATTGCAACAGCCTTCTACCTGCATCTAGTTACAAGTCTCCCTTTAATTACCTTTGCAACTTTGGGCAAATTATTTTCCTTATCTATCCCTCAATTTCTTCATCTGTAAAATGAAGGGGGTTAGACTATGTGTACTCTGGTCACTGCCAATTCTAATAGGTGGTCAATCTGTGAGCCCACTTCTATCAT
The DNA here is from genome assembly GCF_900497805.2 of Vombatus ursinus. NCBI lineage: Eukaryota > Metazoa > Chordata > Mammalia > Diprotodontia > Vombatidae > Vombatus > Vombatus ursinus. The sequence goes on from NW_020955033.1 coordinate 7,620,006, forward strand.
TAACATAAAGGAAGTAAGTATACCTATCCAATGCTTTTTCTTAATTCAGAAACTTAAAAAGGTATCCCTCATCTAACTCTCTCAAGCCACAACAAAATAAGGGGATGGAAGGTCAATGAAGGTAAACTTTACCTACTTCACCATTTTTCTTTAGGCCAGACCTGACTGGTCCAGTGAAATTTAAGAACCAAGGTAACCAAGAACTGTTGTTCAGTTGTTTCCAACTCTTTGTGAACCAGTTTGGGGTTTTCTTGACAAAGATACTAGAATAGTTTGTCATTTCCATCTCCAGCTCATTTGACAGATGTAGAACCTGAGTCAAACAAGGTTAAGTGATTTGCAAGGGACACACAGTTAGTAAGTATCTGAGGCCACATTTAAACTCAGATCCTCCTGACTCTAGGCCTAGCTGCTCCACCTGTCACATAGTAGGTCCTTACTAAATGTTTCCCTTCCCATTTGATCTTACATAGCAATTTTTTTAACCTCTCACTTATCATCTATTGCTGGGTATTGCAACACTAAGTGTTCCATCCCCCTACTAGACCATAAGCTCCATAAGTCAGGGATCATGTCTTACGTAACTAAACTTTACATTTCCCCTAGTGCCTTGCAATGATATTGTGGTTGGTTGTTCAATCTTTCATTCATATTTGACTCTTTATGACCCCATGGACCATAGCACACCAGCCCTTTCTGTCCTCCAGTATCTCTCAAAGTCTGTCCAAGTTCATGTTCATTGCTTCCATGATACTATCTATCCATCTCATCCTCTGCCATCCCCTTCTCCTTTTGTCTTCAGTCTTTCCCAAGATCAGGTTCTTTTCCAGTGAGTCCTGTCTTCTAGCACACAGTAAGCACATAAAAATGTGAATTGAATTGAATTGTGAGAGCTCACAATACATGAGAAAATAATACTGATCATCACTCTCACTACTGGCATATTCTGGAAATTGTGCAAATGTCATATTGTTAACACGAAAAGAGATAAGGGACCTGCCAGAAGCCCTGGCTGTCCTACACAAATTCTTCACAAATGACAGAGACAATATCCTACAAACAGCAGGTTAATATCAAGAGCTCCCAGTACAGACTACCTAATCAAACAGGCAAGCTCCCTTGTGAGGCTTTTAACATATACAAAATGTTAAACAACTCCCTTGCTGCCAGCCTAAGTGTGTAGATGTTATGAAACATGGGTAAGCTGGAACGATATCTTTAAAAGCATTCATAGTGATTCAAAAGGCTCTTTGTTCCAGGCAGTTCTGCTTAAGATTATCTGTTAGTTACACGGGATGCTATCTGGCCTTCTCAGAATCAGGCCTCTTGTCACTAGGACTTTTTTGGAAACGTACTGTGACCACAGGACCTTGTTGGCACAGTTTGGCAGTAGAACATTAGTAATCAGGACTTGGAGAAAGGTTTTAAAGAAATCAAGCTTATAGTGGCCTCTTGGTCCAGATACAGAAAGCATCATCTACTTGAATGAGCAAATAGAAGGTAGCAGAGTCCAGGCTTTCTCTCAGCTTACTAAATTACAATATGACCATACGGAAGCCATTTTAACCTTCTCATCATTCATCACCTCATTTGAAAAATAAGCATTATGATGTTTACTACCAATATCCCAAGAAGAATAAGAGGATGAGAAAAAAGATGATTTGGACAGTGTGTCAAAATTTTTTGAAGAAAGGTTCTTTGTAAAATACAAAGAGTTTTCATCATTTAATTTTAAGTTTTTATGTTAAAATCGTGTACTGAAACATTTTTTTTAGATGATCAGCCAGGAGAGTCAAGAAAACTTAGAGGATTAATCAACTAATGACCAGTCTTTTGGAGATAGCAAAAATACCTAATATTTGCTTTAAGAAGTAACAGATGACATGGTAGTCCTTGACCCAAACTGGCAGCTGTTTAAGGCCTATTGAAAAAAAAAACTAACCCATTTTAATTAGTAGACCAGAACAATGATGTCCAAGGCTGAAGCACAGAAACACAGGGAAACTCTTCCCCCTCCTTCCCCCAAAGAACGTGAAATGAAAATATTTAATGTGGAAGTGTCTTCACCATAAATTTAAGCCTTTATAATCAGTAACCTTTCCTGCTTTCTAAGAGGAATTCATATCATCGTTTTAAAGCTGGCAGTACCTTTAAGGTCATCTAATCTAACACACTCATTTTACGGGTGAGAAAAGTGAGGCCCAGAGAGGTTATGTGAATTTCCCAAGGTCACCCTTGCTTTTAAGTAGCAAGAAGGAGAATTGGGATTTGAACCTGGGTCTGCCAAATATCATAGTCTTTCCAATGCATGGGTTTACTACATTTTTCTAAGTGAATAATGTATGAATAAATACATATGGGACAAAACAGAATAAGCGGTTTCTCAGACTTCTGTGTTTCCCTTTCATTGGATTTTAGAATTGAATATCAATCAGTCAATCAACAAAACATTTATTAAGTGCCTACTATATGACAGGCATTATGTAAAGAAAAAACTGAACAGCCTCTGGGGAGCCTAAAATCTAGCCAACAGAGAGATCATTGTGAGGCTGGGGGGAGGCACAGTTCAGAATAGTGGACACAAAAGTTAACAAGGTTCTTCAACTATTTCCTGTTTAGTTGCTTTCTCTCTCTCTCTCTTTCTTCTTTCCTTTTTCTCTTCCTTTCTACCTTCCTTCCTTCTTCCTTCTTTTCTTTCTTTTCTTTTTCTCTTTCTTTCTACTTTCCTTCCTTCCTTCCTTTCTTTCTTTCCTTTTTCTCTTCCTTTCTACCTTCCTTCCTTCTTCCTTCCTTCTTTTCTTTCTTTTCTTTTTCTTTCTACTTTCCTTACTTCCTTCCTTTCTTTCTTTCCTTTTTCTCTTTCTTTCTACCTTCCTTCCTTCCTTCTTCCTTCCTCTTCCTTTCTTTTCTTTCTTTCACTGTCATTTAGACTATGACATTACTTACTCCTTTATGAGTTTCAGTCTCACAGGAGGTGATGGATCAATGGTATGAAGCTTATAGCCCTCTGAGTGCAACAGACTGTCCACTTTGTTCGTTAGTCATTCCTGTTATATCTTAAATAAGAATAAAAAAATTACATGGCAAAGAAAACTAGGAAGTTCTTGCTTGTATGAGGACAGGTGGAAAGCAACATTTTAAGAAGCTTTTAAAAAAAATTAAGCTTATATTCTTTCATATTTATGAGAATTTCTGTTTAAAAGGTTAATTAGTTTGTGGTTTTGTTGGATTTGGGAATGGGGAAGAAGAGGGGGTAGGACTGCTATCAAATCTGTCTTTATACCTTTTAATTAAGAAAAACAACTTCTGCTCTCCTCCATTTACAAGAGCTTTCAAGCCCACTCAACTGGTATTTTTTTTTCTTCTCCCCCAATAACAAGGACAACACAAAAGGATGTCATTGTGCTTTTTACCAAAGATGGTTTAAAACGTGCTTCCCTAAGAACGACCCTCAGAAGAAGACTGCAGAGGTAACCAAAGAAAAGACACTTTGTTGTTGTGGGCTCCCCACCCCCACCCTATCCCCCACCCCCGCCTGCCCTCTCCCAAAACCCCCCACAAACTACTAAGGTATTCTCAGCTTGGCCTTTGCCTGGATCTTGAGTTCCTTGCACATCAAATTATTCTGCAGGGGCTCAGGGCTTTTATCAGCCACCAGGGATTCATGGCGCCTTATTAGGGAGTGCAAATTAACACATTCCACTGGATTCTTAATTAATCAGAAGACTTCATTATGAAAGCCTGCTTTTCACAGAGCATTTGATCCTCTCTAAATCAATTGGACGTGCCTTGTAGACAAATGCATTTTCCCAGCCAGGGAGTCGGGACAGCTTTCATTTTTCACCTAGGACCAGCTCTCTGAAACCAGGTCACCTCTGGGAAGCCACAGGGTATCTTGTAAATAGTGTGGCCTGAACCACTTGCAGCCTGATATAGAACAGAAGCACAATTGAAGGGATCTCCTGAGGAATTCCTCCAGCTCTGGAGGAGGCTGACCAGCCATGTGACCTTCTGGAAAGAGAACAAAAGGACGCTCCCTTCTGAAGACAGCGGAAATGTCTTTCTTTAAGAGACATTCTTTAGGTGCTTCCCAGCCTCAATTGGTTGATACATTACAGACTTGTTACCCAAAGTCCAGCCTGGTCTGTGTTACTGATTACACCAGGCTCTCTTGTTCCTCATAGAACCTTATCTAAAGAAGGAAAAAGGCAGTGTGCATAAAAGGGACAGCAAATGGGAAAGCTAAAAAGCCAGAATTAGTTAAAGGAAGTCTCCAACCACTTGGAAATTTCTAGAAACTTTTATGGACCGTGTTTTTATGTTTTGATAACCAGTTTTCATTCTTAAAATTTGTCATTGCTGGAAAGATATACTCATGGGAACCCAAAAGAGTAAACTATTTTGAGTATGAATTTTATGCAGTTAATTGTCTTTTTAACCTCCCACTGCCATGCCTTTTCTCAGAGTTTCCAACAACCTGGCATACCCTCTACTCCCACCGTTTCTACCTGTTGGCAACCTTTTCAGATGGAAAGCTGGGATAACCTTCAAAGTTCAACTCATATGTTACCTTTTCCATGAAGTTTCCTTTGGTTCAAGTCAGGTACGGGAATTAATACCTCTGTCTTCTAAACTCTCACAAATCTTTGATTGTGCTGCTTTTATGCCCTTATCACTCTATTTAATATGAGAGAGAGAGAGAGAGAGAGAGAGAGAGAGAGAGAGAGAGAGAGAGAGAGAGAGAGAGGCAGACAGAGATAGAGATTGGTGTTGTTTAGTTGTGTCCAACTCTTCATGACTCCATGGATCATGCTGCCCATGGGTTTTTTCCTTAGCAAAGATACTGGAGTTGTCTGATATTTCTTTCTCCAATTGATTAATGCAAAGAGAGGTTAAATGACTTACTCAGGGTTATATAACTACTAAGTGTCTGAAGCTGGATTCAGGTCTTCTTGACTTTAGGCCCAACGCTCTATCCACTGAACCATCCAGCTGCCTCCTAGATGTATAGATGTATATTATATATATATATATATATTATATAAAATTTGTGTAGATAATAGAATCATATATTTATCACTGCAAGGGACCTTAGAAGTCATCTAGTCTAGCATCCCTCAATTTACAGAGCAGAAAACTAAGGCCTAGAGAAGAGTAAACTACTTTCCGAAGTGATACAGATAGTAAGGGCAGACATAATATTTGAACCCAGGTTGTTTGACACCATATTTGTCATACTTTCCAATACATAGTGCTTTACCTCATCTGTAATATCGTAGCCTCTCTGAAGAAAGAGATCTCTGTGAAGCTCCTTCAATCCCTAGCGCAGTGCCTTGAATGTGGTAGACAGTTGATTTTTCAGATAAAAAAAATAAACGGTTTGGATTTTAGGAGCATTGTGAATGTGAATGTACTGCTTTAAAGATCATAGATTTAGAGCTAGAAGTGACCTCAGAGGCCTTCTGCTTTAACTCCCTCATTTTACAGATGAAGAAATCTGTTTCATAAAATTCTAGATTTAGAGCTGGAAGGGGCATTAGAACCCCTTATTTCACAAATAAGGAAACTGAGACCTAGAGGTTAAGTGACTTGCCTAGAGTCTATTGTGTATTGGACAGATTGGGAACTCAGTCCTTCTGGTTCCAAATCTAGGGCCCAATCCAGTATTCCTTAGATTATGTTCATTCCCTGGACCAACATCAAGTTGTCAAAGCTTGGGTCCTCTTCCCCAAAAAGTAGAATTGGTTCTTCAATTCTAAACTGGCAGAATATTTTTTATGAAGAATTAACTGTATAACCCAAGGATGTGTTTCTAAGAATGGTTCATTTTCTCAGACCTTTAATTATACAAAGTACTATGCAGCCTAAGAAATGTTCCATTCTTTTACATTATGCAGATAAACCCTTGTAGGTTAAATGACCTGCCCATGGTAACATAAGTAGTAAGAATCAGAGTTAGGATTTGAACCCAGGTCCTCTAAGACCATGGGCAGCTAGGTGGTGCAGTAGATAAAGTGAGGGACCCAGAGTCAGGAAAATTCATCTTCTTGGTTCAAATTTGGCCTCAGACACTTACTAGCTGTGTGACCCTCGGCAGGTCACTTAACCCTGTTTGCCTCAGTTTCCTCATCTATAAAATGAGCTGAAGAAGGAAATGCCAAACCACTCTAGTACCTTTGCCAGGAAACCCCCAAACAGGGTCACAAAGAGTTAGACATGACTGAAAAAACAACTGAACAACAACCTCTAAAACCAGAGCCAGTGTTCTTTTCATATACTAGGCCCTATTCTTATCTCAAGTAACAAGCACTTATTAAGTGTTTCCTCTATGTCAGGCATTGTGCTATTATCTGTTTGTGTTCATCAGGTGCTACACAATCCAAAAAAAAAAAAGAAAAAAGGACAAGCTTTCATTGAAATAAAAATTCCTACTGTGGGAAATATATATATTATATATGTATATATGTATGTATGTATGTATATATGTATGTGTGTGTGGATTGATTGATTGAAGCCCAAGGAAATCCAGATGACCAGCTGCAAGGAGTTATTTGTTTGTGTTTTTAAGATACTTGTTATAAATGCATTAAATAGACTCTGTATACTTTATCTTGAACAGTGGAGAAAAGTGGAACATTTCTCATCTCCTCTCTGTGACAAAAGGAAGAAAAATCCTTGCAGATGGCATCATGGCAAGATAGATGATGAGAGAGGACTTCTGGGTAGAAGAGATGCAGTTGACATAGTGGAAAGAACACTCAATTTAGAATCTGGGGCCTCAGGTTCAAATCCAGACTCCGGTACTTAGTGTGATCACTAATATTTATGCAATCTTAAGTGAGTTCTTCTCCCTAGGTCTTCTAGTCCTCTGCAGAGTTAATGGAAAGGAAATTGGTCTAGACATCCATCCAGGTCCCTTCCAAGTCTAAATCTTTAATCCTGTAAAAGGAGGATAGAGCATTCATAGGGAATATATGTCCTTGAGAGGGCAGTTGGCCAGAAAGCAATTTGTGGAAAACCCACCTACCTGATTGCGCCTGGACAGACGTGAGTGCTGCTGATGAAGAGAGGAAACATCATGTGCCCATATCCCCTATGCTTGGCACCTGCCACTCCAGGGCTGGTTGAGTTCAGCTGAGATTATTCAGCATAATGGAAAAATGTTAGTACTGGATTTAGGTGCTTTATACCTGAACATTGAACTAAGAATTGTTCGACGCATAAGATGAGATCACATATGTAAAGCCTAATATGTAGGCCTAAAAGCACCCTGGGAGCTAAGCAATGGTCGTTATTCATAGATTGTTCTCAAAGATTCAGCCAGATCTATGTAGAGTAGCACCATTCTTTCATTCCACAAATGTTTATTGAACCTATTCTATACATAGCACTCCAATTCAACAAGCATTTATTAAGCATTACTATTTGCCAGGGCAGCTAGGTGGTGCCGTGGATAGAGCTCTGGGCCTGGAATCAGAAAGAACTGAGTCCAAATCCAGGCTCAGACACTTAATAGCTGTGTGACCCTGGGCAAGTCACTTGACCCTGTTTGCCTCAGTTTCCTCAGCTGTAAAATGAACTGGAGAAAGAAATGGCAAACCATTCTAGTATCTAGAACCTCATATCTAGTACCCCAAATGGGGTCAAAAAGAGTTGGACATGATTGAAACGATTCAACAGCAACTCTATTTGCCAAGCATTATGATCATCACTGGGCCTACAAGAACAAAAATGAAACAATTCTAAATGTCACAAGCTCACAAAGAAGCATAAGAAATGCCCCCCAGCCTTCAAAGATCATACAATACAATTAGGAAGATTAGATATGTATGCCTAAAATAATTAAACAATAGGAGACAACAATACAAGAGAAATGTCAAGGTAGCTTACAATTAACTGATAATTGAATGGTACAGGAAGTAAGTGCTATGACTTTGGAAAAGGAAGATATCTGGTAACTGTGAATAATCAGAGAAGGCATTCTGGAGAAAGTGGAACTTGACCTAGACCTTGGAGGATGGGTAAGATTTATAGACATAGAACAAGGAAGGAACAGTAAAACACAAAGGCTTACAGGTGGGAAAACACAGAACTTACTGGGGAAATCCCCATTTAACTTTCTTATTTTACCGCTGAAGAAACTGGGGGTCAAGAGAAGCAAAAGTGACAAACCCCTAGATAATACAGAAGCCAGTTATATGTGTCTCTGGTTACTAAGTCCAGCATTCTTTTCATAAACCACCCTGTCTCTCAGTAATTGGTCATTAGAATCAGAACTTTTCAGGCCCTAGCCATAAGTATACTTTTCAAATAACCCACGGATTGCTTGTTCCTTTGTTGTTGATGAATTTTGAACCAAAATACAAAATTAAACAAGAAATGAACCCATTTATTAGAGTCCAACCAGAGGATTGGTGCAAGATCAAATAGTAAGCCAGGGAGTAAATATATGCAAGTCCAAATGGTTTTAAGAAACTATGTAGGATCCTGAAATTTTGTATTCTGAAGAATGAGATAGTTAAGCCCTTTAAAAAAAAATAAGCAGAATTTACCAGCTATTCCTATTCACCTGGGCGATTGCTGGTACTCTGATAGCTAAATGGGTCATAGAATATTACACTACAATGAGCCTTAAAGATCATCTTTTCCAATTCCCTAATTTTATAGATGAAGAAACTGAGAACAGAAGAGGGTAACTAGTCTCAGCCTTCAAAAATAGCTTACCAGGAGAATTGGACTAGAGATGTAATCACAGAAGGCCCAGACACCCCAGATGAAGGAAATAATAAATGTATCAATCAATCAAATAATTGATTCGCCTGTTAAGGAGGAAGGAGATGCAGCACTGGCGGGTTGTTGTCCTTCCTTCTTGAAGAGGACCAAATGAGGGGCAGCTAGGTGGCACAGTGGATAGAGCACTGGCCCTGGAGTCAGGAGGACCTGAGTTCAAATGTGGCCTCAGGCACTTACTAGCTGTGTGACCCTGGGCAAGTCACTTAACCCCATTGCCTAGCAAAAAAAAAAAGAAGAAGAAGAAGAAGAAGAAGAGGACTAAATGACATCACTGTGTTGGGGTCAAGGTACAGTGTGTCTGACTGTGGCTGATCAAACCAAAATGAGCTCAGAAGGTTCTACCACAGGTCAGGCACAAATAGTCCTATGAACATTTGAAGTAGAAATGTCTCTACATTTGTGTATCTCATTTCTTTTGAGCTACTGCAATTCTGCTTTGACCTTTGAACACGACACCTTCTTTAATATGAGCATGCCATGCAAGGCTGTCCTGTGCTAGTGTCTCCCATGTCTCACAATTGTTTCCAAAGTTCTTCAGAGAGACCTTGAGTGTCCTTGCATCACCTTCTTCTGACCTCCATGTAAGTGCTTGCCTTGTGTGAGTTCTCCATAAAATAATCTTTTAGGCAAATGTACATTTGGCATTCAAACAACATGGCCAGCTCATTAGAGTTGCACTCTCTGCAATAGAGTTTGAATGCTTGGCAGTTCAGTTCGAGATAGGACTTCAGTGTCTGGTACTTTATCTTGCCAGGTGATCTTCCGAATCTTCCTAAGACAATTCAAGCGGAAGTGATTCAGTTTCCTGGCGTGACACTGGTAGACTTTCCAGGTTTTACAGGCATACAACAATGAGGTCAGTACAACAGCTCTGTAGACTAGTAGATCTAAAATTAAAATGACTATTCTTTTGAAAGTAAAAATACTGAGCAGGACAATTTTCAAATCACAAGCACCAGTAGTGCTGTTCATGGCGATGCTTAGGTTGTTTCCCTTCATCATCAGAAATAGTGTGACTCTAGGCTGGAGGACCAACTTTCCAAGCATTCAAAGAAAGGATGTGAAGAATCCCAATGGACTAAAACTCTACTGGACGAAAGACAGGAATCAGCTTGGTCCTCAGCTTGGTGATCAGCAGCACTGGTCGCAGAATTTTACTCCACTGCAAAAATGTGTAAAGCACTATGCCAACTTTCAAGCATCTCACTATTATGGAGCTGACTACAATCCTAGAACACTGGATCCTCCTAATGAGACCCATAATCATTCCAAAAGAGTTTGCCTTAAATATCTATGCATGAAAAAAACAAATAAACAACTGAGTAGCAAATATCTATTGCCTAGAATAGATTACAGACAGTTGGATGAACAACTATTTCCCTGTTTACCTAAGGTATCAGCTTGAAAATACAGGACCTGGGTTTCAACCAATTGTTTTTATTCTCTATTAGCTATTTTGCTTCTGTCTAGTCTAAAGATCAACCTTCTTCAGGTATGAATGAAGCAATTCCACTTTTCCTCCACTTCCTGCTATCAACCTAGCCTCCCTAAGTAGCCATTCCAGCTCTTCTCTGGACTTTCTCTATTCCCCAATATAGCTTAACAATCCTTTTTTCATTGTTGTTGTTGTCATTCATTTTCCTCTCCAGCCTCATTTCTTATGAAGAGCTAGCATGTGTATAGAGCATTAAAGCTTGCAAAGCACTTTACAAATATTATCTCATTTTATCCTCACAACAAACCTCAGATATGGGTGCCATTATTATCACCATTTTATAGATGAGGAAACTGAGATAAACAGAGGTTAGGTGACTTAACCAGGATCACAGAACAAGTAAATTTCTAAGGCCAAATTTGAACTTAGGCCTTGCTGATGCCCAGCTCTGCTCTCTATCCACTGTGCCACCTAGCTAAGTTTTAGAAATCCTGGTACTATCCTTAAAAGCTAAGCTACACTTTTGTGTTCATCCTCCGTTACCCTTTCTTCCATCTTTGCTATAAATCTTTTCAAAAATTGAGTTGCTTTCTGAGTTCTCTAAGAATCCACAATAATCCCTTTAAAAAACTTCTTTTTTCCTCCACATCAAAATTGTTTCCCTGGTTGTTGGGAATTTCGTTTTTAACAGTTCCCTATCTTTCCTCAGGTTCCTGTCTTTCCTCTCTCCACCAATGGAATTTTAGTCCATTGGGATTCTTCATGTCCTTTCTCTGAATGCTTGGAAAGTTAGTCCCCCAGTCTAGATTCCACTATTTTTGACAATGAAGAGAAACGACCTATGTATCAACACGAACAGCATTACTAGTGCTTGTGATTTGGAAGTTGTCCTGCTCAGTGTAATGTGCATACTTGACTGAATTTTCTTGCTCTGTATTGAGATTTATTTTTACTTTAAAATTTTTTTTAAAAAACAAATAAACATCCATTAGCCAAGATAGAACTGCACAACAAAGAGACAATGGGATGACATAGTAGATTTAATAGCCAACTTGAATTTGAGGCTTGACCACAATATATCCATGGGCTTGGACCTCTCTGAACCTCAGTTTTATCTTCTATAAAATAGTAACAATATTTTCACTATGTACATATACTGAACAAGGGTTTTATGAGGACTATACTTTGTGAACCTTTAAATGCTATATGAATATGAGTTATTATCAGAGCCGGTAGGCTATTATTAGAAAGCACTTGCTGAAGAATTAATTTGACTATTCTTTGCACTTTCTACCACCTTTGTTCCAATAGGTAGGATTTACATAGTACTTTAAGGCTTGTCAAGCACTCTGCATATGTCAACTCACTTGCTCCTCACAACAACCATTTGAGGTAAGTGCTATTATTATCCCTATTTTATAGATAAGGAAACTGAGTCTGGGAGAGGTTAAGTGACTTGTCCAGGGTCATATAGCCGGTAAGTGTCTGACGCAGGATTCAGACTCAGATCTTTATTACTCCAGGTCCAGCATTCCTAATCCTATGACACAAAACTGCCTAGGTTAAAACCAACCGATCATTTCTTCCTCTTTCTCCCCTTCTTTTTGAACTCCTGGCTCCTCCAGGGATATTATACCTATATTTAGGAACAACTCATATAACTCCAGGCAAGGAATCATCCTGGACAAAAAAGGAGGCAGATCATATAGAAAGTCAAAGAGTAGCCGAATCCAATTGGCTAGCTAGGAAGCAGGGCAACAAGGAGGCAGTGGATAGAATGCTGGACTTATAGTCAGGAAGATCTGGACTCAAATCCTGCCTCAGGCACTTACTGGCTGTGTGTTCCTGGGCAAGTCACTAAACTACTCTGAGCCTCAGCTCTTTCATCTATAAAATAGGGGGGAGGGAGATGATGCTATAAAAGGGAGTTTATAGTAATAGGTCAGTGCCAGGAAGCCAACAACGATTAATTAGGTCAAAGGGAACACAGCAAGAAGGGAAGCTGTAGATGATAAGGAGATGACAGTGTATTTCATGTAACTTCTCTGCTTAAAATAGTGCTCTTTTGATGGCAAGTGGCCACATTCCCTCCTTCCTCTGTTGTATAGGCATATAAATAGGCCCAGACGACTTCCCCTCTTTCTGCTCTGAATCTTAAAACACAGAATCATATCCTTCTCTACTTACAGGCCTTATTAGTTGCTTGCTTTTTCTGATCATTTCCCAAAGCAAGTTTCAGAGCATTCCCTGTGAGTTCCCATGGACGTTTCTTTCACACGTCATGTATGTCTCTCAGCCCAAAAAATCTAGGGACAGCTCTAGCAACTCAGTGAGAAAACTAAGTCTCCCTGCCAACTCAAATCCCATTCACCCCTGTCTCCTGGAAAATTAGAGACTTCAAATCTTTCAAAACATGCTGAGGGATTGACAAATCACTCTCAGAGGGAAAAATCATCCTTTTTCTCTCTTCCTCTCAAAGGCAACACAGAAACAAATCCTAAACCCCAATGCTTTTGCCCCCTCATTGTCACATTCCATTCCCAGGCCTGGCTGATGAGGTGGTCTGGGAAGTATTCTGGCTGGGAGAGATCACATTGCTAAATGGGGACGTGAAGGGGAATGTGGTTTCCTGAAAGTTTCCAGCAAGTACATGGGAATGGGACTCTTGAAAGGGCCACGAAGCTGGAAGCACTTCCCTTTGGAGAAACACTTCCAATGCTCTCACAGAGCCAAGTGTAATAACAGCTCTGACATTATTATTACAAAGGGGAAAAAATCATTCATACAGACTTGCTGCTGTAATTTGGGTACTTGAAAGCCACACCTACTCTGAGACCTGAAAGCCATGTGGTTTAAGATGGCTTCCACACAAAAGAGGCAGTTGTTAGTCATAGCCATACCACCAATTATTGCTCAGTCTCTTTGAGGGTGTCAGAGAAAGCTTTAAAAAAAAAAAGTACTTTAAAGCACTTTAAAAAATATTGGCCCTATTCTACCTATATGAGATCCATATCCACAGATTTGCAGCCTGAGTCTTTTCCCTTCATTGACCACAAGATAGGCTTCCAGATATGGGCAAGAGCTCTGGTAACGAGCTCATCATTCCATGGAACTCAATACAGTAATAATGTGTTCGGTAAGATTTTCTGCAGTTGCAGCCCATTTTTTTTTTTTTTTGCCTTTAATGAAAGTGCTTTATTTAGAATAAACCGATGGCTCCAGAAGGCATCATGGCCTCCCACTGTGTACATGTGTCCTTGGTTAGATGGCACACAAACTTCCCCAGTGGGTGTTGCAAAGAAACAAACAAAAAAACTTTAGGAGACAAGCACTAAACCATGAATGACTGCTGTCACAAAGGGACTTAATGTTAATTTATTTTTTTACTTTTTTCATTTTTTTAACATGCAGAAGGTTAAATGCTATCAGGAAAATTATCTCTGAGGAGAAATTGCCAACTTTACAGTCTATCTTTACAGTCATGCCTTCATCTTGTAAGCATGTATATTCAGAGCTAGAAGGGTTTAAAACAAAGCTCAATTGTTTGTGAAAGGAGAATATTCTATCTTATGTGATGAGAACAACTTGCTATCATTGTCAATTGTGTTTTATAGAGGAAAGTATATGAAACCAAGAGAAACATTTCAATACGAAAAGCCAACAGGTCTTAAGACTAAAACCTTAACTTGGAGTCACAGGATCTTTGTTCAAATTATGGCTCTATAACTGGTTACCTGAGTGACCTTGGTTTTTACAAATGAGCAAACTGAGTCCAAGGGATGTTAAGTAAAATTCAGTCAGTGAACTAGATGAACCCTAAGGCTCTAGATTTATGTTCCTATGTAAAAAAGAATGTGTTTATTATTTCTGCAAACCAATCCACCTCCCTAAAAAAATGTAGCTATAACACTATTGATTTTTCAAGGATACTAAAACTTCACCTAGAACCCATCATTTCTAGAATGTATTTATAGTATTATCAATTTATACCTTTTGAACATTCATGAACTTGAATGTCTTTGTTAGAAAACCACAGAGTATATTACCAGGAGCAAGGCATGCTGATACATATCAAACTTAACAATGAATAAACATAGCAGGTAAGAAGTCTTAGGCAGGTTAACATATGTGGAACATATCATGGAAATGGGAAATAAATTCCAAGTTAAGGTGTCCGGTCCACTAAAATCTAATCTTACTCTGTTAGACACGTGTCTTTGCTGCTGAAATTTGGGTATTTCTAAGTCATACTTCCTTTGAGACCTGAAAGCTATGTGACTTAAGGTAGTTCCCACACAAAAAAAGGACAGTGATTAGTCATAATCATACCACCAATTATTGCTCAATATTTTTCAAAGCTAGCTGGGAAAACTTTAAAAATGTACTTTAAGGTACTTATAAAGTATTGGCCTTGTTCTACCTACATGACATTCATATCCACAAAAAAATCATAGGACTAAAAAGTCAAGTCAATCCCTTGCTTAAAACAGAACCATCCTTAAGGTATCTCATATACATAAAATCTGTTCTATTTTTCAAGACCTCCAGACAATAACATCACAAGTCAAAAGTATCCTCTAAAAAGTTCATCAATGTTTATGGAGCACCCAACATTCAAATGCTCTTTAGTTGATGGGGGAGGAAGTAAGCAAAGTACAGAAAAGACAATACCGTTATACATGAGAGGTTTATAGTCTAGAAGAATATACACACAAGGCAAGCACACAAAGCAAAGTCACTAGAAAAAAATGGAAGTATAAGACATATTCAAGAAAATGAGAGGCGGATTCCTGAAGAAGGTGAGTTTTGAAAATAACTCTGAAGGAGAAGAGAAATAGAAGAGTTCTTTATAATGCTAGTGGGTACACAACTTCATTTGGGGCACCTGAACTATAAATCTTTCCTATTTAATAAACCTCCTTCCCTATTCTCTACCTTCTAATACTTATAAGATGGTAAGAAAAATATAAAGCAGTCATGGGGTTCAGCAGTATCAAATATAATCCTGTAGTGTTCCTACAATTCCTGCCTCTGGTTTGTAGAGTTTCACAGAGTCTCATCACAAACTCCTAGAGTTGGGACATTGGACGCCTTCTGGGTCATTCCGTAACTGCGCAAAATTCTCCTCTGTAAACTGACTAACGGTCATCTACTCTTTCTTTAAAAATTCTTAGTGAGGGCAAACCCACTATTGTCTAAGGTAGCTCAGTGCAATTTTAGATAGCTCTAATTGTAAGGAAATATTGTTTGTTTGTTGTTTTTAACTTCCCTGAAGCTAATTAAAACCATCATTAGCTAGCATGAGGCTGACAGCTAGACCAGGCAGTGACAGCCGGCAATAACAATTTCTGGGCTTCATTTAGTATAAAATTTCTACATAGCATACTGAGGAAACTGGGCGTGTGTGTGTGTGTGTGTGTGTGTGTGTGTGTGTGTGTGTGTGTGTAGGGGCTGCATTTTAGGCAGAGGGAATGCCTTGAGCAAAAATACTGGAACAGGATAGAGAGTCAATTTGCAGAACTGGGCAGAGAGACTGTGCTGAGGAATAATAGAAGATGAAGATAGTAAAATAAGAGAATACCTATTGGTGGTGTTGAGAGGACTTTTAACCCTCAGATGGAACATTTAGATTTGAGACAAAAGGGAGCAGCAGGGGTGACTTATTACCTTGTTTACTTTGGATTACGATAAAGAGATAACTTTATACCTAACTTTCAAACCTAGTAGGCAGAGTTTCAAGTCTTCTTCAGCAAAGGCAATCAGTTGAACAGCAGTGCCAATGAATGGTGTGGCACATTTCATTACCCAACAATTTTAGCTTTTGAAAGTATTCCCTTTCTTCTCATTCTTCTGCAGAAATGTTTCATTGACCATTGGTCTTAAAGGACCAACTTTATTTGGGGGGGGGCAGTTCAATTTCTAAATTTTGACACAAAACATAGCAAGGAGAGAAGTCAGTCTTTATACCTCTCCCCATAAATGATGCAGTGGTGACCAGCTGAACTGAGGAGGTAGAACAATTAGTCCCAAATTGCTGAAGAAGGTCTTTGGTGTTTAATTGTTTTACCCATATAATTAACTGAATAACCTTTCCTAGCTACTTTATCAATATTGATTAAAAATAAAACACAGGAGCAGGTAGGTGGCACAGTGGCCTTGAAGTCAGGAGGACGTGAGTTCAAATCAGGCCTCAGACACATGATACTTATTAGCTGTGTGACCCTGGGCAAGTCACTTAACCCTGATTGCCTCACCAAAAAAAGCAAAAAACAAAAACCCAAAAAACAAAAAACAGAAATGAGGATTGAAAGGAAATGAGCTCAGATTTTTTTTTTAAAACACAAAGAATCTTAGTTCTGCAGAATCAGGGCAACTGTAGTCAGTTTTGCTGATTGAGTTAGTTCATAACCACCAATTTGCATAGATCAGCCAAAGAAACATGAAAGAATACTTAGATTTCACAGTAATCTGGCCTGCTTTTCTGATATAGAAACTACGCTAGTTCAGATACCAGCACTGTACAATTGGGGTGCCAGGATTTAAGGATGTCATATTTTTAAGTATCGAATATTTGCCAGATTGTCTGATGTATTATGTTTGAAAAACTAACAGCAGCACCAAGCTGGAGACTGAATGATAAACAAGTAAAAAATATCTGGATTTAAGGGTTCTCCTGGGGACATTAAGTCTAGCCCTGTATAACTGTAAGCTTTATTAAGATTGCCTTAGCTTTTACTTTCTTCCAACTGTACATTTAAGGACTCATACATGTAACTCTGGTTTGGACCAAGGCAAGTACTATGACTGAATCCAAAAGATTCAAAGATATTATATCCAATAATATCACTCATATTTTTTTAGCCAGACCTGTAACTAGTAATTCTGGCACCTGGAATAAGTTCTGTAAAACATATCCCAGGGCAAGCAGCATGAAAGGCTCCTTCAAATTAATTTTTTTAAGACCAATTCAGTTGGGGAATTTAGGAAGAGACCTCAGACCTCAAGACCCCGGTTTTCTTAGGGGAAATAGGAAGATCTCAAGCTACTACTCCATGGTAGGGGGAGACAGAAATACCAAAATAACTAAAGGCCATTGGTGGGGAGACCACTGCTGGGATACTGAGGAAGAAAGGAAGGCAGAGTTGGACCCAGAGGGAGCTCATCTGAATCTAACTGTGAGGAAGGTAGGGACTAACTGTGCCATATGGAAGCTTCACAAGTTAGCTAATTATTCTTGCTAACTAGGTATTAATTCCAATTTTGTTTGTACCTGCTAAAGGACGAAGAGGCTGCTGGTATCTAAATTTCAGCAGCTTGGGTTACATTTATGATCACTGCACCTTACTTACAGCCTATAGTTAGAATTGGTTCAGCATTAATCTATTTGAAGGTAACATGTAGCTCACAAAATGTTATTACACCAACATAATAGACATTATTCAAGATGCTAGCACTTTAATAGGAAACATTTTATTATCAAAATTGCATTATCCAAGATAGACCTCTATATTGTGAGAACGCTTTAAGATTTCAAAATAAAGAGATTGGCAAATAAGAAGAAGATAAGTACCCCAAAAAGATAATCGATTACATGGCATAGAAATTAGAAGTTATAGAACTGGAAGTCCTTTGGGAAAGAGCCATATTGCTACATTTCTGAGTTGGGAAATATTAAGTAAAAATAAAAAGTAATTATCTGAATTTTCAGCCATCCAAAAAACTAAAGTGAGAACTTAGGCCTGATAGTTTTAATCACATACCCACTTGAGGAGCATAAATAAGGAAGGGTTTAAAGATTTAAACATTCAGACTCAGGAAGGTATAACATTCTGAGGATCTCTTAGATTTGCTACCCATTTAGTCCGGCCCCAGACAATATAAAAATTGAAGAGCTCCAGTCAGAGCCTAGACCAACCTTTGATCTAAGAATTATCTTACTTGAAAAAGTAAAGAAAAAAAAGCAAGTACACTCTAGTCACTCCAGTACACTCTACAGAAGACAAGTAAAATTGTTTTGAGATTGCAGAAAAAATAGTACCCAATAAAGGGCAAAGGGATTTGTGAGGTTTCTTCTCAGTGATGATGCCATCAATAAAACTCTGAAGAACCTACCGTATGCCAAACACTGTGCTGGACATTAGGGATACAAAGACAAAGTGAAACTGATCCTGCCCTCAAGGAGTTAACATTCTAACAGTGGAGACAACATATATACATACACATATACATATGCATACATACATACATATATATATGTATGTATGTATGTATGTATATATACACATACAAAAGAGGCATCTAAATGGAGGCAGCCTGGAGTCAGGAAGATCTGAGTTTAAATCTGACTTCAGATATATACTACCTATGTGACCCTGGACAAGTCATTTAACCTCTGCCTTGGAAGCTAGGTGGTTCAGTAGATAGAATGCTAATCCTAGAGTCAAGAAAACCTGAGTTCAAATCTGACCTCAGACACTCACTAGCTGTATGACCCAAGGCAAGTCACTTAACCTCTGTTTGCCTAGTCTACCGGAGAAAGAAATGGCAAACCACTCCAGTATCTTTGCCAAGAAAACGTCATATGGGATCACAAAGAGTCAGACATACCTGAAGAACAAGACATATAGAAAACACACATGTAGTAGAAACAAAATGACTTTGGAAGGGGAAGGACTAGCAACTGGGAGACTACAAAGAAATTGTGCTTGAGTTGATACCTGTCTGTAAAAATTTAACCCAGAAGTGGCCATGCAATAGTCACCCTTCCAAAAACATGGAGTAAAAGTCTTGCAATCTCCCTAATTCATCAAGTAGTCTCATATATCATAATTGGAAAAGGAAGAATAGCAGTAATCTGCCAAAAGTGACTGTGGTCTTTTGAGAATCCAAGTTATAGGCATAATATACCACCAACTGGTTGCCAGGTATTCCTTGAAAGTATTTGACAGTGCCAGGTATGGTGGCAAACTCCCATAACCCCAGCTCTGCAAAGGACGCAATAGGGCTAAAGCTAATAGTGTGTGCCCACTGAGTCATAGTGAGCTCTCAAGAGTTGATTGGGTGTGGGCCCAGGCTGCCTAAGGAAGAACAAACTGGCAAATAGGTCAGAAAACAAGTTAGAAAATATTAAGTAGGCGAAAGCTTCTATATTGATTAGTAGTGAGATTGGCCCATGAGTGGCTGTTGGTGAAATGGGAATATCCAATATCTACCCTTCCCTGAAAAAAAGATTTGACAGGTAAGAACACTGGTTCCTAAGTTGGAATTAGAACCATCTTCAAGTGTTGATATGGAAGACAGAAAATGCTACTGAGCCAGGGAGAAATTATGTTGAGGGTGGGATAAAAGAGTGCTATTTGTTGAGGTGGTATGTTTTGTTTGTTTGTTGTTACAAGCAGACTTAAAAAGTCTTTAAAATATCTGTAAAAAAGAAATAGGGAAGAAAGGACCCTAGGATTTTAGCATCTAGTCATCTAGGTCAAAAGACTGTTCTCAATGAAGAAAAGGGTAACCAAAATACCCAAAAGCAAGCCTGTAAAACTCGATCATTTGCCAGTGGAGCAGGAAGGGTTTGGCCTTAAATACTCACTTTCCAAAATGGAGTCTTCAAGAGACAAATTGTGGAATATTGTGTAGAAAAATTCAATTATGTCTAAACATTCACATTTGTACTTACTATGGGACATGGTATTTTCCTTCTAAGACAGGAGCTTGAAATACTTGAACCCTGGACCATCAATGGTCTTCAAGAGTTCTTCATTTTGAATACTAACCAGACCAAAAATATGGAGATTTTTGAAAATATGTTTTCTAACGAAGATTTCCATTTCCTTAAAAAGCACATAAAAAGAAGCAATTTTAATGGTTATTTATTTGCCCAAAATTCCATAAAATTTTTGTTTGTTTTTCAGTGGCAAACAAAAACAGGTTGAGTAGGTTGTCACTTAGCAAAGTAATAACTAGTAGTTGTGTGTGTGTGTGTGCGCGCGCACGTGCGCACGTGAACCTGGAATGAAGTGGTACAAGGAGGGGGGGGTAGTGTCACTTTATGGGAGAGAGAGAGGAACGTGTCCCATAAACAGACCTCTGCTGATGCTGGAGATAGGGATGTGACTGGGCAGGAGAGGAAGCAATCCAGGATGTGTAGTTGCTGGTACCCTATAAATTTTCCAACATGGAACAAACCACTGGTTGTCCAGCCTAGTTACAGCTTTGTCTTTGGGGTCTTTTGTTCTTGACAAAGTGCGAAAAGTTGGACAAAGAACAAAAGTTGTGGACCAATGACACAGCAGGACGAAGCAATGTCATGTGTTCTCTTTATTCATTAATAATAATTAGTAATTGTTAACAAAGAGGAAGCATTTTGTCAGAAATTTCATTATCCAAGTCAGAAACATAGTAGTTGAAGATCAGAGTGTTAGAATTAGGAGGGACCGTAGAGATTATCTCCGTTAGTATTTCTTTTGACCCAAAAATATCTAAATTTTCTACCTTGTATTATTGCTACTCTTGTGGTACTGATTTTTTTTATGGCTCAGGAAAAAGAGAGTCCAAGGGATATGATCAGGAGGCAGAGAGGAGAAAGGGTCCATTTTTTAAGCTTATAAACTTTTAGATATAAGGATTTTTAGTAGTAATAGTTTTTAAGGCCAGTAAAATTTTGCCACAGAAAATCAGCAGGGAAACACCAATCTGGTATAACCCTTTTATCTTACGGTCAAGAAAACTAAAGGCCAGAGTAGTTAGATGAGCGAGTCGTCCAAAAGCACAGTGAGTCAATGACATAGACTGGATTGGAGTCAAAGTCTCCTTCCTCCCAGTCAGATATACTATCTAGTACTCCTTCTACCATATCACACTGCCTCCAGCATGGCATAGTAGATAGAGCACTGGCTTTTTTTTTTGTTTTCCTTTATTTTTAATTTGTGAAATAACACAAGCATTTCCATAACATAGTAGAATGAAAATGTGGGATGCTTCACAAATTTGTGTGTCATCCTTGAACCAGATGATCTGGATTCAAATCCTGCCTCTTTTGCTTACCACTGGTGTGATCTTGGTAGAGTCATTTAACCTGTATGGGCCTTAAGTTACTCATCTGTAACATAAGAGGATTAGACTAAATGAGGTTTCTTCCTACTCTGGATCTATGATTCTATAATCCTTAAATGTTGAATTATTATATACCTTCCTTAAATCTCAATCAAACCTCAGGAAGTCATGCCTTCCCTAAATAATCACCAAGGTCCCATCCGATTCTAAAGTTCTTTGCCCTCCAAATAAGGTTTTTTGGTGTGGGTGTTATACCCTACCATTCTGTCTGAGGATAGACTCCCACTGCACACTAGAGATACTTAAGAAGTTTCCTTTGTGATCACAAAGTGACCTAAAGCAAATCTCAGTTGTGTACCTCCCCCTCAGCATAAGCCAGATGACTATCTACTCACAAGAGATCTTGTACGTGAAGCATCATCACCACCAGGGACCCAACTGTGAAACCAGAACTTCCCCTGACTGCCTGACTCCACACCCAACCAGATTTTCATTTGCTTCTTTGTTTGGTTCCCTCCCCCCTCCAAAGGATTTGTTCATTTGGGTGTCACCATATCTCAGAAATTGAACAGGAATTGAAAATGAACTTGGCAGAGAGAATGGATCCAAAATCCACTTTCTGGATAACCAGTCTCTCTCACAAGCTCATCTCAAAATTATGGAACGTTATGATTTCTGTTCACAAGTATACACAGGCCCTGAGCTCTTCAGAGAAAGTCTCCATTTCTAATGGGAGTCTCTTTCCTTTTCCTCCCTCTTCCACCCATTCTTCCTTGACTCCCCATCACAAAGCTGTAATTAATTCTCATCAGAAAAGCTCTGAAAAACTTCCAAGTCGCTCAGGGTACAGCCTGGGCCAGAAGAAGGGAGCGCAGAGGGCAGCAGTCCATCAATAATCATAAAATGGAAGATTAAGAGTCTAGGCAGCAACTAATTAGGTGGGGTTAGGTAATTAAAGGCATAGGCTTTGATCTTTCCTTCAAATATTTCCAAATGTTCTCTATCATTCTGCTTCAGACATAACATTTTTTTGCAATTATGAGCTGCCTCCCTTGTTGACCTCCATATCTGCAGAACTGGGGACACAGAGCAGAAGATAAGAAAGAGTCCCTGAAAAGGAAGCATGTAACATCTCATGCCCCTGAACTCATGAAGCAGCTTGAGCAGCTGAGCCTACGGAGCCTGTCAGGATCTCCCCAGGAGTCTACCCTACAGGCTCTCTTAGACAACTGTGCTCTCCTCACCAGGCAGAGCAGGTTTCCCAGTGTGCCAAGAGAGAATGACAGCTGCCAAATCACCCCACCCCTCACAGCAATTCACTGCCTCCTTGTAGAAGAGCAGAGCCTTGGCCAAGCCAACAAGTTACCTCCTAAACTTAATCATCAACTACCAATTAGAACTTTTCCCCCAAATGGCCCTTACTCACCATTATTTCCACATCAGTGAAGGAAGAACGAATAAGCCAGGGGAGCCTTAACGTGAAAGTTTCCTTAGTCTGACCAGAGGACCCATGGAAAACTGATTCATTATTTCATTATGAGAGAATTAGAATGAAAAAAGGAGGGTAGAATCCCCCAATCACTTGTCCCCCATGAATGGCTGTACACAAAAAAGTTTGTATTCTGTTCTTTCTCATTTCCAAAAACACAACCAATCAGAAAGGTAACTGACAGAGAAGCTAATGTAGAAACACATTTCTAACTCTGACATCAATTCCCCAGTGTTAGGCTTTCCATCAAGATGGCTTCAACCACACCCCTCCCCATACATTAAGAAATGACCCTTGTAATTCAGGAGATAATATCTCCAAAGCCCTTTTAATTCTTCTTATAGTAGAAAAGTGTTTTCTTAGATGGATATAGGCATGACATATGTAATGGTATCTGTTTTCCCATTGGAAAAGGCATCCATTGTTGACACTGAAGATGGCAGCTAGCCAATAGTTAGCTTTTGTGGCAGGAAGAGCAGAGACCCAATGGATAAAACACCCATTGGTGTTTTAAAAGTCCATTAGTAAACAGCAAAGAA
>NW_020955033.1:7643323-7665872 GCF_900497805.2 Vombatus ursinus
AAAACACCCATTGGTGTTTTAAAAGTCCATTAGTAAACAGCAAAGAAAAACATTGTACTTTGGGATGGGACTAGGGTATTTTCAAGGTTTCATACTTCTGTAAGAGAGGAAGCATATTTAGTGAAACATAATGGAAGAAAGGGGCAACTAGGTGGTGCAGTAGACAGAATGCCGAGCCAGGAGGCAGGAAGACCTGAGTTCAAATATGACCTCAGACTCTTACTAGCTTTGTGATCCTGGGTAAGTCACTTAATCTTGTTTACCTCAGTTTCCTCATCTGTAAAATGAGCTGGAGAAAGAAATGGGAAACCATTGCAGTGTCTTTGCCAAGGAAAACCCCAAATGGGATCACAAGGAGTGGGACACAACTGAAACAACTGAACAACAACAACAATGAGGGAAAAAGAAAATAAAGAAAACTGTCCTTAAAGTCGAAGCACTCCAAAAAACTTGGAGATAAATCCTGGCTCTGTTACTTCTACAAATAACCTTGGGTAGATCACTTCAACTTTTTGATCATCTTCAATTTATAAAGTGGTTGCACTATCAAGTGCAGCAACTTGTTTTGCTTTTTAATATTTTGATAACTGGATTATAACATAATTGGTTTCCTTTGTAAGCCAATGTATTTTATTTGCTAAATCTCAAAAGCATCCTTATGAAGAGATCCATAGGCATCACCAGACTGTGAAAGGAGGCCATAACACACAAACAAGTTAAACAGCACCAGAATTAAATGATCCCTTTTTTGGCTGTTACATTCTGAATGGTAGTTCATAGACTCCCTCTGTCACATGCCCTGTGTTTGCATCAACAGGTATAATAAGATAGCTAGCATTTATATAGCACTTTCTATATGCTAAGCACTTTACAATTATCTCATATGAGCTTCACAACAAACCTGGGAGGTAGGTGCCATTATGATCACCATTTTACAGCTGAGAAAACTGAGGCAACAGAGGTTAAATGAATTCCTTAGGGCCAGGAAGTGACTGAGGCCAGATTTGAACTCAGGTCTTTGTGATTTTAGCCCCAGCTTTCCATCTACCGAACTACCTACTTGCCTAACGTTCCTACAAGGACTTTCTATTTCTACAAAGTCTTCCATTTTAAGAATTTCAAGCAATCAAAACAAATGTTGCCTGGTGAGTATTATAATCACCCTGGGAAACCTGGGCCTTCAACATATATGTATCCAACTTTCTATATTGTACACTTTCTCTTCATAATGAATAAAAATGGTAAAAATTCATTTACTATGCAAAAAATCTTTGAACAACCAAAATATTTGAATTAAAAAAAAAAGAATCCTACTCCTTTCAATGCTTTTGTAAATTTCTGAAATCTAATGAACTGAGATATCATAAGATTTTTCTCTACCTGTGGATGTATGTATAAAATATGTCTCACCATCATTAAAAGGCAGCATTTCATTCATTAAACAAACACTTCAGCATGAAACAATAGAAAGAGGGGAGCAAGAGATTTTTTCCAGTACTATTCCATCTCTGGCAGTCTCAAAAATGGAAAGGCTACTTGTGTGGTATTTTGGGCCTAGTTACAGGAAGTACCAAAAATCTCAGGAGAAATAGCTTTCTACTAAGATTTCCAGTCAGATTTAACAGACTTGAGATGTGAGACTTTTCAGACAGACAACCCAAAGATCCAAACATATGGGTGCTTATCTGAATTGAACCCAAACTCAGGGCCTTTTTGGAATTTCACACATCACTCCTGAAGCCCTCATGGCAAGCTTCTGCTTGCAGTGCCCCTGAGGGCCTGTCTCCTAATGGTGAGAGTCACCTTAACATACACCTGTTCGGCCCAGTTTGGTTGGTAAGCCAATCACTGGTAGTAACCACACATTACTGCATTGGACTTCACCTTTGTGTCTCTGATTTCTTTCTACATGGTCATGTAAGCACTGCATTTTGACAGCAAACCCACAGGAACTCTTCATAATTTGGTTGATCATATCAGGACTTTATAATAAATCCATTTGGAGCTACTTCAGAACAGGTATCAGCTAGAAGAACAATTAGGGTGCATATTCTGCCAAGAAAAGCTGCCAGTTTTTACCTGTTGCAGCAATTGGGAAATAGACCTGTACTTGCTGAAAAACCTACTTGTACATGCTTGCAGGGTGTGGGAGTGTGAGCAGGTGTTTGCAAACCACAGTTATATTCTTAACAATGCTGCCTGTCTCCAACTAGGAAAAAAAAAAAAGAATGTTTGGTGTCCAAAATCTCTTGCATCAGAAAAAACAAAAAAGTTTCATGATTTTTAGATGCCTAATCTGGCCCTCAGTACCACTGGGAGAGAGAAAGTATTATTCACTGCTAATTTCCACAGATAACTTGTATTTTGTTTCCCTTAATTTAAAAGTAGCCAGCATTCAACTCTTCTTTGGCTGCAAGTTGTAGGAAAGGAAATTGATGTGCTATCCAAGACCTAGGGGACATTATCAGTCACTCCTTCATCTTTTGTGGCTGGATTTAGCCAGGGGCAACATTTTCTCCAACCCTAATAAGAAGGGACCCTCAGTAGGGGTAATGAAGATACAATAAAAGTAATTCATTGAGTAATCCTGCTGAGAAATGAATTCCAGTCTCCAGCCAAATTTAATTGCACAGAGACACAGAATTAGTACCTAGGTGATAATAGATAAGGAATGTTTCTCTTACACCATACCCATATTGGTATCTCTCCACTCTACAGTATACAAAGCACACTGATGGATGTGTATGTAAATTTAGAGTTGCATCAGTACCACAGAGTAATTAAAAGATCAGAATGAAAGATAGATAAGGAATACTTTCATAACAAAGAAAAGAATGAATTAAGATTGATTTATGAACTTCCCTCACTTTTTCCCATTTTCTTGGACTGCTTTTTTTAAAGTACAGCATGAATTGGTAGGGTGGGAAGAGGGAGGAAAGAGCCCCCTTTCTGCTAACCTTATAGTGTCTTGAGCAAAGCCTCAATGGTACTGGTTTTGCTTCCAGTGATAAGTTTGAAATCAGCCTCTTAAACAAGCCTCAAACCTCCAGGGTCCTGACCAAGCAAACTGAACCCCACCAAGCATCACCTGCTTCCATCCCAGTCATGGCAAGCATAACCACCAAATCCAGGAAGCTGTTGCCTATCTATTTTCAGTCTGTGGTCTGTGGTCCAGCCCACTGTGGTAAATGTTGTGGTTTCCTGTTGGATGCTTATTCAGAGAACTGATATTTCTTGAAGGTACCATCTTTAATAGTGTCAACTTCTTCTTCCCTTGTGTTAGCTTTCCACCAGCAGTTCCCTTACCATTAAAACACTAAAGAGAAGGGTCAGTGGCCTCTCCATTAATTTTCAGCATAAATGTTGAGGGGCCCAAAGTCCCCCTCCAAGTCTACTCACAATACAAAGAAAATACTGAATGGAGTTAGAGCTAAGTCAACTGTTGAAGTGTTTCCGTTGGCCTGCCCAAGATAATTCAGAGCATGAAGATGGGAGCCCAAAACTCCCCAGCAAACTAAAACTCTGAGCAGAAAGTCTATACAAATGTATGTGAGCATAGTCATGGAGGAGATGGCAGAACATGTGCGCATTCATGTGTGGGCAGCAATGTCAATCCAATGGAATAGCACACAGACTGCCAAATCACCGACTTTTCTTACAGCTTTACTGTTCTATTCAGTGTTATTGGTTGAATGTCGAGCTGTGTAGCCGGGCCTCAAGTCTCACCTGTCTTACTCTCTCAGCAGTTTTGAGTCCAGTGAAAAATTATACATGTATTATTTAGGAGAAACCCATGGGACTATCTTTCAATGTGGAGGAACCCTGCAGCTGAGAAAGCTGAAATTGAACACCGGTCCCTGGGCCCAGACCAGTGGACAGCCAGGCCCTTTCTTATAACTCTAGTCAAACAACCTCTCCTTGTAAAACCTTAATTAGGGTCTTAAAATGGTTACAAGGCTGTAAAAGGGGGGGTTTATGGACACAGTAATTCAAAGCTTTTCTTGTCATTGGTGATTTTTTTTTCTTCCCTCTGTACATTTTTCTTTTAGCCCATCTCTATTTTGGAACAGAGCTGCCTACCCTGAAACAACAGCCTTCCTGTGGCAAGTAGGTCAGGTGGGGAGTTCCCTGGGCAGAGTTGTTAATTGCAGAAAAGCTAAGAAAGCCCCTATGACATTTTACCCT
Organism: Vombatus ursinus; assembly: GCF_900497805.2. Taxonomy (NCBI): domain Eukaryota; kingdom Metazoa; phylum Chordata; class Mammalia; order Diprotodontia; family Vombatidae; genus Vombatus; species Vombatus ursinus. The sequence continues at coordinate 7,647,509 of NW_020955033.1, forward strand.
ACTTTACCAACTTCCAAATGGCTGCCCAAATATGGAAACCACCTTCCCTTCTGTGGAAAAACATTTAGGGCCACTCAAAACCATTAGATTTGTTGGCTCTGATTTCAGATGAGCAGCACAAGCAAACCCCTGCCCAAGCGGAAATACTTGGGTTGTCTTTCTCAGCTTTCCTAACTCATCAAAGCTTGAATATCTCACAAGTATCTTCTAATGAGTTTCGTTGTTTTGTTTATTTTTCTTATCGCCAGCACAGGTAATGTTATATTCCAATTGCTGAAAGATCTCTCTCAAAGTGTGTTGACTTTTCTGAAGGATCTTTAATGTTTTCTAACATTTCAGCAAAACCTTACAACTGAGGTCTCAAACTCAGATTTGTGTATTTATTTTAAGTTTATAGTATTAATCTCTTAGTACTAGCACTATCTAAATCTTTGCTTCTCTTCCTGTGGTTGGAACTGAAACCAGAAGGCCGGGGTTGCCATCTTAATTTAAACGGGTAACCCCTAAGTTTCAGTTTCCTCTTTCATAAAATAAGGTGAATCTTATTTGTACTACCTGCCTCACAAAGCTGTTTCAAGATGCTTTGAAAACCTTAAAACACTATGCAAATGTGAGTTGGTGATACTCTGAATGTTGTGGTGATTGTTAATGAAGAGTTGTTGTTTTTTCAAATATGCATTCCTATTATTGAAGAGAACAAAAAAAATATGACTATGACTTGGACAGCTTCAAGGCCGCTCAAGCAAGTGATGGCTTTTGATTTTTCTGCTTTAGATGATATGGTGATTATTAGCAAACATGCTAGTCTTCTTATACAAACCTTTCATCCCCAATTCTCATCCCGTCTCAAAGAGAAAATGAAAAAAGGGCCATTTCAAATACGCCTTGTCTCCTTCAGGTGAGGTTGGGTAAATCACCTCCTCACTATGAATCTCAGGTTTCCTCATCTGTAAAAAGGGGAAAATAGTATTTACACTTATCTCCTGTACCTTACAAGGTTGATGAGAGGAAAAAGCCTTTGGAGACCTTAAAGTGCTTTATAACCATCATCATGATTATCATTCTGGTATTTCAAAAGTTAAAAAAATAAGAAAGTAGAAGCAGAAGAATCCTACTTGTGATATATTCTAAGTCCTTAATCGTTGTTTTCTTCTGAGCCAAAACTTGAGAGAAAGCCTCTAGGAAGCCCTTAACACCAACCTTTGGTAATTTTTACATTCCCAATATACAAGGCAATCTGCTCAATTGTAAGCTTGGGTCACCACCAGACTTGAAAATAACTATAGGTTCTTTAAAGAAATTTAATAAATTGCTGCTTCCTATTTCCACTAGTTAGCTTGAAGAAGTTTTCATCAGAGTGGAGGAAATTCAATTGTATCTGCTGTGAGAAAAGGCTTATAGTCTCTCAACCTAATGAAGTGGGGAGTAGAAGCAAGAAGTCGGCAAAGGTTGATATGATTACAAGATAGAATAAATAAAAGCTATGAAAATTGTCAATTCAATATTTATTACCAGTTCTAGCTTAAAGATGTATATATACATATGTGTGTGTGCACATATACATGCATATATTTATATATTTATGTTTATGTATGTATGTTTACATGTATATTTGATAGGAAAAGAGATTGATATTATTAGCTAAACTCAAATATTTAGGGCTGTTCATGCATTTCCCTTATCTGTGATATGGTAACGTATTCCCTTTATCTCTACCTTTCAGAATCCTTCTTCTCTATTGAAGTTTAGCTCCTAGAGCTTTATCTTCTGTGTAGTCTTCCTAAATCCCCCTCTTCCTTCCCTCCCAAATTTTTAGTACTTTCTGTTTCCTCAAATATTCCTAGAGCTCTTTATCTGATCTCTACCCTGGATCACATTGATCTGCGTCCATAGAGATCTCCCCGGTAGACTGTGTATGTGTAGTGTCAGAATCATAGATTTAAAGCTGGAAGAGACCTAGTTATTGTGGTTGAATCATTTCAGTCATGTCCAACTCTTCATAACCCTGTTTGGGTTGCAGGTGTTTTTTGGTGTTTTTGTGTTGTTGTTATTTTTTGCCAAGATACTAGAGTGATTTGCCATTTCCTTCTCCAGTTCATTTTACAGATGAGGAACTGAGGCAAACAGAGTTAAGTGACTTGCCCAGGGTCACAGTTAGTATCAGAAATCAGATTTGAACTCACGAAGATGAGTCTTCCTGATTCCAAGCCCTCTAACCACTTTACCACCTAGCTGGGCCCAAACGCTGTCTAATTCATATTTCTCATTTTATAGATGAGGAAAATGAGACCCAGAAAGGTTAAGTGATTTGCCCAAAGTCCCTCAGGCTTCCCACCAATGGACTCAGAATCATAGAACCTCATGAGTTGAAAAGGACCTCAAAGACCATCCAAACCCAGCATATCCCTGTACAAGAATCTTCTCTGTACTTCATTTAGGTCAGACAGCAGAGGTCTAATTTTAATACCTTCCCTCAAGACAGAATGCTATGACATTTTTTACATTAAAAAGGTAGTTTCCACTTGAGAATATTATTTCATCATATAATCAGAGGCATCCAAAAATATGCCACCTGGGCAACATTTTATCAGACAAAATAAGACATTCATTCATGCTGTGTTCCTTCATACCTTTCTAGCCTTTTATTCCCTGTCAAATATTCAATTACCTTGTTATGCTGGCCTACTTGCTGCTCCTTCTACACCAGATTCTATCTCCCATCTCCACACCATTGCACTAGCTCTCCTCCATGCCCTACATGTACTCCCTTCTCACCTCTGCATCTTAGCTTCCCCAGCTTCCTTCAAGACTCAGGTCTAATTCCACCTTCTAGCAGAGGCCTTTCCCAGTCTCCCAGCTGATAATGCTTTTCCCTACCTTCCATATAGTCTATAGGTATTCTCTTTGTACCAATTGTTTACATGCTGTCCCTCCCATGAGAATGTGAGTTCCTTGAAAGTAGGGTCTATTTTTGCCTTTCTTTGTATCCCTAGTGTTTAGCATGAGCCTGACCCATAATAAGTTCTTAATAAATGCTTGCTGCTGACTGACTGAGCCCTTGCTCTCTAGAGGAACTTACATTCTATGGGGAAAACAACATGTACATATGTCAGCATTAATAGAATCAATACAAAATAAATGCGAGGGAGTTTATGGAGGTAGGACACTAGCAGGTGGAGCGATGAATCATGAAAAGCTTGATGTAGAAGATGGTGTTTAATATACATCTTAAGGGAAGTTAGGGATTCCATGAGGTAGAGGAGAGAGGGGAGTACATTGAAGACACGAGGGATAGCTGGTACAAAAGCACAGAGATGAGAAATGGTGGAACTTCAAGAACATCAATTTCACCAGATGATGGAATATAGAAATAAGAATAATGGATGCTGAGATTGAGAAAGTGTTTTGGGTTCAGGTTGTGAAGGACTTCAAAAACTAAACACATTGGTAGCCATCTCTAGGGTGGGGGAGGAGGGGAGAAAAAAAGGGAAAAAAGAAATTTACATGACAAATGTATCATATATTTAAAAGGAATAGCAAGTTGTACATAAGAGATTTGTAGTTTCATGTGCAAACATCTTTTTATTATTCTACTATGTTACAGAAATGCGTTTTATTTCATAAATTAAAAAGAAAACAAGTAAAAGTTTTTTTTTAAAAAAACTAAATGGAGGAGTTCATATTTGATCTTAGAGACAATAGAGAACTCACAGCATTAATTAAGCAGAAGAGTTTTTAAGTTTATTAAGCATAGGTTAGACCTATGCTTTCACAGATATGTGGAGGATGGATTGAACTGGAGAGAGCTTTGAAGTAGACAGATCGGTTATATGCCATTAGACTAGTCCAGGTGACTATATGAGTACTGAAAGGGGAGATACTGTGAAGGCAGAAATGGTCAAGTTTGGCAACTGATTAAACATATATATATAATATATAATACATTAAAAATATATTAATATATTAATCATCAACAATATTTATTATAGTAATGATAATATTTATTAATACATAATAATAAATATATAACTTAATATATAGGGTAGGGGAGAATAAAGAGTTGAAGATAATGCCGAGGTTCCAAATGTGGAAGATTTAAAGGTTAATGATAACAGCCTCAATAGAAGGAGGGAAATGTGGAAGAGGGGAGGGCTTTGAGAGAAAGATAGTGCATTCTGCTTCTTCTCTGGACACATCTATAGATAGGACATCCAGTTTTAAATGTCCAATGAGAAATAATTGGCAATACAGGACCAGGGCTCAAGAGAGAGATGGTGGCTGTCTATAAAGATTAGGGAGTCAACTGCATAGCCATGATGATTAAACTGGTGGGAGTTCATGGAGTCATCAAGTGAGAGAACACAGAGAGAAAAGAGAGTCTGGGAAAGAAGCATCATAGTATGGCCATATGTAGGATGATAAGCTATCAAAAGGAATTGATTAGTCAGAGGGGTAGGAGGACAGTTAAGAGAATATCCAGGAGGAGAGGGTGGTCAATAGTGTCAAATGCTGCAAAGAGGTCAAAAAAGATGAGGATTAAGGAAAAAAAAACATTAGATTAGGCAATTAAGGGGCCATTTGGTGTTCAGTCATGTTCAACTCTTTGTGCTCTCATATGGGGTTTTCTTGGCAAAGACACTAAGTGGTTTGGCATTTTCTTCTCCAGTGGATTAGGCAAACAGACGTTAAGTGACTTGCCCAGAATTACATAACTAGTGAGTGTCTGAAGTCACATTTGAACTCAGGTCTATCCTGACCCTAAGCCCCATGCTCTATCCACTGAGCCGTCTAGCTGCCTCAATTAAGGGATCTTTAGAAACTTGAAAAGCATGATGAGGTCAGAAGTCAGATTGTAAAATGTCGTGGAGTGAAAAGAGAGGAAGTGGAAACAATAAGTATGGATGTTTTTTCTAGAATGGTTCTAAGATGAGGTGTTTGGGTTTTTTTTCTATTTTGACTGAGAAAGGTAGTAGAAATTTAGGATGTTAAATTGAGGGGATAGTAGGGTCTAATGAAAGGTTTTTTTGTTTGTTTGTTTTTTGTTTTGTTTTGATTTAGTTAAGTTTTTGTTTGTTTTTTTAAGGATCCAGGATACTTGGATGCTTTGTAGGCAGCAGGGAATAAACCAGTAGAAAGGAAAAGATTAAAGATTAGAGACAGAGAGTGGAAGGAGCAGGAAGAGAACAATCTTCCGGAGAAGACAAGAAGAGATGGAATCAAAAGCATATGTAGAGGAATAGGATCTGTCCATGAAAACTACCTCATTATCGGAGCCTGGAGTACAGGAGAGAATAGGAAATGATGTCAAGGATTTCTGAGAAGAAGAGAAGGGGAGGAGAGGAAGCTCACAGAGAATGGCCTCTATCTTCTCAGTAATGTTATGAATCAAGGTCTTTATTTGAGAAGATGGGGGAAGGGGGAGGTATATGATGTCTGAGTAGGAAAGAGATGGTTTGAAAAGAGACTCAATTAGGAAGGAGTCAAAGGATTGGCTTGCTTCACTGAGGGCACAGTTGAGATTAGATAACGTAAATTTGGAATGGATCATTTCTGTGTGTGACTTCTTCCAGTTCTATTTAGCTGCTGCTGAGTAGAAGACAATTTTCATACCCTCCCTGCCCAGACTTCTTTCCACCAAGTTAATTGTCCCTACTTCCATCAATTCCTTATATAATGTAAATTCAAGGCTTTTTACCACCCCAGTTATCCTCTTCTGGGAAACTCTCCAGCCTATCAGTATCTTTAAACCATGGCACCCAAACTGAACAAAATATCCTAGTCAATGTCTAGTAAAAAGAGAATGTAATGGGACTATTATCCCCTCCTGATTCCTGGAAACTTTACCTTTCCTAATGAATCCTAAGAGCATGTTTGCAATTTTTTGGCCATATCACACTGCTAACTCATATTGAGCTTGCAGTCCACTAAAACCTTCAGATCTTTTTCAAATCAAAGGTTATCTGTGTTACTCTCATTTTAGACATGATAGAAGCATCAATAGAAAATTTGAATGGCTTGCCCAAGCCCATACAGTCATGCAGCTGGAATTTGGTGCTCAGATTCAGAACAGCCAGACACTATTGCTTCACCCACTGACTCATGTTACTTCTCAGACAGCCTGTATCCCAATTTAATTGTTGGAGAGCAACTGTGCACTCACCTAATACAATAAAACCCCAATTACCAAACACAGATTCAGATATACTTCAGGTCAAATTATGTCACCCACAATTTAAAATATACCTACACATAAAACTCCAATAAATGTGTTAGCCCTCACCCCTGACACCCATGTGATAAAGGACTTCTGCACCTGCAATCCAGCAAGGGGAGATTTTTTTTAATCCCTAGCTTATTCCATAAATCTCCTACCTTTAAAAGTCTCTCAAATCAGCATAAAGGTGTACTGTTTCTACTACACAAACATACCATAAGGCTCATAACTTCTCTCCTCTTCACGAGGGCTATCCAACTGCCTGTCCTAAAGAGCCCTTCCTTCTGAGAAGTGGTACAACATTTACCCTGCTTACTTTCCATGTGGTTTTGAACCCTTTTTCCTTTTCCTTTCAAAGCATCTGACACTCAGGATTTCCCTGACTTTTCAAAGGTTCCTTGAGTAGGTTGTGGGGGAAATGAAATCCATAGCCTGGGGCTCATTCTGAAGATGCTGGGAACCTGGTGGGAGCCTGTGGCCAGAGTAGAAAGCAGTAATTGAGGAACTCAGTGGGAAACTGTACTGGTCCCCAGAAGAGCAAATGAAAGTTATCACTGACTCATTTCTTAGGTTAAAAAGGGGGGGGAGTGGAGAGAGGGTGTTCCTTGTTTACTCCTCCGTGTACTTTTCTGGTTTGCTGTATGCTACCCAAGTGAAGTTGCTGGTTGCTTTTTCAACTGATTTCTAATATTGAAGAAAAAATAACAGGAAAACTCCTCACTTCTGATTTCCATTTCCACAAGGCTATTGAGCCTTCATGCTAAAAACAGTATTACCTTACCTGTGATCTCATTTAAGTTTGGAGATAAAGATAATCTTGTGATTGCCTGGTTTAAGTGGCCCAGTGGATAGAGCACCCAGCCTGGCCACCGAAAGACTGAGTTCAGATGTGGTCTCAGACACATTAGTTATGTGACCCTGGGCAAGTCACTTAACTCTTTTACCTCAGTTTCCTCATATGTAAAAATGAGCTGGAGAAATGGCAAACCACTCCAATATCTTTGCCAAGAAAACCCCAAATGAGCTCACAAAGAGTCTGACACAACAACTTTGTCAGGAAATGATTCCAATAACCTCAAGATGGACCCAAAGATCAACTTTTTTTTTAAACAGCATTCAGTCATTCTGTATTTCTTTTCCCTGACCCAGTTCTATGTCTGATATATTCTCTGGCATACTATAAAAACAAGATGGAAATTTTCATCCTAATTCTTTTGTTTCACTGAGACCATTTGTGTCATGAACTCATAAGGTCACAGGATGTCAAAACTGGGAGGAAACTCAGAAATCAGCCAGAATGTTCTGAAGCACAGAGGGGGATTGTGATATCCTAATGTCACTCAGCAGGTAGTTAGTGGTAGAGTTGAGACTTAGAACCTAGGTTACCTGCCTTGAGAAGTAATTTGCCCAAGACAACTTTAAATGTGTTCCTTCAATACATTTGTACACTCAGGAAAAAAATAACAATGAAACAACAGTTTTATGATGGGAACTTTGTTTAAGTTAATCATTTATCAAGTCCCTATTTCTGTCAAAGATACTACCATTCTCCCAGTTTCCCAGACTCATAACCTCAATGCTGTCCTTGGCTGATTCTTCCTTGCCCAACAAATTCATTCATTTGTTGAATCTTGCCTTTTCTACTTACAACCCTTGCTTATATCCATCCCTTTCTCTCATACAACCACTACCTTAGTTCAGGTCCCCTAGTGCTCCTAATTGGTCTCCCTGCCTCTAGTACTCTCTGCATTTTTATCCATCCTCCATATTATTGCCAAAATTATTTTCCTTAAATGCAAATCAGATCATGTCACTCCCCTATCAATCATCCACAGTGGCTCCCTATTGCCTCTAAAATAAAATATTAACTCCTCTGTTTAGAAATCACCATAACTAGCCCCAAACTATCTTTCTAGCCTCATTTTCCTTTACATCCTGTATTCTGTGATTCAGCCAAATTGGCTTTCTTTCTGCGCCTCTTTCACAACACTCCATCTTATCACCATTCCTTTGTGCTGTCTTACACACAATGCATGGCCTCCAGAACAAGCAATACTTTCTACATGAATCCTTTCCTGTTCCCCATAACTGCTGGTGTACTGCCTCCTAAGCTAACTTGTCTCTGACTAGGAGGCACAGCACATACCTAGAGTACTGGATCCAGAGTCAGGATGAGCTGCGTTCAAAGTTGGCATCGGGCACTTAATAGCTGTGTGACCCTGGGTGAGTCCTTTAAATTCAATTTCCTTAACTATAAAATGGGGCTAATAATAACATCTTTCTCCCAGGGTTGCTGTGAAGGTCAAATGAGTAGTACTTGGCCCCTGGTTGTCATTTAATAAATGGTTTGTTTTTTTTTAAAAAAAGCTACTTTGTGTTTATTCTCTTTGTAGTTATTTTATATACTTACATATGTACTTGCTGTCTACCAAATCAGAATGTAAGCTCCCTGAAAGTAAGAATTGTTTCAACCTGTGTATTTTTATACTCAGAGCCCATAAGCACATAGTAGGCACAAAAAAAATGCACACACATTTTTTTTAGGTTGATTGATTGAAATTCTTAAGAAACAGTGGGCCACAATAGTGTCCTTAGTCTGAAGGGCAGTTGAAACGTCTCAAGCCCAAGGGAAGGGGAAGCTGCTACACGGCTTTTGCTTACAGCATAATTATCACGTCTCACCCTGACTGAAGTGTGCAGGAACTAGCATGTGTCCAGCCCCTCTCTCCTCCACACAAAATGTCCTTAGGGGCTCATTTCTCTTCATGTACACCCAGCCAATAGTGTCAAATTCAAATAGAAACAAAGGCCACCAAGGATCTTGCAGGCCATATATTGACTTAAAAAAACTACATATTAATATTATCTATGTTCTATTATATCTATACTTACTTAGTTAAATATTTCCCAATTACATGTCAATCTGGCCAGGACTACATTCAACAGACAGGGTTTTTAACATCTTTGCAGCAGACCATGGGTTCTCTTAGTGTAGAATGCTTATATCATAAATAAGCACAGTGATGTACAAGTAGGGGTAAAGCATAAAGCAGGGAGTGCCTGGTGTATGAAACAATCCAATTCAACAAACATTTATTTCATGTTTATTATATTCAAGGCACTGAGAATACAGAGACAAAAATAATATCTGTTGTCATGTCCAATTCTTCGTGACCCCATTTAGTGGTTGGTGTTAGTTTTTGCTTAAGTCATATCTGACTCTTCATATGATCCCATTTGGGGTTTTCATGGCAAAGATACTGGAGTGATTTGCCATTTCCTTCTCTAGCTCATTTTACAGATGAGGAAACTGAGGCAAACAGGCTTAAGTGACTTGCCAAGGGTCAGATACCTACATAGAGTAGATGAGGAAAAATATTCCTGGCATGAGGCACAGCATGTTCAAAGGTGTGGAGGTGGGAGATGGAATATGGTATCTGAGGGAGCACTGAGTTCGACAATTTGGAATCAGACTGGAAAGATAGATTGGAGACAGATTATGAAAGACCTTAAGCTAGTAAGTGTGTGAGGTCAGAATTGAACTTGGGAAGATGAGTCTTCCTAACTTCAGGTCTGACACCATCTACTGCTCCAGCTAGCTGCCCCCAAAACAATATAGACACACACAAAAATTTAATCTCTGCCTTTAAAGAGAATGGGGGGGGGCAGCTAGGTGGCTCACTGGATAGAGCTCTGGCTTGGAATCAGAGGACCTGAGTTCAAATATGACTTCAGACACTTGACACTTACTAGCTGTGTGACCCTGGGCAAGTCACTTAATTCCTATTGCTTAACCAAAAAGAAAAAAAAAAAGGTAGATGAATGAGGAGAATAGGGAAGTACTCTTCTCATGGGATCTCATTTTCCATAGAGAGTGATGATAAGCTATTCATGATGTGATGTCAGAAGGCTCTTGGAAGGTTCTGATGTTCACATCTTTCCCCACACACTGACTGATGTCTGATGTTCAGCCATTAGAGTCTGAACTCTAATGGTTTGAATCCCTGCAGCTTGAGACTTTGATTCTTTTAAAAATATAAACACATATAATACTTTAGATTACTATCAGTCATGCCTACTTTACTATGAATGAGGGATCTAAGAACAAGCTTGGGGAAAAGGGGAAAAAGAAGGAAAGTCTTAGAGAACCCTGGGTACTAAGAAGGGAAGGACAGAAAAGATGCCAAGGATACCTTTGCTTTTTTCAGAAGTCATTTGGAATTTTGCTTACATCCAACCTTGCCCAAGTCAAGTCAATTAAATAAGAATTTATTGAGAGTCTACTATGTGCCAGCTCTGGGCTAAGTGACTGGGAATAGGGGATAAAGACAAACTCTACTAGTGGGAACCACATTCATACATATAATTATTCTGAAAATATGTACAGAAAAATACAAAGAAATGTAGGTGGAAGTGAGAGCCCTAACAACTAAGGGAAACGGGAAAGGCCTCCTGTAGGTAGTGGCATGTGAGTTGCTTTTTGAAGAAAGCTAGTGATTCTATGAGATAGAAGAGATGAGGAAAAATGTTCCTGGCATGAGGCACAGCATATTCAAAAGTGTGGAGGTGGGAGATGGAATATGGTACTGAGGGAGCACTGCCAATTTGGAATCAGTCTGGATAGGTTGGAGACAGATTATGAAAGACCTTAACAACTGAATAAGCTTGTATATTACTCTACTCTTCAACTCCTTCTCTCTTACCTCTCAACATAATCTGTGAGGGGTTCAGGTTCATGTTTGGTTTGCATCTTTCTGGGACTCCAGGACCTACACTCAGAAGAAATAGATTAACTGGTTATTGTTTATAGTCTGCCAAAACATTAAACTCATTTTATAGCTAGGGCAACTGAGGCACAGAGAGCAATAGTGAAGAGTTGAAAATCTCCATAACTGTTTAATGGGAGACATTAAAAACCATGCAGTCCAAATGGGGGGAGAGGGAGGGAAGAAAAAAACAAGGAAAAAAAATTTACATGATTACTTTATTATATGTTTAAAAGGAAAAGCAAGTTGTACATAATAGATTTGCAGTTTCATGGTCAATCACCTTTTTTAAATTATATTGTGCTAGGGAAATGCTTATTTTTATTCCATAAATAAATAAATAGATTTTATTTTTTAAAAATCTAGTCTAACTCCTTTTTACAGATGAGGAAACTGAGATTTTTGAAGTCAAGAGACCTGGGATTAGACCTGAAAAACCCTTATGTTTATTCCAATGTTATTCCAATGTCTCACAGCCTCTCTATTACATCTTACTAGAAGATGAGAAAGGTGAAATTATTAGATGGATTTTTTCATCTAAATTTTTAAGTTATGAATTAATTTTTCCTCCTCTTCCTCCTCTGGTGTGAACCTCCCAAATCATTGACTGCTCCTCTCTCTAAGTCACTTTATGGACTCAGATGAAATTCATCTTCCATTGAGGGGGTGGTGGGAGAAGTTGAGTCTGGGAGGTCGGGGTGAGGAGCAAGAATCAAGCTTAAACAGGAGGAAAATGAAAACAGATGTATAGAAAAGAAATAGGCTGGTGAGACTATAAGAGACCTGATGCTCATTTTCCCCCAGAGCTAACAGGGCAGAGCACTTCTTTCTGAATGCCCACCCGTGTGCCCTGTGCAAAAGAAAAGCTCCCCAGAGGAGCGGACCCAAACCTCAGGAAGCAGTCTCTGAATTGGGACCATCTCATCCTCAGAGTAAAAACCCAATTCTGAAGTTTTGCTGCCCCCCTCTTTGAACGAGCTTTTAACATTGAAAGGGGTAGAGAGGGGTGATTAAGATTTAGGAGGAAGTGGGGGCAGGCTGGTTCTATTTTTAAAATCTATGTATAATCTATAGATGTACATCTGTATGGAAAGAGAAAAATGTAAGGCCTTGTTTATTTGCAAGAACTGAAGGAGTGCGTGTCAGAACCAGACATGCTTTTCAGCAGGGTGATCCCAGTCTGCTGGAAACTGACACAATGACATGATGACTGGGGCTTTGAAGATAGAGCAACTCTGTTTATGGAGGGAGCAGCCCGTGGTGAAGGCAAAGGGGGCTGGGAAGCTGGGGGGTGGGGGGAGTAGGTGCTGGGAGGGAGCTCGGGAAACTGTAACTCATTGTGGATGGACTGAACTGGCCTGGGTGGCAAGCTCTTAACGCTGAGGACATTCATCAACCTGCCGAGTGGGCCCGACAGGCTGGAGCCAGGGCTTCTCTCTCTCTCTCCCTCTAACTGTGTCAAGCATGATCTAGTCCAACTGTGCGGAGACAGCAAGGGCCGGCCAGACAAACTCTGGTCAGTGCAAATAATCACGGCTCTGACTCCTTTCTCTGTTACTTAGCAGAGCCTGGCCACAGAACACAGAGTTCTCATAGGAAGTTTACGTCAGTCAGTCAGTTGGTTCATTTTCTCATAATCTCTCTGTCTCTCTGTGTCTCTCTCTGTCTCTCTGTCTATCTCTCCCCCCACCCCCACTCTCTGTCTTACCCTCTCCTCTCTCTGCCTCACTTTGTGTCTCTCTGTCTCTCTGCCCACCCCCTTTTCCTGTCCCTCTGTCTCTCCCTCTGTCTCCCTGTCTCTCTCCCTCTGTTTCTCTGACTTACTCTCGGTCTCTCTCATTCTGTCTCTCTGCCCCCTCCCCACTTCTCTCTGGCTCTGGCCAGCTCTATCTCTGTGTCCCTGTGTCTCTCTGTGTGTGTCTCTGCCTCTCTATGTCTCTGCCTCTCAGTGTCTCTGTCTCTATCTCTGTCTCTCTCTGTTTCTGTCTGTGTGTCTCTCTCTGTCTCTCTCTCATTGTCTCTCTGTCTCTCTCTCAATCTCTCTCTGTCTCTGTCTGTCTCTCTCTCTGTCTTTCTCTCTCTCCCCCGCCACACACACCCCTGCCCTACTCTCTCCTCACTCTGTCCTACTCTGTCTCCCTCTGTCCCTGTCTCTCTTCTGTTTCCCTGTCTCTGACTTTCTATCTCTGTTTCTCTTTCTCTCTCTTTCCCTCCTCTTTCTTCTTTTCTCCCCCTCTCCTCTACTTCCCTTACACTCCAACCCACTATAGATTCCACCCATGCATCTTTCTCTCTTCACACACACAATCGCATGTACACACACCATATATTTCCCCTGTATTTTCCAAAGATGTCTTACATTTACAGCTCAAGAACAAGGCCAGCCTAAGCTGCATTGTAGGAGCCAAACCTTCTACCACATGGTGTGGCGATTTGGCTAACGGGACTTTTCATTCATTCCTCAACTCCTGGTCTCAGCTTGAAGCCTTTCCCCTCCGATATAAAAATACTCTTCCTGAATCATTAAGCTGGTGCCTTCCCTCTATAACAAAATCTTTTTATAGCACTGCTCACACAACGGCCTCCAAAATTGCTTTTACGACGGGGTGCGGTGGAGTAAGGAGATAATTTTTCCATGCGGCAGGGGAGGAATTCATCTGCGAGGCCACTGTGTGGTTCCTGGAACTGTGTGGCTCAACTTGACGGCCTGGGCTCACAGCATCCTGATAAGAATCTTGCTAGAACATGAGAAAAATCAAAGTTCAGAAATACAATTTGCCCCCATAGGATGACTCACATATGAAAGTTTCCTGTCTTTAGGGTTTATTCACTCAAATAAATAATAAGGTGATAGCAAACCTGAGCATTTCAGAGTCACTTTATAAATGGTTCCCACTTAACTCTAAACATGCTGTTTAAAATTAACCAGGCTTGTCAAGGACTTAATTGTGAGGGGATGCAAGGAGGAGGGTGTATGGGGAGTGGGCAGGGAGGAGGCAGGGGAATACAACAAATACCATTGTTCTGACTGCATTTATCTTTTATTATGTGGTTACTATACCAAAAAGACTGCTGTCCTGAAGGATTTCAGCTGGTGCCAGGATTCTGGGCCAAACTAACCAGAGAAGCCTAGAGAACCCAGAGGCCCACACAGGGCCTTGAATTAGAGTGTATCACCCCAAAAGAACCTTTGCAGGATAGCAAAAGGCACCATTTACTTGAGCAGGATGAAGGATTTAAGTCGACCATCAGACCAGTGGCTCTGAGGTCTCCCAGAAATATTGCTGAAACAATAAAGCCAACTGCAAACCCAGCTACTCTTACAAGCCTATACAGCTAAACAGGGTGCAGTCACAGGTGCTTAATTCATTGAACTGGAAATTTTTCTGACAGTCTTCCTCAGATTCCAGAGATTTTGCATGTATTTTTTGTTCTTTGGGCTAAATTGCACACTATTTTCTTTTGCAGAATATCAACAAGCCTCTGAAAGGATGCTACATTACTTCCCCTGTACATGCCAGCCTGGCTACAAATGAGGGTCCAATGGGTGTAAATTAGGTAGTCCCTACAAAATATGCATACTAAAGTTTTGAGGTGGAAAGTTACAGAAGAGATGAAACATTCAGATTGACTAATACCTAAGTGTTCATCATTGCTGTAGTAGAAAACAAAGGGTGAAAATCTCTGGCTTCACCTAATGCTTGGTTTGAAGGCATCTAGAAAAAAAAAATAAGATTTTAGATCTTAGGGGGGAAATATATTTGCATGGAAAAACTTTGTATGAAATGAGTTTTATTTGAAAGCAACTACATTTATGTGGTTGACTTCTTTGCAACTGTTCAAGGATGCCCGAAGGTCCAATTTAGACTGACCAAAGGTCTGGAAAATCTTCATTTTGAGAACAAAGGCAGTTTTGAGCTATAAGGAGTTCACAATAGTCCATATGCCTCTTCTTTACATAGAATCTGATTGTGTTCCATATGGAATTAGCTAGACAAAGTTATAGCCCATCAACATGTAAATGAAGTATTGAATCTTAGGCTCTGAAGTCCCATAGGCCCTGCAGCAATTTTTTGCTCCAAATGATTCCCAATTTGATTTTAGTAAGAGCAGGAGAATGAGGATTGTGTTTCACTCCCTTTGCCCAAACCTCACCTACTTCAAAGCAGGGTATAGGAGTGAATATCTAGTCTGAGATAGGTTCGCAGTTTATAGTAGTGGTTCAGAGAAGACTGATGAGTGTGAATACAGGCCTGGTTTGTCCTGGAAGTGTTCAGTTCTAAGGTGATGAAGACACTTAGATTGAGAAGTTTAGGATGACTTTCAGGCTAGCTTATGAGTGTGGTTGTGCTTAGAAATGTAAGATCCAGCCCAAACTTCACCAATAATAATAATGAAAATAATAACTTATCTAGTGCTTAGTGCTTACAAAGTGTTTGTGTATAATGTTTCATTTTTGTCTTGGTAGCCTCAGTGCCTAGCACATAGTAGATGCTTGATAGATAGATAGATAGACAGATGATAGATAGATAGACAGACAGACACAGACAGACAGACAGACAGACGGATAGATAGATGAGAGAGAGAGAGAGAGAGAGAGAGAGAGAGAGATGATTTCCACTTTATAGATGGGAAAATGTATGCTCAAAAGAATAAAAGTCTTGTAAAGGTGACCTAGCTTGTAAGTAACAGAGCCAGGACATTAATCCAGGTCTTCCTTATCCACAATTCTCCAATGTTGTTCTAGGACCATTTTTACCTCCCTCTACGTTTTGATGCTATTTGCAATTAAAGTCCCAACTGAATACAGCAAGTCCTTTTAGATTAAAGTCTATAGTCACAAGTTGAATTCCTTGTTTTCTCTACCATGCTGTGCCCTAATTACACTATGGGAAAGGATGAATAAATGTGCATTAACATTATCATTATTTGCAGAAAACAAACACAAAACACATGTTCTAATGACACCAAAGTATTGTCTTCCCAGCATTTTATTGCTGCTGCTGCTGCTGCTACTACTACTACTACTACTACTACTACTACTACTACCACTCCTGCCAACACTACCATCACTACCAACACTAGTTAGTTAGCATTTATGTAGTATTTTAAAGTTTACAAAGTGTTTTACCTATATTACCTCATTTGATCTTCACAAGCACCCTGTAAAGTAAGTGCTATTATTATCCCAAATTTACAGATGTGGAAACTGAGGCTTTGAGACTTTAAGTGACTTACCCAGGATGGTAATACAGCTGGTTAAGTGTCTGAAGTAGGGTATGAATTCAGGTCTTCCTGGGTGCAAATCCAGCACTCAATGAACTTATGCCTGTTGACAAACTAAATGACTATGCCACCCAGCTATCATGATGAAATTGAAAACAAGGATGTGAATTTGCTAAATAGAATGTTCTAATAGCAAAAATATATCTAATAGGCCTAACATAAAACAGGGCATGTGGAGAAGTGGATTTGCATGGGGATTTAGAGTCAGATGACCTGCGATCAAATGTTGGCTTTAGGTTAGGTGTACCATCAATTTTTTCATCTGTAAAATTAGGGGGTTGGGTTAGATAATATTCTTTCCAGCTTTAAATCCTCTGATCCTATAGTCAAAGACCCTCTTGTTAGGTAGATTGAAAAGAATTTAAAGGATTTACTTTTCCCAAAGGTTTATTCAAGGTTCACAAAGCTTTCACCTCAGGAATGCTATTTCTTCCATCCTAATAAAAATTATGACACCTAGCTTATCTTGATGAAATTTAAAATGAAGGTGTGAATTTGTCAAATAGGAGACTCTAATAGCAAAAACATATAAAATGAGCTGAACACAAAACTGTATGCTTATAATGTCAAAAAGCAAGAATATTTTAAAGTCTTAATGAAATAGAGACAGAATGGCATCATGAAAGAAGCCCTTCTTTGTGTCAGAAAACCTAGATTTAAGTATTGGAGCTGCCACTCACTGGCTAGCTGTATGATCTTTAATAAGTTACAACTTTCATGAGCTGCAGAATTCACATCTGTAACCCTTGTGTAAAAGGCACCCTTCTGAAATGAAAGATCGAGCTACACTTTGGGGATTGATCAGTTCACTGACTCATTTTCTTCACACAGGTGAAAGTGGAGAACAATGGTATCAGATACTCTCCCAAGGAGAATCAGCAGCTCTACTTATAGCACTCAGGTTCACAAGGCACAAAATATAGAACAGTTTTAGCTACAAATCAAAAGACATTGAAAAGAGTTTTCTCTAAACCTATAATAGAATCAAGAAATTTCCCCAGTGGGGAAAAAGTCCCCTACAGAGTTCTTCTAGAAGCCTGTGTGGTCTCTGATTTACAGTATTGCCCTAGGTGAGGCTATAGCAAGAGAGAAGACCAGGATCTGTTCCTCCATGTTGTTGCTCATTTCTAAAGCCCATTTATCTATTCCAACTCACACTTTACAGATGAGGAAACTGAGGCACAGAGATGTACAAAATCACAGAAGATAAGAATTGGTAGAGTCAGCATTCAAACCTAGGCTTTCTTGGATTCCAAAACCAGAACTCTATTGTCATTCCATGCTGCTTCTATTTCAGGCTTCCTTGAGTCCTGGAAATATTACCATGTTCATATAACACTTTATAGTCTGCTTTCACATACATAATCTCATGTGACTTCCCCCTACAATAACCTTTTGAGGTAGGTAGTATTGGGAGGACTACAAATCTTTGCATTTCCTTCTATTGTGAATTTAAAAAAAAAATATTCTGAGAAGGTATTCATAGGCTTTGCTAGAACCCAAAGGTCCATGAGACCAAAAAAAAAAAAAAAAAAGGTTAAGAGCCCCTGTTCTATTATGCCTGCATGAAAGTGCTCATTAGCTTATTTCAGGAAGAAATCTATTTCAGGTTATTTTTCTTCTAGCTTCTTAGGGGAAATTATCAGCACATACAGAAAGCTCTGCCATCACAGGAAGTCTAGGAAATTAGGGAATTCCAATTCTAAAAGTAAACAGGCATTTAGCCAAAATTAACCTGAAATAAGTTATGTCATTTCACTTGGTTTTTTTTTTCACCAACAAAATAGCCAAACAAAAATGTCCCAAATTGCTTTTCCCTCATCATTCATTTTCATTAAAAGAAATTACTAAGCACCTATTGTGTTAAGGACCAAAAGAATATAATCTCCCTGAGAGCAGGAACAGCTTAATTTCCTGTCTTTTCATCCCCAATGCCTTGCACAGTACCTGACCCAAAATAGTCACTTAATAATACCTATTGATTGATCAACGAGCAGCTAATGCACAACACAGTTCTGTTCTCTAGAGTGAATAGTGAGTGGGGTGATGATTACTTTTGTCCTTGGCTTTGTAGATACTGCTGGCTCTTTTAGTATTT